>NC_138867.1:34468738-34858694 GCF_965194805.1 Balaenoptera borealis | reverse complement strand
ACAAAAACAGAAATATAGATCAATGGAACAGGATAGAAAGCCCAGAGATAAACCCATGCACATATGGTCACCTTATCTTTGATAAAGGAGGCAAGAATATACAGTGGAGAAAAGACAGACTCTTCAATAAGTGGTGCTGGGAAAACTGGACAACTACAGGTAAAAGAATGAAATTAGAACACTCCCTAACAAACACCATACACAAAACTAAACTCAAAATGGATTAAAGACCTAAATGTAAAGCCAGACACCTTCAAACTCTTAGAGGAAAACCTAGGCAGAACACTCTATGACATAAATCACAGCAAGATCCTTTTTGACCCACCTCCTAGAGAAATGGAAATAAAAACAAAAATAAACAAATGGGACCTAATGAAACTTAAAAGTTTTTGCACAGCAAAGGAAACCAGAAACAAGACGAAAAGACAACCCTCAGAATGGGAGAAAGTATTTGCAAATGAAGCAACTGACAAAGGATTAATCTCCAAAACATACAAGCAACTCATGCAGCTCAATATCAAAAAAACAAACATCCCAATCCAAAACTGGGCAGAAGACCTAAATAGACGTTTCTCCAAAGAAGATATACAGATTGCCAACAAACACATGAAAGAATGCTCAACATCATTAATCATTAGAGAAATGCAAATCAAAACTACAATGAGATATCATCTCACACCAGTCAGAATGGCCATCATCAAAACATCTACAAACAATAAATGCTAGAGAGGGTGTGGAGAAAAGGGAACCCTCTTGCACTGTTGGTGGGAATGTAAATTGATACAGCCACTATGGAGAACAGTATGGAGGTTCCTTAAAAAACTAAAAATAGGACTACCGTACGACCCAGCAATCCCACTACTGGGCATATACCCTGAGAAAACCATAATTCAAAAAGAGTCATGTACCAAAATGTTCAAAAAGAATAAAATACCTAGGAGTAAATCTAACCAAGGAGGTAAAAGACTTGTACTCAGAAAACTATAAGACAGTGATTAAAGAAATAGAAGACAACGAAGACAAATAGAAAGACATACCTTGCTCATGGATTGGAAGAATTAATATTATTAAAATGATCATCTACCCAAGACAATCTACAGATTCAATGCAATCCTTATCAAAATACCAATGGCATTTTTCATAGAACTAGAACAAAAAACTCTAAAATTTGTATGGAACACAAAACACAAAAGGCTCTGAATAGCTAAAGCAATCTTGAGAAAGAAGAACAAAGCTAGAGGTATCATGCTCCCTGATTTCAAACTATACTACAAAGGTACAGTAATTAAAACAGTATGGTATTGGCACAAAAACAGACAGATAGGTCTGTAGAACAGAATAGGGAGTCCAGAAATGAACCCACACTTATATAGTCAATCTATGACAAAGGAGGCAAGAATGTACAATGGGGGAAAGACGACCGCTTCAATACGTGGTGTTGGAAAAACTGGACAGCTACATGCAAAATAATCAAACTGGACTACTTTCTCACACCGTAAACAAAAATAAATTCAAAATGGATTAAAGACTTGAACATAAGACCTGAAACCATATAACTCCTATTGAATCACTATGTTGTGCACCTGGAACTAACATAGTGTTGTAGGTCAATCATACTTCAGTTTAAAAAAAATAAAAAAAAGAAAGAAAGAAAGAAGGAAATGAGCTTACAAATTTAATTAAATATCATTGGCCTTTGTGTCTCACCCTTATTCCTTAAAAATCTGCTGCTATCTTGCAAATGTATACAATTTGCTTTATAGAGATAATAAAATAATATACAAATGGAATTTCTATAATGATCCCACCCAACCCATTGATTCTCTCAGGGAACCCTTAAACTAGTTCCATGAAAATAAAGTATGGTGCCTGATTAAATCAGAGTTACAAGTTATACAAATATTTTTAACATAGCTATTTATTGTGATCCTCTCAACACTCAAATTTTAGCCTGTGTTCACAGTGGGAAAACCAACTATTGCATTATGAATGACAGTAATAGTAATAAACATAATGATTATATATCATGACATTTCACAGATTAAAAATAACCTGATTCTCTCTGTGTGAGAAGGCAGTAGATTCAAAGACATAAACCCTGGATGTAGGAAAAAAACCCTGCTTTTTGTACTGATTCTACTTATTATTATTAAACTATAGACAAAGAATTTACCTTCTCTCTGCTTCAGTTTCTTCACATACAAATTGAGGATATCCGCTCTATCTCAGGGAGTTGTTGAGGGGATCAGATAATATTCACATGCTCTGTATAAGCTATAATAATTTATATTTGATATAATTTGATATAGGTTAGTATTGTTATTTTATCATATACCCACGTATCAAGCTCAGGCATGAGGTTATAGGACTATAAAGAAAAGAAAGCTATATAAAGAATAGGAATATAAAGATGCTCATCAAAAAAACCATTGGTTGGAAAGGTAAATAATTTAGACAGGAAGATGATTTTTGATGGATTAAGCCTGAGTCATGTACAAACCTATGAAACATACATTTCGCAATAGTCATTCAATTAACATCTTTTTCTACTTGAGTCCTAGATGAAGTTGACATTTGCAAGTAATCAGGTCATTTGTTGTATAAACACTGACTTAGAAAATCAATAAGAATTCAAAGCAGATGTACTTATCCTCATAGCCTATTCTTTTTGAAATAGATTGCTGCCTGAGGGTGTAATCATTATATCTATCTGTGTTTGTGAAAAAAGTCACAGAGGTATTTCTGAATTATTTCACTTCATAATGAGACACAATATTTCTCTGAAGTTTGCATTTTTACAAACTTTTGCCTCCCTGCATCTGAGTTCCAGATAATTTTGCAGAGATCAGTTGGGTTCGTATATCATGTAACTTACTGTCTGTAGTAAAAGGCAATATGATTCATGATCGGTTTATAAATCTGATTCTTTTGCCCAATTTTATATAACACTGAAGGCTTCTGTTGGACAACTGTCTTTGAATAGTAGAAGTTGATATACTGTCAATCAAAAAAGGAGAAACAAAGCAAAATTATTTCGAGTAGGCGTTTTTCTGTAAAGTGGCAGATAGTGTATATTTTCAGCTTTGTGGGTGATATAGTTTTTGCTGCAGCTACTCAACTCTGACATTATAGTGTAAAAGCAGCCATAGGCAGTACATGAAGGAATGGGCAAGGCTGTGTCCCACTATAACTTTATTTACAAAAAGCGACCATGGGCCAGATTTGTCCTGCAGGGCAGAGTTTAACAACCCTGATGTGAAGATTACTGGAGGTCTATACCAGTCATTAAAATTAAAGAGTTTCACAGATTGTTTTATTCCCTTGTTAAAATTAGCACCTGCCTATTCTAAAACTAACTCCTTCATATTTTAACTAGTGCCTCCTATATACACTTGTCTTACACTCGTTAAATATTTTCTAAAAGGAGGTCTATATAGCTTCTTCTTCACAATACTTAATCTTACTTGAATTAGCTTTCTGCCCAGAGTATCTTGCTTTCACCTACAAAACTTGTGCTGAGTGGAGTAAAAAATGATGATGCTTTTCTTCTTAGAGTTCAAACTCAGAAAAAATGGCGCGTACAGAAGCAAAAGAGACAGACATAGGAGAGGGTCTGACTTGTGATTGCTACCTAACAAGAATTAATAATTTTTTAAAAAGGCATTAAAGAAACAATGGGTCCAATAAAGAAAATAAACTTCCTCAAATCTGTTAATGGTACAGTCATATAAGAAATAATCTAGTAGACCAGTGTGTCAGCCCTTGAGAGGTGAAAAGTAGGTACTGTATAAAATTCTCAGCAATCTAGTGCTTATTGGGTGGATTGGTCAAATGAAAACCGTACTCGTTTGAACTTGAGAGTATTTTATAGAACACTTAAGATGAAGTAGATGACAAAATTTTACATGCTATTATTTTAGAATAATGTCTTGAAGTTTTCCAATAAAAGAGCATATTTGCAAGTTTTTAGAGCAGTGAAAACACTCTTGAGTTTGAGTAAAACAATCAAAATAAATTGCAAGCAGTGCAGAGGCAGGACTGCTTTTGTCCTGTGCCCTTCCTCATTTCTAGGGCGTGGCAGAGTGCCACCTGCAGCTATCCAGAAAGTATTTGGTTAAAGAATATTGATTTTGTTTTAAAACAAAAATTTCTAACAGCACAATGTTTAAAATATTCCTATTACTAAAGCACCATTCTAACCTTAAGAAAAACACATAGTCATTGAGAGAGTTGTATGTGTGTGTTGTGTGTGTATTTTAGTGTGGAGTGTCCAATGAAAAGTGAATTATAATTCTTACCAGGTCATTTAAAAGAACAGAAGTGTTCTGAATTTAGTCTTTGAACTGTTTAGTCGTGTTTTAAGTAAATATTCTGACTTTGCCTTATTTTTCAGCATTCTTTCTGGCTCAGCCCCTACTATATATTAATCTTTTATAATTCTAAGTACTTATCTATTTTCCAAACCTTCAGTTTCAACTCAGACTAATGAAAACTGATCAGAAGACCTAGCACATTTACAAAAAATGTCCTAAGTTTCTACTCTTTAATGAAGCACAAGCCAAATCAACCAAGTAAATAATAGAAATTGAAGTATAAATGTCAGTCCTCAGCAAAGGTTATGGTTTCTCTCATTTCTGTGCCAACCATCATTAGGTTGGGAATGACGAGAACAGCCTGACAGAAAGCAGAGAAATGTCTTTGGCTAGCGAGATAGCAGGCATTTGGGGCTCTGTTGGGTGGCTAACTTACCTGGTCAGCCCTTGTTTCTGGCTTATTACTTCATCCCAGAGTCTTTCTCTGCCTCTTCAGATACGTTAGCTCTCCCTGTCCTGTGTTCCCATAACAACCTGTCCTTCACATTTCATTATATGCATCACATGTATCTCACTTGTCATATTATAAATTCCATGAAGGCAAAGATTTTGCCTATCTTGTTCATTGCTGTTGGCCCAACACCTCAGACAGTGTCTGGCCCTTTGTCAGCATTCAGTAAATTTTTGTTGGATGAATAAATGAATGAAAATACAAACTGCCTGGGAGATTCACATTATTGGAACTGATCAGCTTGCTATGGTGGCTGACTGTATAATTTGAGTAGAGGAACCAGGAAAGCCTGTGTTTTTAAATGTCTCACCTACGTCCTCCCCAGGATGCTTAAAATACCACCATTAAGGCATCATCTCTACAAGGCACCATCTGATCAAATGAAGTTTAAAAACAAAGGACCTTGTTTTCATTCTCAAATAGCTTCTTATAAAAAGTCCAACCAGGGCAACCTAATCCAGGAATTAGCCAAGAGAAACGCCATAAAGAGTACCATCATAGGATGGAGAAGAAGGGAAGAAGAAGGGAGGAGAAGGGAAGGAGAAGAGGGAAGGAGAGGTGAAAGGAAGTCTGGCTGGGAGCCTGTGGCTGGCTGTCCTGGTCAGGGTCCTCCCACTGATTCCACTACTCAGGGAAGGTCTGTGATGGCTAGCGCTTCAATTGACCTAGATGAGAGGCTTAAAACATAGAGAGCTGCGGTGCTCAGGACAAAATGTGCCCCTTTGCTTTTCCTCTGTCTGTTCCTATTAATGTATATCCTATCATGCAGGGAACCACTTTTTTCACACATCTCCTTTTTCTCTGATGCTACCCAGAATAGTTACTTTGTATACTAAAAATTATAAGACAAATAGTTTAGAAGACATTACCTTTTAAAAAATTAGCATGTAATTCATTTATCTGGAAAGTACTTTGGTACTCCTATCTGTTTTTATAAATCACTTAGAGCTCAAAGTAAATGTAGCATTCTTTGAGAAAAACAAACTTTTCCCTTTCAAATTTCAATTATGTACATAATAGAATATGAAAAGGGGGTATCCTTGACACTGGAATCATTTGATTTTGATTTGCTACTAAGTACATATCGAATGGTATTTTTAAATGGGCCCTCTTAGTCATATGTCATTAAAGAGTACTTACATTTCTTAAAAAGTGGTTTGCTAGTAGGTATGTCATCCAACAGAGAAGTGTACCTTAGTGGATTTGTTTTACATTTTATTATTTACGCCACAATATCTTCCTAGTTCCAAGAGTCTATGAAGTCCAAAATGCATTATATAGGTTTTTCAAGTGTGCAATGGCATGAGAGTCTTATCATTAAATATCATGAAATTATCATAGAAGTCAAACACTGTTAAAATTTAAAGTCTAAATGCCTAAAGAGATGAATGGGAGTAAGCTAGGAAAAATCTATCCTAACAGAGTGTAGTGGTATTTGAAGCCACCTAAAAAGTTTATTTTTCTTTTCTCAAAACTTGTTACTGCATAACAAGAAATACATATTTCTGGCTCTCATAGCTTTTGAGTAAGGGATCTTTTACTTTAGGGGAATTTTGTTATTATAGGTAGAAATGAGAGCTGTGCAGTTCCTCAACAACCTGTTAGAAACCTCATTTAGGTTGTGTAGAAAGCAGACAGTTAGTGACTTAATGCATCAAATAAGCTGTTGACCTTGTGCGGTTTGAAGGTGCTAAACAGAAGTAGAGGAGAGTAGAGAAGAGAACAAGGGACTGGGAATCAGAAGGCTGCCTAATTGGATTCTAAGCCTCGGTTTTTCTCACCTGTTTAATCAAAAAAGAGTTCGTAAGAGGATCTGTAGCTTCTCTTCCAAGTCCATTGATCTTGTCTTCCAAGTCAATCCCACAACATTATCAACTCCACTTGGGGCAGCAGAAACTGTAGAGGAGGGATGAGAGTAAGGAAACAGTTGTTTTTATTAGATTAAGGCTACAGTTTTAGATCCTCCCAGCAATTTCCCTTTGTGACTAGCAAAGATTCCTAAAGAAAGTCCATTAACACCCCTAACTAACTTCAGTTTTACATAGGAGTTTTAACTAAATTAGTCATGTTAAAGCTCTGTTTATATCCCAAAGATGCCATGAACTGTATCTAGTTCATATATTTACAATTGGCATTCAAATCATAAAATGTAGCTTGGCTTATTAAAATATTCCAGCAGCAACACTTCTAGAATTGACCATTTTGCTATAGTTCCAGAGGCAGATTATGTCATATAGATAATGTTTGTTTTCTTGATTTACTAAGCCTTTATATCCCAAGTAATGACAAAGTTAGATAAGTAAAACATGAAATAAATCTTAAAAATTAGATCATGTAAGGAAACTTGGGAGGCTGAATGTAAATCCCATTTGATTCTTATGTACAGATACTTAGACAATTTATAGCACTAATTAAAGCAATCTACATCTTCCTGCCACTATCATGTGCCATTAATTTTGCATTAGAACTGTTGCCCAGTGAAATGATATAGATATGATTGAACACTGATGATGTATGTCTAAGTTCATACCTTGAGTTCATCCCTCATTGGACTTCAAAATGAGGAAAGAATACAAATCAAAAAAGAAAGTTAATGGGCTTCCCTGGTG
Source organism: Balaenoptera borealis (assembly GCF_965194805.1). Lineage (NCBI taxonomy): Eukaryota > Metazoa > Chordata > Mammalia > Artiodactyla > Balaenopteridae > Balaenoptera > Balaenoptera borealis. The sequence continues at coordinate 34,851,261 of NC_138867.1, read as the reverse complement.
GCGCAGTGGTTAAGAATCTGCCTGCCAATGCAGGGGACACGGGTTCGAGCCCTGGCCCAGGCAGATCCCACATGCCACGGAGCAACTAAGCCCGTGTGCCACAACTACTGAAGCCCACACGCCGTGCTCCGCAATAAGAGAAGCCACTGCAATGAGAAGCCCACGCACCGCAATGAAGACCCAACACAGCCAAAAATAAAAATAAATAAAATAAATTTATAAAAAAAAAAAAGAAAGTTAAAAACAATTAATAATGGTGGTAAGGGCCAAAATCAAAGAAGTTATCTTAGAACTGCATTAAAAGCTTCTGGGACATTCTTTTTTTTGTTTTTTTGTAACCTTATTAATTTTATTCTTTACTGCATGAAATAAGTAAGGTATATGTGTTCATATTCACGGATATACTGTCACTGAAGGTCAAAAGTAATAAGAGGCCAAGCCAGGGTTGAATTTAATTCTCTTAGCATGCCCTTTAGCTTCAGAATTTGTTATGGTTATAGTGAATTCAATCACATATTAATATCAGTGAGATGTGAAAAGTGATTCTTTTACATAGTCATACTGCTAAATTCAATTCAGATGCTTCAAGAAACAATATCAACTGTGTGGGGAAACCAAGTTAGGATATTAGTTAAATAAGTAATATGAATCATTTTCTTCCTATAATTCAGCAAAAAAATTAAATTTTCTTTCTGAAATTCTTTGATATGATGGTTAGGAAGCAAAAGTTCCACTGTAGACAGTAATTAGATGTCTTCTCTTTCTGATCAATGATCTAATGTTCAGGGTATTTGGTGAATAAATTCAAGAGGGCACCCCACAACCTCTGCTCTCTTGAATTTGTTCACCAAACACCCCGTACCTGTGGGGTGCCATACCCTGCAGTCAGTGAACCTGGCCACAACTCTAGTTCAGCCACTCACTAATGTTGCCACCATAGACAACTTATTTAACTCATTAAGCCTTGGTTTCCTCATTTGTAAATAAAGATTGTAATAATCTATCTTGCAGAGTTATTGTGAGAACAAGAAGTAATGCATGTTAAACACTGATTGTAAATGATCTTCCTCATTTGAGTTTTATAGACATGTATTTCCCCCTAACCTATGACCACCAAAAGCCAAACCAGCTGCAAATTCTAAAACAAAAACACTTCTTTTGTTTAAATGGAAGTACTCCCTACCCCTCCCTAACTTCCACCCTTCCCACCCCCAACTTGGGCAGAGGAATCACAGGGAATGAGAATAAAGCATAAAACAGACTATAATTTATGTGCAATTCTCTTCCTTTAAGCAAGTTGCCTACACAAGGACTCCCGTTTGCAATACTCTAAGGAGGGATAAATAAGGGTTCCAGAGGAAGTAAGAGAGTAGAACATACATAGAAAGGAAGGGGTTGAGGCATAGCAGAGGGCCTAGGGAACCTAGGCTGAATAAAAGCAATTTGTGAATGTGCAGTCAATTCATGTATGTTGCAGGCTACTTAGAGAGGACTTTTGCAGTATAAACTTCCAAAGCAGAAACTTCATCTTTTATGACATTTAGTATTCAGTATTCAACAAATAATTTGCAAAGTAAGAATACTGTTATATAAACTTGACTCGTTATTCAATGTGCCAAGGTACTTCAAGAGAGAGACAGAGATCTCTATCTCTATCTATCTATCTATCATCTATCTATTTCTGTAAAGAGAAGCTTAAATACCATCTGCTCAAGTCTCTTAATATTAAAGAAAAGAAAATCTAAGCCGCAGTTGTTTATTATTTCTTAACTCACAAAGTTAGGGACAAGGAGGAAACAAGCGCTCAGGTTTCCAGATTCCCAGGTGGAAAAGACCACACACACAGAGCCATGCCCTACATTCAATCAATCACAGTAGAAGATGTGGTCCTACTCTCTCTAAAACTGTTGATCCGTGGTCATAAGTCCATCAGGCAGGTCAGCTTTATATTTTGTTCCCTCTCCATTTTTAAAACCCAATCATTCAAAATTTCCCCACATGTCCAATTTCCTAAGTTCTCTTCAAGATTAGATTCTTTAATAAAATAATTTGCTTAACTTCTAACAGGTAGACTCCAGACAAAATAAGTCATCAGGTGAGACTGAGAAGTGAGACAGGAACTTTTAAGTTCTCAGGTGATGGTTTTCTGAGACGGGCAGGAGATCAGATGGAAGAAGAGTGCCACACACTGGGAAAAGAGAATATTGTCTCCTCAGATACTTCTAAAATGGTATTTAAAGGAAAGTTCTCAAACTGAGAACACTCAAATTTAATTCTCCCTCTCCCTTTTATTGTCATTTATTTTGCATCGTCGAGTACAGAGGATTGGATTTTGGATTAGTCGTAATCCCGGTTCATGACAGAGTCATCACTGTTGCATTTAAGGCAAGGTCTGCTTTTCGTTAGTGAGTCCTTGAACTGAAATTTTTCAGTAATGTAGTAAGCCTGATGGACCCACCACCCCAAACAAAAGCAAGGCCCTTGACAATAGCCTCCATGCAGCTATGGCCCCACCCCATCTCCTTGACTTCCCCCACCCAGAATGAGCAGGCTCATGCAGGTCTAGACCAGAGTTGAAGTGTGGTTGTCAGAGGCAATAACAATTCTGGACTTTTTGTTATATTGAACTAACAATTATTTTTCCAACTGTCACCACTGGCCAAGCCCACGATTCTCATACACTTAGTTTAATCAAATTTCAGATTTCAAACTGGCGAAGCAGTTGGGCACTTTGGTTAAAGGCTCGAATTCTGGAGTCAGACTGGCTTGGTTTTAATTCAAGAGCCACCACTTATTACCCCTATGTACTTTTACCCCGGGCAAGTTGGCATAACTTCCCTAAGCTTCAGTTTCCTCTTTGCAAAGGGCAACGATAGCTAGTATTATGAGAATGTGATGATATAATCATGAAAACTGTTTAACATAGTGCCTGACACAGAGAAAATGCTCAATTTATGCAAGCTATTATTATTTCTATCTACTATTCTCTGGGCAGTATTTTTTAAGAATTATGTTTAAAAATAATGTCATAACACAAATTTCATGTCATTGTGGACCTTTACTTCCAAGGAGATGATTACTATTACTATGCAACATGTAATAGTAATGATATACTACATTTTTTGAAACTACATGATTTTTAGAACATCTTTACCTCATCTGATACATAAAAGAGTTCTAGGTATGTTTGAGCAGGTGACATTATTTCAAATGTATACAATTGAGACTCAGTGCAATTAAGTAACTGGTAAAAATGCATGACACTCATAAGCCTGAAATAATCTGACATTCAATAAATTATGTTTGTCTTCAAACTCTCCATTCTGCTCAGAGAATGTGGACAACGTTTTAATGAGACTCTCCTTTATGGTACCTGGTCATATTTTGTTAACTGGGACAAGGTAGATTCCTCTTTCCCAGCCAAGGAAATTTATCACTTAGCTTCCTATCATGAACCACTCCTTTAAAAAATCAAACACACACCAAAACCTTTACTTAATTTATTTTTATTATGATTACCATTTACTATATCCTATATTAGAGAAAATATTTTCATTTCCTTGGAACCTGTCACATTTTCCTCTGCCATTCTTCCCACATCAGTCAACAAGTCTTCCAAAGCATTTGAATGACATTCAAAATCAGAAACAGCCTTGTGAACTTTTCTGAGCTAGAAGTCACACTGGTCTAAACCAGCCTGCACTTCCTGACACATTTTAATTTCTAGGTTAATAAAGCCCCTTGTCTACTCAGAGTTATGAGTTCCATTATTTTATTTATATTTCTTTATTTTTAAACTGAATTTACATGAGAAATGAGAATCGTGGGGGAAAATAAAACTGAAGGAATGGTAGGAGAAGAAAGATCTATGAGAGAAGCTAAGAAATCATGGGTGGTGGTTAGGAAAAGATGTTTCGGGGACTTCTATTTATATAAATGTATTATTTATATTTATATGGTTGAAGGAAAACTGCAGTGGGTTAAAAGCAAAATGAAATAACAAAGCCCTACCATATGGAAACTAAAATAAATAAAGAAAAGGTACATGAATAAATAAATATATAAACACATACTTAGTAATCCTTGTGTAAAGGAGAAAAAAAATAAAACAAATCAGAAAATACTTATAGGTGAATGACAATGAAAGGACAATTTCAAAATTTCTGAATTGCAGCTAAGCAGCACTTTTACATGACAAATGGCTATAGTCATATTAGAAAACAGGAAAGACTGAAAACATAAGAGTCAAGAATTCAAATCAAGAAATGAGGAACAGAACATCTTCCTCACAAAAAAAAAGGAAGACAATTTTAAAAAGAAAGAATCAAGGAAGTTTATTTGTACTATTTACCATTTTATTGCTACATCCCAGGCACTGAAGCATAGTGAATTCTCAATAAATATTTGTTGAATGAAGGAAGGAAAAGCAGTCCGTTTGTAATACCAATAGGAATGGAAAGCAGGATGCTGGCCCACAGGATGCTAATGGTCCCCCACTCTATGTTCTTATTGGACAAGAGCAGCAAGGAATTGAGAGCTTCTTCGGGAAAACAATGCCAACATTTGCATATCAAAAATTGAGGCTTATTAGAACTAGGAAAACTATTAGATTGGGCAAACTGAGCAAGAAATTCCACAGAGCCAATGGAAGGGCTGAGCTTGACCTTTTCCTTTAACATCCTACAGCTGGGTGAATGCCAACATAAGGAGGATTCAAAGGCCTTACCACACCATCTAATCCAGATCCAGCCTAGCCCTGTGAGTATCAGGAAATCAGTTCCTGGAACTGCAGTGAGTTAAATAGCAAAATGAAGCAACGAAAACCCCACCATACGGAAACTAAAATAAATAAAGAAAAAGTACATAAAGAAATAAATAGATAACATATACTTAGTAATCCTTGTGTAAATGAGAAAGAAATAAAGCAAATCAGAAAATACTTATAGGTGAACGACATTAAAAAGACAATTTCAAATTTTCTAAATTGCCTCCACCCCCCATCAAAGGACTGATTTCTGAAGAGTCCTCTGACCTATGAATGACTTAGAAATGCACCAGAAATCCCAGAACTGTCCAAATCAGAACAGATGTAGGGAATATCCCTCTTCTAGATGAGTGTAAGTTTCTACAGTAAAGCCAAAACTGACTGTTTTCTGAGGAAAAGTTGAAGTTTCAGTTAGAATTCTGTTCTAAAGCAAGAAAATCGAAAATAATGGCATTCTTTAAGCACTAGAAATTGATTTCTTTCTCACTTAAAAGAAGTCTTGAACTTAACAAAATCATCAGGGACCCAGGTTCCTTCCATCTCGCAGCTCTGTCATTTTTGGCATGTCGCTTTCTCTTTGTAGTCCAATATAGCTTCTGGAACTCCAGCCATCATGTCTGTATTTTAGCTAATAGGAAGAAGGAAGTGAGAAGAACACACCATCTCCCTTCCAGAACATTTCCCTAAAGTCATATACAACACTTCTGTTTACATCCCATTAGCCAAACCTTAGTCAAAAACCCATAACCAGATGCAAAAAGCCAGAAAATAAATATTTAGCCCAAGCAGCCATGATTGCAGCTACAAATGAGAAGTTCTGGTGAAAAGGAAGGAAAAAAATAGATATTTGGTCCAAACTAGGAGCTTCTGCCATAGAGAGTGCAAACCATCTTCTGGGACTTTCTGTCCACCGTACTAAGTCCTCTACTTGCCCCAGTTAGGAACCTCAAGAGGAGGACTGAGCTTGGTGCCCTGCAGCATACTCTTTGGCTAAAGCTGCTACAACTTATTTTGCATCCAACTATTGTCCTCAGTGCTGGCTATCACGAAGCTAGGCTTGAGTTTATGAGAGCAAGTAGGACAACATGGGCATCAATTATTGAAAATCTTTTCTAAAAGCTTAATTTATCTGACATCATTTTATAATCACTGCACCTGGAACAGGAAACTGGGGCACAAGCCTTTAATAAGCATAAAATATTCCCGCCTGCTTATCTTTCCTTCCATCTCTGTATTTGTTTCCTTGATGAGTAAGCAGTCTCAGAGTTTCAGGGATCACCAAATACAGGTGTCAGCAAACTAGTGTCTGCTGGCCAAATGTGGCCCACTGGTTGTGTTTATAAATAAAGTTTTATTAGAACACAGACAAATCCATTCATTTACATATCGTTTATGGCTGCTTTCATACTATAATGGCAAAACTGAGTAGCTATGAAAGAGATCATTTGGCACACAAAATCTAAAATGATTTCTATGTGGTCCTTTACAGAAAAAGTTCACCAACCCCTGACCTAGAAATCCTGGAGCTGGAACAGTTTAGAGATGCCCCAGTGCATGGGTTCCCATATTTGACCCTTCAAAAAATACAATATTCCTTTTTTCCCTCAATGTCTTTTGCCTTAAACGTTGTACCTACAAAATTATAATTTATTAATTAAATAATTTAATGCACATAATGACTTTCGATCAGAATAGCTGCTCAACATGGGACCACTTGTGGGGTTACATTAAACTGCTATTATTGCTGTAAAAAGTAAAGAAACAGTTTTTTTTCAGACCATGTGACCCAATTGAGAAAGACATAATTGATTTCAATTAAGCTTTATTTAAAATTCAGTAAAGCTTTCAGATTCCCCTGACATCCTAAAGGACCCAGAGGGGTTTGGGGACCCCCAGGTTGAGGATAGAATAGGTGAGGAAACCAGCCTAGAGAGGTTCTTGCTCAGTGTCACCAAATAAGATTTAACAGTAAGACCCAGGTATTCGGACTCACCTTTCCATGTATTGCCTTGACAACTGCACAAATGAATGAGAAACCAGGAAATAATGACAATGCCTCCTACAGCCTTGGTAAGTATACATCAGTAAACAACATGGATTCCTGAGAGAGCTGGGGCCCTCATTGAAAGATCAGGGTGGGTCTGAACCTTGGAAACTAATAAATCTCTTGGAAGGGAATTTTTTTAAAAAGAAAGATAGATAGAAAAATGTAATATTTTAAAATGTTAATGGATATTCAATGTTTCAACACCTAGCTTTCTAAGGCACAACAAATTTAAAGCATCCTTAATCATTACCAGAGAGTAAAACAATTGTGGAAACTTCTGCATTCTCTGAAGGATTTCAGGCAACTCTTTGTTTCTTCTCCATGTCAACATCCTGTTTTCTTTCTAACTTTACCCATTTGGCAAGAAGGGCCTTCCTGTCACTGTGGTCTCCTTCCCCCTATATAATGAAAGTTTGCAGAATAGTTTGTTCAGGTTACCAGGAGTGATTCCAGAACTGTATGCTCCATATTCACTAGCAACTTTGGAAATGTTTTGCCTTGAAACAGGATTACGGCTTGCACAAGTTGGAATGGGAAAAGGCCAGACAAATTCCTTGGCAAAGAAGTCTGAGAATCAAGCTCCTTTAAAATGTATTATAGAGTTGCTGTTGTTATTTTGTGGTTCATTTGTTTCATTCAGAAATAAAGTGTCAGCAAGGTGACAACAAACATTATTGAAGTATCTTTTCTCCATCCATGTGTTGAAGGAAGCCTTGTTTTAATTTACTAAAGATGCAAATAGGAAATAAAAACCAAGAAAGAAAGAGATATCCCCCATAAATGATCTGAAATTTGTAACCCTAAGAAACTCTTGTGATCACCTAGCTCAACCTTTTAGAGAAGACAACCAGCTAGTGTAGTCAGGGACTTGGCCAAGTCATGGAAGGAAGAGCTCGAAAGATGAAGCAAAGAGACCTGGTTATCAGCAGCTCTAAGTCCACAGATACATGAGTGCTGCTTTCCTCTTCCATAAAATAACAAAGAGAAGTACACCTCGGAAAACATTTCCACCTACACAGCTCCATGACTCAGTGCCTTTGGGGGGACTCCAGGCTGTTCTTGGACCCTAAGTCTCCTGATTCCCAGTGCAGTGATATTTCTGCTAAATCGTACGGTTATCATCTTCGATTTAATGAAAGTAATCAAACTTAATTGACATATGTCTCCATAATCCATCTACGTGTTTTCTTTGATAATACCATGGTATAATTATTTAATATTTACAATTTTCAATAAATTGTATGCCTAATGCCTCAATTTGTTTCATTCATCTATTAAACTTTAGACCAATTGTTTTCAAGTACCTACCAGTGCCTAGCACTATAAAAAATGCTAGGAAAAAAATCTCTCGAAAATGACAAGATCTCTGCCCTTAAGGAATTTGTAATCTGTGAATGAATGCGTAGATATTATTGTCTCCGTCTGACAGATGAAGTAACAGAAGCACAGGGAAGTTAAATGATTTGCCACGGCCACACAAGGAGAATGAGGCAAATTTTAAGCCAGAACTCAGAGCTCCTGGCTACCACTTACATGTTCTCATCACCATATGCAATTAGGCTTACCTAATACTGTACATTTTTTTCATAGCTTCCCTCCACCCACTATCATATTTAGTGCAAAATAAAAGTAATATTTAACTCTAACACAAAATTTTCACATAAGCTGAAATTACAATTAAGTCCCCTACATACGAACAAGTTCCATTTTGAGAGCACATTCATAACTCCAATTTGTTCATAAGTCCACCAAAGTTAGCCTAGGTACCCAACTAACACAATCAGCTATATAGCACTGCACTGTAATAGGTTTATAATACTTTTCACACAAATAATACATAAAAAAACAAACACAAAAAATAAAGGAAACCTTTTTAATCTTACAGTACAGTGCCTTGAAAAGTACAATAGTACAGTACAACAGCTGGCATACAGGGGTTGGCATCGAGTGAACAGGCAAGAAGAGTTACCAACTGGAGGAGGGAGAGGAGGTGGGAGATGATAAAGCTGAAGGATCGTCAGCAATAGGAGACAGAGGGCAAGCTGCAATTTCACTCACGCCTGACATTGATGGCACAGGTTCTGGTTCCTTGCTGGATTCAATTCTATCTACCCTCTTGAAAAAAAGTGATCCAGTGATGTCTGGGTAGTAGCTCTTTTTTTCTCATCATAGATGACACGGTAGCACTGGATTGCATTGTGAACAGTTGCTGCAACCTTCGTGTACCATTCTATGTTCGGGTCCTGTGCCTCAAAAACTAACAGTGCCTCCTCAAATAAAGAAAATGCCCTTGCCATTTCCTGCGTCCTGAATCTCTTCGGTTCTTCAGTTACTTCTTCTTCCTCTTTTCTTTCTTTGTCCTTTCTCTGGGCCTCCAATTCCATCAGGTCTACCATCTTTTTGCCTCGCTCCACTCTCTCAATCATTTTCACTTTTGTTTCCATCATTAACACTTGGAGCTTCTTAGCAGTACCAGCTACATCACTGCTGCTTTTATGCTTGCTTCTGGACATCCTGGGCTTGAAATAAAGATACTGTACTACTGTACTCTATACAGTACTGTACAGTAAAGAACACAAAAGCACAACCACCTGTAGAGGATGCACGCACGTGACAATGTACACCAGACACGTGAACTAACTTACCTGACTGGACATGCGAACGCACGTTTGCATCTTTGAAAGTTCGCAACTTGAAGGTTCATATGTAGGGGACTTACTGTAACACTGCTTCAAGCAGTACAATTTTGAGCTCAGGCTAGAACAGAACTGAAACAAAAAATAGTGATGTGAAAAAAAATCACATGATCATAACTAAATTCTTTAAGTATGCGCTCTTAGGATTAAAAAAGAAGGACACGGTGGGTGGGAATAAGGGAGAATTGGATGAAGATATTCAAAAGGTACCAACTTCCAGTTATAAGATAAATAAGGGCCAAGAATGTAATGTACAACATGATAAATATAATTAACAAGGCTGTAAGTTATATATGAAAGTTGTTAAAAGAGTAAATCCTAAGAGTTCTCATCACAAGGAAAAATATTTTTCTTTTATTTTGTATCTATTTGAGATTATGGATGTTCACAAAACTTATTGTGGTAATCATTTCATGATATATCTGAGTAAAAGTATTATGCTGTACACTTTAAACTTATATAGTGCTTAAACTTATACAGTATGTCGATTATATCTCAATGAAACTGGAAGGAAAAAAAAGAGAAGAACACTTTTTGGTCCAGTCCCACAATCTCATACCTATTTGCCCTAAATCATTCCCAGGAAAAATGACTTAAACTCTTATTGATTCTAGTGATCAATTTGGAAATTCTGCTCATTTAAAACTTTTCATTTATCTCTTCTATTTTTGATAGTTTTCTAAATCATTTTGTGAACGCAGTGCTCCAGGAGTGTTAATTGTCTGAATTTCAAGAGCTTTTACAAAACCCTTTTATCTGTGAAGTGGTGTTATCTAAAGCAAACTCTTTAAATGAAAGATCATTTAATTTATGGAGAAGAAGAAGTATAATTTTATACCTAAAGATTATCCCAACATTTTAAAATATTGAAATAATTATCTGACCATTTTATCTACATATTGTCAAATTTCTAGATAGTGAAAACCTCCACAGCTGTTTGAGTTATCCTGTTTATTTTTTTCCACATAATTTTCACATGAAATTATAGGACTGCCTACTATTAAATAGTCAGTCCTGATCAGTGAATAGTTGCTACAACAATAAATTATGCTATAACAGCAATGTGGGTTCTTTACGGACTTAAACACAAACAATTCAAAAACAAAACTTGCAAAATACACTTATCATTAAATGGCATCAAATAATTTATTCCAATTTGTTATAACTGCTTATGAAATTTAAAAAAAAAACACAAAAACCACCCCTGAATTATTTTGTGAGAGGTGTATTCTATAATAATCTTAGATTCAAAAAACCACACCTACACAGTAATAATTGGGTGAAAAAATCCAGTTATATTGATTTATTTCCTGCATCTTAGCCTGTTTTACAAACTCTTAACAGCAGCAAATAGGTTTTCATTACTTTTCTTTCATGACAGTATGTCTTAAAATTCTATTCAAAATGCAAACGCTCCTGGTATTTGAGAATTGAGATAACGTTAATTCGAAGACAGAAGTTTTCCATTTGTTCAGAGTTGCCCTTTAGCCATTACCCTACCATCATTTTATGTGTGATTTAAAAAAAAAATACAAGAAAGAGAAACACCAAAAAAAAAAAAAATCAGTGTTTTCTTGAGATATTTTTACCTATCATTTGTCAATGTTTCATTGAAAACACTGCTTTCTATAGACTTTATTTCAATGAAAACCACCTTTATTGGATGCTTTTAGGTTTTCGTGCTTTGAAGTTTGTGCAAGTAGACAAAGTTCCATTTATTTCTGTAGCTGGTGAAATGAAAAGTAAGATATTGTCCCTACCTACCCCTACGGCCTTGAGGCATCATTCATATCAAAATTCAGTTCCATCACTTAAAGTGACAGTAAACTCCCTCTCACCTTTCCTGTTTTCCTCCCCCTTCTTACATTTTGTCCTCTTTCAAAGGAAGCCATATATACTTCAATTCAGCTAATCCAAAATGCTGCATTATCAAACTGTTCCACTTAGAATAAAACTTTCACAAACTAATGTTTTTCCAGGAGCTTTGAGCTTTCAAGGTAACCACTGTGGCATGTACTCAGTAGAAAGATAAGTAGCCATAAGATATTCTTTTCAAACCATCCAATAGCTTTAATTTTGATTCTCATAGAATATCTAGGAGTAAGTTGTATACACAAAAAGAGATTCTACAAACTAGAATGAACAAACTCTATATGTATACACATTTCCCCGATTTTAAGATAAACTTCCATTCTCCTCAAAATTAAAAAGACACAATTTTTTTATTAAGCTTGTGGTATAAATTCTGCACAAATTATTTTAGAAATAGTCTCAGTGGTTCTCAACCCTCTCTCTTCATATTCACCTAGAAGCTTCTAAAACCAGCAGAAGCCCTGGTTTCATCCAAAGATTTAATCTCATTGGTTTGGGAGGTGGTCTGGGTGTCAATATTTTTTAAAAGTTCAAGGCATGAGTATAATATGCAGCCAGGATTAAGAACCAATGAGCTAGGGTAAAAATAAGTTTATCACATAGCATTTAAATTACCTCTAGAAACTAACCCAAGCTCAAATGTATGTTGTCACGCTTGGCCAAATATTTTCTATTGAAAAATTGATGTCACTACAAAATATTAAAGCATCCTTAAATGTTCAACATTGCTTGTAAAATTATTTCATGGAAGCAATATTTCATAACAATAATTCTTCCATTATTTCAGTGGAAGATAATGCATTCCTTCTGAAACCAGAAATATGGTCCTTAGAAATAAGTGGGAACTAAGTATATACAAACATGCAAAGAAATATTGTGAGGTAATTAAAATAAAGATATAGATCTATATTTATTGATATCCATTCAATAACACTAAGTGAAATAGAGATACAGATTAAAGAATATTAAATTAAAATGCTAATAATATTTTTATGTGAATGATATTTTTGGTTATATATATTCCATAGTATTTGATATTTAAAATTAGTATGCATGCTTTTAACAAAACAACAAAGAAAACTCACAATTTGGAAGGAAACAAAAAGGAATTAGAACAAGAAAAAGAGAAAAAAAAGAGACAAACTGGGCACAAAGTTGCTTGTATTACTTTGAGACATCAAAATTATAGCAGGTCTTGAAAGATGAGTTTGTAAAAGCCTTGAGAAAAAATCAATTCCAGTTTCCTAAATGTATTTGAAACAAAGTGTACAATTTCCTTGTCAATGATACCACTGATAAAATCTTCTGAGAGTATTGGAACTCTTAAAAGAAATGTATATTATTGTAAGAGTTTATTATTATTATAACAAATTATATTAATTATATTATTATTATAAATTATTATAATAAATACATGATTATTTTAATGTATATCATCTACAATTTTATAGTTTCATTATTTACAATGGGAGATTCATAAGTGATGGTTTAGTTTACACAGTCTATTCTCCAGATGAAAAGCGATTAAAAAGTATTTTTTGTTTAAGGATGTGAGAATTTACCATACTTGGGAAAAACCTAGATCATTCCTCTATGAGATTTTCTCATTCATATAAGTATTTACTCAATAACAGCTAACTAACAATCTAGAAATAAATTATAATGTATGTTTCTATCATTCCCCTATTTTATCCTTCAGATGAAAGGATGCAACTTTGCAATCTTTTTGTCTTCCAAAGTTATAAACATATGGTTCTTTTTTTTTTTTTTTAATTTATGGCTGTGTTGGGTCTTCGTTTCTGTGCGAGGGCTCTCTCTAGTCGCGGCAAGCAGGGGCCACTCTTCATCGCGGTGCGCGGGCCTCTCATTATCGCGGCCTCTCTTGTTGCGGAGCACAGGCTCCAACGCGCAGGCTCAGTAACTGTGGCTCACGGGCCCAGTTGCTCCGCGGCATGTGGGATCTTCCCAGACCAGGGCTCGAACCCGTGTCCCCTGCATTGGCAGGCAGATTCTCAACCACTGCACCACGGGGGAAGCCCAACATATGGTTCTTTAATCAAAAAACCTTTAAATCATATTTTAATATCTATAAGGCTCCACACCAGATATAAATGAGATACAAAGGTGCTATGAGCAAGTCTCTAGGAGCTTGGAATGCACTATAGAAAAGACAAAACACACACACACACATAAAGTCTAACGTGGAGATATAACTTCATACATGGCACTGACAAGCAGGACTTTTAAACTAGACCTATCTTGCCAATTTCAATAGTCAGAGGTTGTATAGTGGAAAAAAGTTCTAGTAGCAGAGCTGTGAAAAGTAACTTGGGGTCTGATGAATACGCTAGCTGGGCTGATGTGAAGAATTCATGTTAGGGGTCTATGAAAGTAAAGTTGGAAAAGGTAAAAAAAAAAAATATAGGCAGTGGGGAGCCTTGGTTACCCAGTCAAGGAGTCTGAATTTTGTTCATTGAAATATATGGAAACATTTGAACAGGTTGGGGCATGGGACTCTGATGACCTGGCCGTTCTGTATGTTTTCTGACTTTATCTCCTACCAATCGTCACCAGATTTGCTCTGTTCCAGCCACACTGACCTTCTTGCTCTTTGTCAAATTCATCAAGGTTTTCCTGCCTCAGGGCCTTTGCACTTGTTGGTTGGTACATCATTACTGCTGTGCTTTCCCCTCAGATCTTTGCTTACCTGGGTCCCTCACTTCACTGTCGTACCTGCTGGGATAAATCAAAAATAGCACCTTCCACACCACCATACTATACTTTTATACTTTGCTTTAGTTTTCTTCATAGCATTACCTAACATACTTCCTTCTCACACAGAGACACATACATTTTGTTGTTTATTTGTCATCTGTCTCCCTTACCAGAAGATGAAAAATAAACTTCATGCGGCATGAGCAGCACAACTCTGTCATGTTTACTTCAGAGCCTGGAACGTGGGTGAAACAAACAGAATGTTCAACATGTATTTATTAAAGAATTAATAACATCTTAACTAATTAAGTAACTAACAAATAATCAAAGAAGAACTTTAGGAAGATTGGCATAGAATATGGGAATCTTTGACAATAAACTTGACAAGAGGTAATAGACTGACCAAGAATAAGCACCATGGGGATAAAAAGAAGAAAAGAAATGGATGTAAATGCTTGGATTTCCTCCCTGGGCTCAGTATCCTTACCTGTAAAACAAGGATTGTTGAACTAAAATTATGACTATAATTATTCAGCATAGTAAAAATAATGCCTCCCTCAGGGCTAAAGTTCAGGCAGGCTTACTGCTGATTATAAAAGAATCAGGTTCCCTATGTGTGGGTCTCTTCTCCTGCAACACACCCCACTGCCTATGCAGGCATCACTTGGTCCTCCACATTTTGCCCTGTAGAAAGCAAGGCTTGGGGAACCAAAGCAAAAGTCATACTCTGATTACTGCTATTACTGTCAGTAATAAGTTGTCATTTGTCTCTGACCCAGGCTTCTCATGCCGTCTGTCAGCATTCGTGAAACCCGTTAGTTTGCAAGTAGGGTAAAACCTCAGAGCCTTCAACGTTCTTGATAGATACAAGATACAATATACTAACATCAGTTATTTCAATATACTAGCAACAAATAATTAGAAAATGAATTAATAAACAATACTTTTAAAATAACATGAAAAGCATAATATAGTGATAAATTTAACAAAATGTATGTAAGATTTTTACACTGAAATCTAGAAAAACGTTGCTGAGAGAAATTAAAGACCTAAATAATGGAGGGAGATGCTTGTAGATGTGAAAATGTTCTTTTTCTCCACTCTCTTACTTGACTCTGTGGAACAGAAGACAGAAACAGCCTATCCCTTCCATGGAAGGCACCACGCTTCCATCCCAGGGACGGTTCCCTGGTGAGACTGTCTATTAGCTGCTGTTAACAGAGATCCCAAGAGCATCTCTGGTCACAATAGCTCCTTCATCTTTCCAATGAATTCCCTTTATGTTTTTATTAGCTGTAGTCGATTTCTAAAGAACACTCTCTGGTATTAAAAAAAAAAAAAAAAACCTTCAAGAATTGGGATTCGTTGGTATGCTGCTTTTTGTTGATGTTTTTAAAGGAAAATTGTCATTGAAGAACAAGAACCCCCAAACCTAGACTCAAGAGAGGGAAGATGGCCACAACCGAAGTGACTGACCAAAGTCACCAGTTGGTGCTAAACGCCCTTTCATCATCTATATAATGATGGTGGTCCCTGCCCCACCCATCTCACAGCATCAGTGCTCAGCCTGAAGCTCAGATATGCAAAAGCTTTGCAGAGAAACTCACAAGTGGTGTGATTAGAACAGTTGAAAACACTAGAGATAGAAATGGAAGACCCCAGGCTTGTCACAGAGATTCATTTTAAAAGTCTTTTGAAAAGGCAAGAATGGAAAGAAGTGATATTCGGAAGCAGGAACTTCTGGAATTCTCTCCCCACCCTGCCATTCAGTCATTCATGGGTAAGGATGGTGTGATCTTGTCAGGATCCTATGGGACAGTGCCTCCAACGCCTGGAATGTGCTCCATCAGTTAGGGATCATTTTTTCCCTTCCTTTCTGGCCTGCCTCTGACATTATTCTTCACATTCAACCTGCTTTAGAATTTTTGAAGGACAAAATAATCATCTAGCTCCCAAAGGTGATTATGAAAAATATCAACAAGAAATAGAACAGGCCCGGAATTTAAGAGAATATAGAATTTAGAGGACATCAGATACAAAAATACACCCATCTAAATAGGGCCCCAGGGAGTTCCCTTTATTCCTGTAGGCTTTCCGACCCCAACCCCATAAAAATGCTTTGCACACACAACGGCCAGCAGAGACTAAAACAATGCAAAGCTTCCAAAAATTACACATGCTCAGCTGAAGGAGGTTGATGACTGCATCACACGAACCCATTCCTGGAGGAGCCCGTTGTTTCCTCAGTCACGGCACCAGCTCAGTGCCCCAGCCTTCTGGACCAGAGGCTGATAGCAGGGCCCCCTGAGCCTTGTGACTGGCTGGAGTGACTGACTGGAGGGCAGAACGCTCACTCCCTCTGCGCATTCTCCTGCTGCTTCGCTATCAAATCCTGCTTCTGCTTCACTAGCACCTGATAGAACTGATGCGGGAAGTGTGTTTTAGCCCGATGAGCTTATCCACCATGACTAGGTGGAAAATTCCAGGCTTCTTATACTTGTAGGTCTCACCACGGGACAATATCAGTTTGTTGTTCAGGAAGCAGCAATGGAGGAGCAGGTCTTCCTCAAGTGCACACAGGTCCAGGAAGTTTTCCAAGTTGACCCAGATATAGGGGCCAGAGCCACAATTGAGAAAGGGGATCTTCAATGCCTTCAACTTGTTAATGATGTACCTGTGAGGGTTAGCAGGTGGATACACTTTGTCAATCTGTTCTCTGTCCTGGAGCTGCCAATACAGTTTGTGCTGGGTGATGCCAGAAACGCTGCAGAGGCAGCCAGAGGAGCTCACGGCAGAGCCCACCTCCTTGTTGTGGGTCTATAGAGTGCCAAAGCAGAAGCCAGAAATGATAAAATCCTTACTGGTGCTTCAGATCACATGGGCCCTGTTGAAACCAGGCAAACTTTCCATGCCCAGAACACTGTGAAATATAATGTATTCATCCAACACAGAGAGCATGTAAATCTCATCTATAATGACACGTAGGTTGCACCTCTTGGCAAGTTCCAGGTATTCCTTCAGTGGGCTCCAGGAGTAGAGGTCACCCAGAGGATTCTGAGGGTTAATTAACACAAGGTCTCTGACCTCACTGCCCTTAAGCATAGCCTCAAGTGGGGCTTGCTCCACCTTCTACACATGAGCTGGAAAGGATGGATGTTCACATCAGTGATCTCACTGTCCGGGTGGGCAAGCTCAACTTTCACATACCGGTGGGAGCTGAAGAGGAAGCCACCATAGAAGGTGGTGAGGGGTCAGAAAGGCCTCGCCTGAATTGCACAGATCCATGGCCAGCGTGGAGAAGACAGAGTGGCAGCCATTTAGAACAAGCAAGTTTTCTGGATCCAGGTGGGCAGGTGTCTTGCAGTAGTAGGTCAGGAACGAGCCCACTTCTTCCCACAGGGATGGTTGCCCTCTCTAATCAGGATATAGCAGCAGGATATCCTCAATGCAGTTCATGGTACTCTGATTCAAGATTTCAGTAATCAGATCAATGCACAGCTTATTCTCACTGGTACCAAGATTAATGAAACCCTAAGTGTTCTTGTCCTCATGGTATTTGCCTCCATGGCAGTTCTTATAGCCCTAGAAGCTGGAATGGTACAAGGCAGAGATGTCAATCCCACAGTTGGATAGGTCATGGCTGGCAAATGCAGCTTCAAAATCACTCCATTGATGAACTAGCTGGTCAGACTGCCTGGATGATGGGCCCACTGCCCACCTCTGACTTCACCCCTAGAGTCCTGGGAAGGGCAAGACAGTTGGAATCCCAGGCCACCCATGGCCCCAGACTACAGGAGGTAGACCAGTTGGCATATTAAGTGGCCCAGGAGGGCTTCCTGCTCCTGGCTGGCCTGATTGTGCCTCTGCTCTTCCAGCACCAGGTCCTGCTGCATGTGCTTGGTCATCAGCTGCATGATATGTTCTTCAGTGATCTACAGCAAATGCACCATCATCTCCATCAATTGGCTAAGAATGTTCTGGTTTCTGAGGCCCTGGCTCCTCATCAAGCCACAAGGCACGTGGAGAGTGTCTGATCAGTGATTCATACTCTGGGTATTTGCACTGGCCTCCACAGGCTGGCTAAAACTTTTGCCTCTGTTTCCACTCATCTTTCCCTGGTCTAAGATCCTTATGCCTGATGAAATCATCCTGGAACGTCAGGGCTCAGAGACCTCTCCAACACTCTCCTCTCACTAAGCTTGCTTATCCACCTTTTTTATTATAATCATCCTAGTTAGTTTGAAGTTATAGGTATTTCACTGTAGTTTTGCCTGACATTTCCCTACTGACTAATGATGTTGGGCATCTTTTCATGTGCACATTGGCCATTTGTATATTTTCTTAGGATAAAGGTATATTCAATATTCTTTTCCTACTTTTTAATTGAGTATTTGTCCTTATAGTATTGGGTGGTCAGGGTTCTTTATATATTCTGGATACAAATCTCTTATCAGACATACGATTTGCAAATATCTTCTCCCATTTTGTGGGTTGTCTTTTTATTTTCTTGATTGTATCATTTACAGCACAAAAAGTTTTAATTTGGATGAAGTCCAATTTAGCTATTTTTTTCTGCTATTTCTTTGCTTTTGGTATGATATCAAAGAAACCATTGCCTAAATTAAGGTCACTAAGGTTTACTCCCATGTTTTCTTCCAAGAGTTTTCTAGATGTAGTTCTTACATTTAAGTCTATAATCCATTTTGAGTTCATTTTTGTGTATGGTGCGAGGTAGATGTCCAATTTCACTCTTTTACATGTGGATATTCCACTGTCCCAGTACCATTTGTTAAAAGCATTATTCTTTCTTCCATTGAATTATCTTAACACATTTGTTGGAAATAAATTTGTCATGAATGTAAGAGTTTACTTCTGGACTCTTAATCCTATTCCATTGATCTATATGTCTATCCTTATGCCACTACCACACTGTCTTGATTACTGTAGCTTTGTAATAAGTTTTCAAACCAGGAAGTATGAGTCCTTTAACTTTGTTCTTCTTTTTCAAGATTGTTTTTGCCATTTTCAGTCCATATCCATTACTTTAAGCTGCTGAGAACATATTCTTCCAGCTTGCCTGCTTCCAGACTGAAATGTCTTTTTTAGTCCTTCCTCAAATGCCAGACCATTCATTCCCTTTGCTTGCAAACATGTTGCATGCCTCCCCAAATTATCACTCATGGTAATCAACACAAAGAACAGCTGGAAATCAAGGACAGGATGGAAAACAGGGGCTTTTAAAAGAAAATGACAGATTTAGGTCACCAGAAAGCCTTTGAATAGGATGTTGTGGGAACAAAGTGACTGTCATGGTGAAAAGTTAGATCATAAATCTTAGAATAAATCCTAAAACAGATCTCTTGTGTTTTCCTCTTCCTCATGTGGACTGGGTAGATTGTGTTGATTAAGTTAGTTCATTCTCTCAGACTTCCAAAATGAAATAAAGCTGTGCTGTTTCTCAAGTTCTTATTGCAGACCCTGCCTTTTGGCCTTTTGTAGTTAGTGTCTGTGAGATTTTTTATACCTGTTAGAGATTAAGCACTCCATGCTTTAATTATGCTCAAATGAAAAAAGGTTATCATTTGGAGATGCACCTATATTGAGGGGGTTACAATAAACATCTATATATGAGGGCTTCTGAGATCACATGACCATGTGTGAACACTTTACGTAGTCACATCAGACCTTGTCAGTTGGCCAGAGAAAGTTATTTTTTTATTATATTATTTATTCATTTATTTTTTTATTGGAGTATAATTGCTTTACAATGTTGTGTTAGTTTCTGCTGTACAACAAAGTAAATCAGCTATATGTATATATATATATATATTCCCTCCCTCTTGAGCCTCCCTCCCACCAGCTCCATCCCACCCCTCTAGGTCATCACAGAGCACTGAGCTGAGCTCCCTGTGCTATGCAGCAGCTTCCCACTAGCTATCTATTTTACACATGGTAGTGTATATATGTCAACGCTACTCTCCCAATTCGTCCCACCCTCCCTTTTCCCCACTGGGTCCACATGTTCTTTCTCTATGTCTGGCCAGAGAAAGTTACTGCTCTCATTTTACAGAAGCATAACTGAAGTGCCAAGAGGCAAACTGACTTGCTTAGGAAATTGAGCATGGCAGGGACAGAGCCAGTATGAAAGCACAGTATATCAGCCTCCTGGGGATGCCATTAAGGGTTAAATTGTGTCCTCCAAAAGGATATGTTGAAGTCGTAAGCCCTGGTACCTGTCAATGTGACCTTATTTAGAAATAGGGTGTTAGTAGATGTTGTTAAGTTGAAATCATTAGAGTGAGCCCTAATCAAACGTTACTGGTATCTTTATGAGAAGAGGAATGCCATGTGACAACAGAGGCAAAGATTGGAGCTACAAAGCTGCAAGCCAAAGAATGCCAAGAGTTGATGGCAATCCTCAGAAGCTAGGAAAAGCAAAGGCAAGATTCTCCCCTATAAGTTTCAGAGGGAGTCTGGCCCTGCCAACACCTGGATTTCAAATTTCTAGCCTGTAGAACTTTGAGACAACAAATTTCTGTTGTTTGATACCACCCAGTTTTAAGTACTTTGTTATGGCATACCTAGTAAATTAATACAGACACTATGCATTCCTTGACACAGCACCTAATAACAGAAAATCAGCCTTCTCAGAGCACCAAATGGTGTTTCACAATTTAAGAACCACTCCCTGCTATTTACACACAATTCCACTGCCCTAGGACAAATTCAGTCTTGGACAATGACCCTGGTATAAAATACTCTTCCCCTGATTCAATACTGTCAATAAAGAAAAGCTTCCTATGTCATGATTCAGAGAACCTCCCCGTCGCCACCCTTTTTTGCACAGCTCTGGCTGTTTAAAGGTTTTTCCTCATAAACTAATTTGCCTTCTTCTCACATCTATCCATTAATACTAGCTCTGTTTTATGAGGGCACTCAGGAGGACCCTAATCCCTCTTTCATATGATAAGCCTTTAAGCATTTAAAATCAGATACATGTCCCCCCATTTTCTTTTCTACTAAGAATTTCAACTGTTCCTCTTAGACCATGCTCCTGAAGACATTCACCATCCCTGCTGGACATCCCAGTGTCCCTCCTAAGTGTAGCATCCAGAAGTGAATGCCAAATTCCCAGTGTCAACTCCTTAGAACAGATGAAAGCAGAACCAGCTTTTCTGCTGTATAGACACTTCTTCGGATACAGAAAAATATTACTATTACAGCCCAAACTGCCTTTCAATGAGGTAAATCTTGAGAAATGAAAGAACCCTTTATTCTCATTAGCATTTTGATATATTTGGGAGAGGGGTGAGGTCCATCCAGTTTTCCATGTGAAGAGTTTCCCAAAAGTGTAGGGACATGAGATGGCAATACACCTATATAAGTATCTACTCCACAGAATAAAAGCTCAAAGTATTACAGACAGTTAGAAAGATGGGCAAAATAAAACTATATCAAATTGAATATTGATAAATATGAAATCCATCACTTAGGATTTTAAAGTTTATACTTGCTATAGACTGAATTGTGTCCCCTGCCAAAAAAAAATTATATATTGAAGCCCTACCCATACCCCCCCACCTTTATGATTGTATTTGGAGATAGGGCTTTTAGGAGGTAATTATGGTTAAAATGAGATTATAAGGGTGAGATCTTAATAGAATGGGATTGGAGGCCTTATAAAAAGAGGAAAAGAGTGCCTCTCTCTCCATCTCTATCTCTATCTCTCTATCTGTCTCTCTTCCCATTAGTATGCATGGAGGAAAGGCCATATGATGATATACCAAGAAGGTGGCCATCTGTAAATCAGGAAGAGAGTTCTCACCAGGAACCAAATCAGCTGGCACCTTGATCTTAGACTTCTCAGCCTCTAGAACTGTGAGAATTAAATTTCTGTTATTTAAAACCACTTAGACTATGGTACTTTGTTATGGCAGCCTGATCTGACTAAGACAATACTAATAAAATATGAACAGAGAAGATGAAGAGCAAATGTGACAAAGACTCAAGAGTTTCTCATCAGAGAGCAACAGTCAGCTCTACCCACCACCAGTGCCTCCCATCAGAAAACTTCCACAAGCCTCTTAGATAGCCTCATCCACCAGAGGGCAGACAGCAGAAGCAAGAAGAACTACAATCCTGCAGCCTGTGGAACAAAAAACACATTCACAGAAAGATAGACAAGATGAAAAGACAGAGGGCAATGTACCAGATGAAGGAACAAGATAAAACCCCAGAAAAACGACTAAATGAAACGGAGAGAGGCAATCTTCCAGAAAAAGAATTCAGAATAATGATAGTGAAGATGATCCAGGACCTCAGAAAAAGAACAGAGGCAAAGATTGAGAAGACACAAGAAATATTTAACAAAGACCTAGAAGAATTAAAGAACAAACAAACAGAGATGAACAATACAATAACTGAAATGAAATCTACACTAGAAGGAATCAATAGCAGAATAACTGAGGCAGAAGAACGGATAAGTGACCTGGAAGACAGGTGCAATTCACTGCTGTGGAAGAGAATAAAGAAAAAAGAATGAAAAGAAATGAAGACAGCCTAAGAGACCTCTGGGACAACATTAAATGCAACAACATTCTCATTATAGGGGTCCCAGAAGGAGAAGAGAAAGAGAAAGGACCTGGGAAGAGATTATAGTAGAAAACTTGCCTAACATGGGAAAGGAAATAGCCACCCAAGTCCAGGAAGTGCAGAGAGTCCCATACAGGATAAACCCAAGGAGAAACACGCCGAGGCACATAGTAATCAAATTGGCAAAAATTAAAGACAAAGAAAAATTATTGAAAGCAGCGAGGGAAAAACAACAAATAATATACAAGGGAACTCCCATAAGGTCAACAGCTGATTTCTCAGCAGAAACTCTACAAGCAAGAAGTGAGTGGCATGATATACTTAAAGTGATGAAAAGGAAGAGCCTACAACCAAGATTACTCTACCCAGCAAGGTTCTCATTCAGATTCGATGGAAAAATCAAAAGCTTTACAGACAAGCAAAAGCTAAGAGAATTCAGCACCACCAGACCAGCTCTACAACAAATGCTAAAGGAACTTCTCTAAGTCGGAAACACAAGAGGAGAAAAGGACCTACAAAAACAAACCCAAAACAATTAAGAAAATGGTAATAGGAAGACATATATCAATAATTACCTTAAATGTGAATGGACTAAATGCTCCAACCAAAAGACACAGGCTCGCTGAATGGATACAAAAACAAGACCCATATATATGCTGTCTCCATTGGACCCACTTCAGACCTAGGGACACATACAGACTGAAAGTGAGGGGATGGAAAAAGGTATTCCAGGCAAATGGAAATCAAAGAAAGCTGGAGTAGCAATACTCATATCAGATAAAATAGACTTTAAAATATAGAATGTTACAAGAGACAAGGAAGGACACTACATAATGATCAAGGGATCAATCCAAGAAGAAGATATAACAATTCTAAATATATATGCACCCAACATAGGAGCACCTCAATACATAAGGCAACTGCTAACAGCTATAAAAGAGGAAATCGACAGTAACACAATAATAGTGGGGGACATTAACACCTCAGTTGCACCAATGGACGGATCATCCAAACAGAAAATTAATAAGGAAACACAAACTTTAAATGACACAATGGACCAGAGAGATTTGATTGATATATATAGGACATTCCATCCAAAAACAGCAGATTACACTTTCTTCTCAAGTGGGCACAGAACATTCTCCAGGATAGATCACATCTTGGGTCACAAATCAAGCCTTAGTAAATTTAAGAAAATTGAAATCATATCAAGCATCTTTTCAGACTGCAATGCTATGAGATTAGTAATCAATTACAGGGAAAGAAACGTAAAAAACACGAACACATGGAGGCTAAACAATACGTTACTAAATAACCAAGAGATCACTGAAGAAATCAAAGAGGAAATCAAAAAATACCTAGAGACAAATGACAATGAAAACACGATGATCCAAAACCTATGGGATGCAGCAAAAGCAGTTCTAAGAGGGAAGTTTACAGCTATAGAAGCCTACCTCAAGAAACAAGAAAAATCCCCAATAAACAATCTAATGTTACACTTAAAGGAACTAGAGAAAGAAGAACAAACAAAACCCAAAGTTAGCAGGAGGAAAGAAATCATAAAGATCAGAGCAGAACTAAATGAAATAGAAACAAAGAAAACAATAGCAAAGATCAATAAAACTAAAAGCTGGTTCTTTGAGAAGATAAACAAAATTGATAAACCATTAGCCAGACTCATCAAGAAAAAGAGGGAGAGGACTCAAATCAATAAAATTAGAAATGAAAAAGGAGAAGTTACAACAGACACTGCAGAAATACAAAGCATCCTAAGAGACTACTACAAGCAACACTATGCCAATAAAATGCAGAACCTGGAAGAAATGGAAAAATTCTTAGAAAGGTATAACCTTCCAAGGCTGAACCAGGAAGAAATAGAAAATATGAACAGACCAATCACAAGTAATGAAATTGAAACTGTGATTAAAAATCTTCCAACAAACAAAGTCCAAGACCAGATGGCTTCACAGGTGAATTCTATCAAACATTTAGAGAAGAGCTAACACCCATCCTTCTCAAACTCTTCCAAAAAATTGCAGAGGAAGGAACACTCCCAAACTCATTCTATGAGGCCACCATCACCCTGATACCAAAACCAGACAAAGATACGACAAAAAAAGAAAATTACAGACCAATATCGCTCATGAATATAGATGCAAAAATCCTCAACAAAATACTAGCAAACAGAATCCAACAACACATTAAAAGGATCATACACCATGATCAAGTGGGATTTATCCCAGGGATGCAAGGATTCTTCAGTATACGCAAATCAATCAATGTGATACACCATATTAACAAATTGAAGAATAAAAACCATATGATGGTCTCAATAAATGCAGAAAAAGCTTTTGACAAAATTGAACACCCATTTATGATAAAAACTCTCCAGAAAGTGGACATAGAGGGAACCTACTTCAACATAATAAAGGCTATGTATGACAAACCCACAGCAAACATCATTCTCAATGGTGAAAAACTGAAAGCATTTCCTCTGAGATCAGGGACAAGACAAGGATGTCCACTCTCACGACTATTATTCAACATAGTTTTGGAAGTCCTAACCACGGCAATCAGAGAAGAAAAAGAAATAAAAGGAATACAAATTGGAAAAGATGTAAAACTGTCACTGTTTGCAGATGACATGATACTATACATAGAAAATCCTAAAGATGCCACCAGAAAACTACTAGAGCTAATCAATGAATTTGGTAAAGTTGCAGGATACAAAATTAATGCACAGAAATCTCTTGCATTCCTATACACTAATGATGAAAAATCTGAAAGAGAAATTAAGGAAACACTCCCATTTACCATTGCAACAAAAATAATAAAATACCTAGGAATAAACCTACCTAGGGAGACAAAAGACCTGTATGCAGAAAACTATAAGACAGTGATGAAAGAAATTAAAAATGATACCAACAGATGGAGAGATATACCATGTTCTTGGATTGGAAGAATCAATATTGTGAAAATGACTCTACTCCCCAAAGCAATCTACAGATTCAATGCAATTCCTATCAAATTACCAATGGCATTTTTTACAGAACTAGAACAAAAAATCTTACAATTTGTATGGACATACAAAAGACTCCTTCAGACTATACTACAAAGCTACAGTCATCAAGACAACATGGTACTGGCAGAAAAACAGAAATATAGATCTATGGAACAGGATAGAAAGCCAAGAGATAAACCCATGCATCTATGGTCAGCTAATCTATGACAAAGGAGGCAAGGATATACAATGGAGAAAAGACAGTCTTTTCAATAAGTGGTGCTGGGAAAACTGGACAGTTACCTGTAAAAGAATGAAATTAGAACGCTCCCTAACACCATACACAAAAATAAACTCCAAATGGATTAGAGACCTAAATGTAAGACTGGGCACTATAAAACTCTCAGAGGAAAACATAGGAAGAACACTCTTTGACATGAATCACAGTAAGATATTTTTTGATCCACCTCCTAGAGTAATGGAAATAAAAACAAAAATAAACAAATGGGACCTAATGAAACTTAAAAGCTTTTGTGCAGCAAAGGAAACCATAAACAAGATGAAAAAACAACCCTCAGAATGGGAGAAAATATTTGCAAATGAATCATCGGACAAAGGATTAATCTCCAAAATATATAAACAGCTCATGCAGCTCAATATTAAAAAAACAAACAACCCCATCCAAAAATGGGCAGAAGACCTAAATAGACATTTCTCCAAAGAAGACATACAGATGGCCAAGAAGCGTATGAAAAGCTGCTCAACATCACTAATTGTTAGAGAAATGCAAATCAAAACTACAATGAGGTATCACCTCACACCAGTTAGAATGAGCATCATCAGAATATCTACAAACAACAAATGCTGGAGGGGGTGTGGAGAAAAGAGAACCCTCTTGCACTGTTGTTGGGAATGTAAATTGATACAGCCACTATGGAGAACAGTATGGAGGTTCCTTAAAGCACTAAAAATAGAATTACCATATGATCCAGCAATCCCACTACTAGGCATATACTCAGAGAAAACCGTAATTCACAAAGACACATGCACCCCAATGTTCATTGCAGCACTCTTTACAATAGCCAGGTCATGGAAGCAACCTAAATGCCCATCGACAGATGAATGGATATAGAAGAAATGGTACATATATACAATGGAATATTACTCAGCCATAAAAAGGAACGAAATTGGGTCATTTGTAGAGACATGGATAAATCTAGAGGCTGTCATACAGAGTGAAGTAAGAAAGAGAAAAATAAATATCGTATATTAACGCATATATGTGGAACCAAGAAAATGGTACAGATGAACCGGTTTGCAGAGCAGAAATTGAGACAGATGTAGAGAACAAACGTATGGACACCAAGGGGGGAAAGCAGTGGGGGTTGGGTGTTGTGGTGTGATGAATTGGGAGATTGGGATTGACATGTATACACTGATGTGTATAAAATGGTTGACTAATAAGAAAATAAATAAATAAATAAACATTAAAAAAAAAAAAAAGAGTTTCTCATCAGAAACTCTATGTGAATTGCAAATGTGTTAAAGCTGTTCCAAAAGGTAATATAGCCAAAGCTGTCCTAATACAGGTGTAACCCAAATGCCAGCTGGGACCTTGTCTCCATTAGATTTAGATGAGTTTGCACTGAATTGCCAATTTCTAAGCTGCGTACATATAAATGCTTCCCTGGACTTCCGTGCATTCCTAAAGCTTGTGAGCTCATGTCCTCACAATCCCCTCAGCCCCCCAGCTCCTGCGTTCACACTTCAGTCTCTGCTTTGCCTTGAGACAACGATCTCCAGCCTTTTAGTGCCACATCTCAAAGATCACAAGCAGG
Source organism: Balaenoptera borealis (assembly GCF_965194805.1). Taxonomy (NCBI): domain Eukaryota; kingdom Metazoa; phylum Chordata; class Mammalia; order Artiodactyla; family Balaenopteridae; genus Balaenoptera; species Balaenoptera borealis. The sequence continues at coordinate 34,823,735 of NC_138867.1, read as the reverse complement.
GCCAGCTTCATGAGCGTGTAACCACTGCAGTTATGCATGGTCCTGCATGCAGAAGGACCTGAGTTTAGTCCCCTCTTGTAACTCTCTTGAAATTCTTAATTATTCTGTCTTTGAACTTGTGTTTCTGAAGTGAAGTCTGACAGGACAATGGTGCATGTACCTTCTAAACAGCTCACCAGAAGCTGGAATTGAGCCCCTGTAGCTACAGTAATGACCAATTTGATAAATTACTCCAATCATTCCTTTCCCTCCTTCCAGGTTACATTCCCTCAGTCCCCATTCCTGTTACCTGGGGTCTCTTCCTAAATGAATTACCTACACACAAGCCCCTGTTTCAAGCTTTGTTTGAAAGGGAAGGGAAACCGAGGCTAGGGCAGTTGTGACACTAGACATTCGGATTTAGTGTCCCTAGAAAATGGACCCTCAGAAACAATTGAGACCACCTATACAAATTTCCTGAGTTCCTGTACACTTACCCTTTCAAATAGTTAATATGAGTCATGTATTTATTGGTACATATATTCAACAACATTGCAGAATGTGGTCTATTTATGTCATGTTAAAATATGCAGATAGACAATATAATTGATGATCTTACAAGCTTATCAAATGGATGTCTAAGTCTGGATAATTGAAAACCATGACCTTGGTGTTTATGACCAATTATCATGGTAAGACTAAGGAAAATGAGAAAGAAAAATTATATTTCTAAGAAAAATCACATTTTAAAATATCTGCGAATAAGACACGAGAAATGGACTAAAGGGAGATAAGCTGTGACTGCAAGAAGCAGGTTTTTTAGAAGGAAAAAAATCCTTAACTTAAATAAAATATTTATTCAATTATAGAATTAATAGAAGTTAGATAACTTGTAGCAATAGAACAGTCTGAGGTTCAAATACATTTATTTTAAACTGTTAACTAGTACAAAGGTTACTTCCTCTATTCATACCACTGCAGCAAGTCCAGGTCAAATAAATTAATTTCCTTTTTCCTAGAACTTTCTGGTCAAAATAGACAAACAGGGCTTTATAGTAAAGCAGAGTAAGTATAAAAGTACAAAACAGAAATGATTTCACACTTGTGCAAGGCTTCCTGGAGCTGGGAAATTTTGCTTGGGTCATGTTTATCAGAGTAGTTCTGAGTTCACCTAATGGATAGGAAACTTTCAGAAATATAGTGCAATGAAAATGATTTTTAAAAGTAAGTTTTCCATGAATCCAAAAGAATATTTGATACTTGTTTAGGCTGTTTTTTTTTAATTGAACTACAGTTGATTTACAATATTGTGTTAGTTTCAGGTGTACAGCAAAGTGGTTCCGTTATACATATATGTATATATCTATATTCTTTTTTTATTCTTTTCCATTATAGTTTATTATAAGACATTGAATATAGTTCCCTGGTCTATACAGTAAATCCTTGTTGTTTACCTATTTTATATATGGTAGTGCGCATTTGTTAATCCCATACTCCCAATTTACCCCTCTTCTCTGCCTTCCCCTTTAGTAAAAATAAGTTGTTTTTTTCTATGTCTATGAGTCTGTTTCTGTTTTGTAAATAAGTTTATTTGTACTAGTTTTTAGATTCCACATATAAGTGATATCATATATTTGTCTTTGTCTGACTCACTTCACTTAGTATGATAATCTGTAGGTCCATCCATGTTGCTGCGAATGGCATTATTTCATTCTTTTTTATGGCTGAGTAATATTTGTTATATATATGTACCCCATCTTCTTTATCCATTCATCTGTTGATGGACACTTAGGTTGCTTCATTATCTTGGCTATTGTAAACAGTGCCGCTATGAACATGGGGGTGCATGTATCTTTTCAATAGTTATTTGTGGTTGAATTACAAATCACCACAAAACTTAGTGGCTTAAACAAACAGCAAAGTTTATTGAGCTTTCATACCTTCAATTTGGACTGTGATCTGTGTGGAAGGCTCATCTCTGCTCCACGTGGCATCAGCTCAACTGAGGACTGCGGGATCACTTCCAAGGTGACTCACTCACATGGCTGGCAAGTTGGTACTGGCTGTTTGTTGGGAGTTTAGTCATACATGGCTGATGACTGGAGCCTTGGAGGCTCTCCACGTGTACCTCTCTATGAGCTTCTTGGGCTTCCTTACACTATGGTGACTGAATTGAGTGAGGGTCCCAAGTGAACAAGGCAAAAAAAAAAAAAAAAATCACCTTTTATGATTTAGCATTGGAAGTCACAAAGTGTCACTACTACTGACAACCGGATTTAAGTGGAAAGAACACAGATCCCATTCCTGGGTGGGAACAGTGTCAAAATTTAGTTGCAAGAAGAACATATGGAATAGAACACATTGTTGCACTCATCACAATCACAGGAGTGAATAAGGGAAAGGAACAGGAAGACTTTCTGTAGAGCTGATTTCATTTGAAAATCCTTTTGATACTATTTTTGATACATCATTCTTCTAAAAAATGTAGGCCTAAGTACACCAGGAAAATAAAACAATTTAGTCTTTAAATTCATGGGCTCTGCAAAAATCACGAAAAAACTTAAGCAGTAGGGGAAAGGAGCATTACCACTTACTAATACGACCTTTGCCAAGCTTTTGAACATCTATAAATCCTAACTTCCTCATCTCTAAATTTTGGAATTAATTATATTATGACAGTTGAGAGAATAGAATAAAATATTTTATGTAAAGCACAAAACTAATAAATGCATTCAAATAACATTACCTTCTTTCTTAAGCATAGTATTTCATTGGCTATTACCACCAACTCTTGAGATCCATAATGTGATAAATTAAATAACAAATATGAAAGGAGATCATTTCTAGAATTGTATTTCACTAGGAAAATTCTAGATACTGGGCTGTGGAGTGATGTATTGGAAATTGTCTTTGTTACCTATTAACCAAATACTTCATTAAAAAAAAACAACAACTCATTTAATAAGTGGTGTGTGGGTATACTTTAGTGATTGCTCAAATATTCTGTGGCAAGATGTTGCCTACGCAAGAAAAACACAATTAAGAAAGCCTTGGGGAACAGTAAAATTAAAAACAAAAATAGAAAAACCCTGCTCAACTTCCAGTAAAAGCAGGAAATGGGTTGTGTAAAGGAAATAACCAAAATGTGAGCATGGAAGACACTTAAAGTACTTATATGAAATTAGAATCCACTAATTCATGTGGATTAAATATAATTAAAATCAAAATATATTTATTAAATGTTATAATCAGTAAAAATATCCAAATTATTTGTGATAGTTTTACTATTTAATCACAACTAATCAAATAAGTATGAAGAATGTTAAATGCAGAAAAGTTAGGAAAAGAGCAAGAGGTATGATTAAAGTTTTAGAAAATGGTAACCAGGAGAGAAAGTTTCACATGAAATTTATGCAATCGGGTTAAAAGGAAAAGACAGGCAAACAGTTATTAATAATTGCTTACAAATATGCAAAAAATATATAAAAGAATTCTTGCGTTTCCTTTAATTTCCTCAAAATGTTAATAAAGGGGCTTAATCAATGACAAAACTTAAGTGCAATAGTTTTTAAGCACCTGGGACAAGCTGTAGAATTAGGCTTGCAATCAGTCTTTCTAGAAAGGAGAAACCAATTTGCTTCTTAGTGTTTATGTTTTTCTAGCTACAGATCATGAACTTGACCAGTGATGACTATCAATACATTCTCAAAGCTAAAATCCTTTGGGAAAAAAAAAATGAACTACTCTCTGAAAAAATTACATATAACCTGTCATTTATGTAACAAAATAGGTAAAATGCCATTCTCTTGGCAGTCCCTATGAGAATTCTTTTATGGAGGGACACACATTTGTTAAAACAATCAGTTATAATCTTGGCAGTGGAGGGGAAGGGGGTTGGTAAGGGGCGTTGCCAGGCGTGCAGCAAAGAGAGATAGGGATTTGTTTGTTGCTTCTGAGAGGAAGGAAAAAGATGGGTGGGTGCGGCCGTGTCAGCCTTGACCCCAACAGGAAATCGAACTCTGTGAGGCTGCCCTTAACACATCACATCATCAGTACATCTTCTAAAATTTGACAGTGGAATATTATTCAGCCTTAAAACAGAAGGAGATCCTACTATTTGCAATGACATGGATAAACCCAAAGGGCATTATGATAAGTGAAAAAAGCCAGAGAGAAAAAGACAAATAACCCTCATAGTATCAATTATATATGGAATCTTAAAAAAAAAAGTGAACTCATATAAACAGAGATTAGAAAAGTGACTGCCAGGGGCTAGGGGTGGGGGAAATAGGGAGAGGTTGATAAAAGAGTGCAAGCTTTGTTATAAGATGAAAAAGTTCTGAGGATCTAATGTAAAACGTGATGACTATAGTTGATAACACTGTTATGGTATAACTGAAATTTGCTAAGAGAGTAGAACTTAAATGTTCTCACAAACACAAAGAAAGATAAATACATGAGGTGATGGATATGTTAATTAACTCGATGGGATGGATCAAGATGGGATGAATTTTACAATATATATTTATATCAAATTATCATACTGTACACTTTAAATATCTCACAATTTTATTTGTCAATTATACCAAAATAAAGGAGGAGGGAAAATGCTTTCTTGGACTGGAGTAAACAGATTTTCTGTGAAAACAGCTGAAGGAAGCTGAGATTTGCATCTAAGGTGCTATGAGGCCTGCCATACCCAGTGAGGTACCAAGTGCAGAGCTGTGGGTAGTGGGAGAGGCACAGTGAATGATGGGAAAGGGGATTGCCAGTAGGAGATTTAAAGACACTACTAAAATGAACTAAATGTCTGTCTGTTTAGGCTACCAATTCTAAACAACATGAGTGATACAGTACTCTTCCTTGGAAAAAAATTTGGTTTTTTCTTGCTCTAAGTTCTAAATCTAAATAATTGTCCTTATTACTGTTGAAATTTAATAACATATAAGTAAGTTAAATGTGGGCACACTTTTATTACTTATCTTTTAATAAGCATTGTGTTCTACATAGAAGTTAATTTGAAGAAATTCCAATTAAACCATCAGCCCCCAAATTTGCAGACTTGGTGTCATGTATTCATTTCAAGACTAAGAAGTCAACTGTTTCTTTCATTTTACAGTCACTGTGGTATCATTTCAAATTGCTTTTTTTTCCATTGAAATATAGTTGATGTACAATATTATGTTAAATTCAGGCATACAACATAGTGATTCAACGTTGAAATACATTACAAAATGATTACCACAGTAAGTCTAGTAACCATTTGACCCCATACAAAGGTATTACAGTATTATTGACCATAAGGCTAATGCTGTATATTACATCCCCATGACTTACTTATTTTATGACTAGAAGCTTGTACTGCTTAATTCCCTTCACTTATTTTGCCATCCCCCCACCTCCTCCCCTCTGGCAACCACCTGTTTGTTCTTGGTGTCTATGACTCTATTTTCATTCTGGTTTGTTTATCCATTTATTTGTTTATTCATTTGTTTTGTGTCTTGGATTCCATATATAAGTGATAAAATATGGTATTTGTCTTTCTTTTGTCTGACTTATTTCACTTAGCATAATGCCCTCTAGAGCCATCCATGTTATTGTAAATGGCATTTTTAATGGCTGAGTAATATTCCACTATATATATCACATCTTCTTTATCCATGTGTCAGTAGACACATGTTGCTTTCATAACTTGGCTATTGTAAATAATGCTGCAATGAACATAGGGGTGCATATATCTTTTCTAATTAGTGAGATTTTTTTGCTTCTGGTTTTCTTTCCTTCCCAGAAAGGAAATTGATGGACTATGTGGTAGTTCTATTTTTAATTTTTTGAGGAACCTCCATACCATCTTCATTAGTAGCTGCACCAATTTACAATTCCACCAACAGTGCACAAGTGTTCCCTTTTCTCCACATCCATGCCAACACTTGTTATTTTTATTTTATTTTATTTTATTTTTTATAATAGCCATCCTGACAGCTGTGAGGTGATATTTCATTGTGGTTTTGATCTGAATTTCCCTGATGATTAGTGACGTTGAGCATCTTTTCATGAGTCAGTTGACCATCTGCACAGTTTTGGGAAAATGTCTATTCAGGTCCTCTGCCCTTTTTTAATCCTATTGTTTTGTTGGTATTAAGTTGTATGAGTTCTTCGTATATTTTGGTTATTAACTCCTTATCAGATATGTCATTTGCAAATTCAGTAGGCTGACTTTTTCATTTTGTTGATAGTTTCCTTTGCTGTGCAAAAGTTTTTTAGTTTGATGCAGTCTTATTTGTTTAATTTTGCTTTTATTTCCCTTGCCAGAGGAGACAGGTCAAAAAAAATATTGCTAAAACCAATGCTAAAGAGTGTATTGCCTATGTTTTCTTCTAGAATTTTTAGTTTCATGTCTTACATTTAAGTCTTTAATACATTTCAAGTTTATTTTTGTATATGGTATGAGAAAGTGGTCCAGTGTCATTTTTTGCATGTAGCTGTCCATTTTTCTCAGCCCTATTTATTGAAAAGGCTGTCTTTTCATCCACTGTATATTCCTACTTCCTTTGTCATAGACTAGTGGGCATATAAGAATGGGTTTATTTCTGGGCTCTCTATTCTCTTCCATTGACCTATGTGTCTGTTTTTGTGCCAGTACCATACTGTTTTGATTACTGTGCTTTGTAGTTTGGTTTGAAGTCAGTGAACATGATACCTCTGGCTTTCTTCTTTATTCTCAAGTTTGCTTGCTATTCAGGGTCTTTTGTGATTCCATACAAATTTTAGGATTACTTGTTCAAGTTTTGTGAAAAATGCCATTGGTATTTTGATAGGGATTGCACTGAATCTGTAGATTATCTTGGGTAGTATGGTCATTTTAGCAATATTAATTCTTCCCATCCTTGAGCAAGGTATAACTTTCCATTTGTTTGTGTCATCTTCAATTTCTTTCACCAATGTCTTAATAGTTTTTCAAGTATAAGTCTTTTACCTCTTTGGTTAGATTTATTCCCAGGTATTTTATGTTTTTTATGCAATTGTATAGGGAATTGTTTTCTTGATTTCTTTTTCTAATGGTTAATTATTAGTGTATAAAAATGCAACAGATTTCCATATGTTAATTTTGATTGAGTGCTTCAATTAAAAGGCAAAGAGTGGCTGAATGGATAAAAAAAACAAGACCCAAATATATGCTGCCTACAACAGACTTATTTTAGATCTAAAGACACACATAGATGGAAAGTGAGGGGAAGGAAAAAGATATTCTATGCAAATGGAAACAAAAAGAATGCTTGGGTAGCATACCTATAAATTACACTTTAAAACAAAGACTATAATAAGAGACAAAGAAGAGCATCACATAATGATAAAGGGACCAATCCAACAAGAAGATAGAACACTTGCAAATACATATGCACTCAACATAGTAGCACCTAAATACATAGGGCAAATATTAGCAGACAGAAAGGAAGAAATTGACAGTAATACAATAATAGTAGTAAACTCTGCCACCTCACTTACATCAGTGGACAGATCATCCAGACAGAAAATAAAAAAGGATACATTGGCTTTAAAGACAAATTAGACCAGATAGACTTAATGGTTATATGTATAGAACGTTCCATCCAAAAATAGCAGAATACATATTCTTTTCAAGTGTACATGGAACATTTTCCAGGATAGATCACATGACAGGCGACAAAACAATTGCAGTAAATCTAAGAAGATTGTACATCCTAGCCATGGCAATCAGGCTAGTGAAAGAAATAAAAAATAATCCAAGCTCCCCAAAATGGCTGCCACCAGTGTATCAGTCCCCAGGGGTTGTCCCTGCTGCCTCCTGCCTCTGAAGGAGGCTCTCCAGCATGTGGGTCTGCCCACTGTCCTCTGTTGTGGGACTCAAAGCGTGTGAGATTTTTGCATGCTCCCTTTAAGTGTGGGGTCTCATAAACAACAATGGGTTTCCACCTTGTAAATTGATAATAACTTAAAATGTAAAAAAAATTTTACATTCATGAGCAAAAAAAAAAAAAAAGAAGTGGAGTCCATTTCTCCAGTCCGTGTGAGTTGCTTTGGCATGTTAGATGCTAGCAAACATGATGCAAGCAAAGGCTTGAAAAGCACTTGTACACTGGGGATTGTTGCCTCTTACTGCTGGGAACACTGCAGTCACCACTGTGGGGAGGAGCCGGGCTAGCGCACTGGATGATGCGGGATGCATGGTCATCGAGCCAACTGCTGGACATGTGAATGTAGAGGACCTCTAGACCTTCCAGTCCCAACTGAGCCAGCCAAGGCCAGAATTGCCCAGCCAATTCATGGAATTATGAGAAATATTAAATTTTTGTTGATTAAAGCCAAAAAAAAAAAAAAAAATGGAGTCTCTGTTTCCTATAGCCCTCATGTAAGCACCACTAGTTTTCATAGCCTGACTTTTGGGGGGTTCATCTTCCTGGGCAGGACCCTTGGGCTGGGGAGCCTGATATGGGGTTTGGACCCCTCACTCCTCAGGGAGGACCTTTGTGGTTGTGATATCCTTTCCATTCATGGGTCACTGACCAGGGGGTGTGGGTCCTGACTAGAGTGCGTCTCCACCCCTTCTACCTATCTTGCTGTGGCTTTTTCTTTTTCTCTTTAGTTCTGGAAAATCTTTACTGCTAGTCTTCAGGTCATTCTCATAGATAGTTTGTTTCTCTGTAAATAGTTGTAATTTTGGTGTATCTGTAGGAGAAGGTGAGCTCAGGGTCTTCCTACTCTGCCGTCTTGATCAACTCAAATTGACTGTTTAAATTCAGGAATATGTAACATTAGATCTCAAACTTCTTCAAACCATATACAGAAATTATGATTTTTTGGTGAATATATCATTTGAAAGCCACTAACTAAAATTGATCTAGGCAGACATGACAGTTTTGCAACTTCCTGAATGTATTGTAAAATGGGGGGGTTTAATGGATCTCTGCCTAACATTCTTATGCTTACATTTTTTCCTAACTAGCAAACAAAGGACATTAGGTAAAAATCTAAGGAAATTTAAATAAAGTACATGCTTTAGTTAATAATAATGCTTAAATATCAGTTTATTAATTGTAACAAATGTACCATTCTAATGTAGCTTGTTAATAGGGGGAAATGGGTGCTGGTATATGGGAACTCTTTGAGCTAGCTTCATGATGATTTATATAATTATTATTGCATGTGGAAGAAAAATTTTCAAGCTAAAATTAATAAAAAATTGTTCTTTCATCAAGTATGAGCAAATTTGACTATGCTTTCTATTGAACATAAATACACAAAGAAAAATAATTTCTATGAAGTCACTTCAATTTTTCAGAAGTTAGAGATTAAAAACAGTAATGTTATTTATTATTGTGACAGACTAATATGTAGTTATAAGTCCTTATGTCTTTGTTTCAAAAATGCATCAATGTAATTTAAAAATATTAGCCCATAATTTTTGCTTTCAGTACTGTTGTATTTATTCTATTTTTCATGTTTTTATGGTCATAATTGTATATATGTAAGAAAAAAAAATATATGTATATATATACAGTGCAGTACCTGAGAATTTTCACTATCTTTTCTGGCCACTAGTATTATTTGTTTAATTTCATGATTAACATTAAAAATACTTTATCATGTAGAAGGAGAATTTTGACAAAAAAATTATCCACTCCAAATTGTGCCAGTGCACAGATCCAAACAGCATCAAGATAGAATAAACTCTGAGAACTAGTAAAAATCTTGTCAAGGTTCACATGATGCTCCCGAAGCCAGGAGAATCCAACTGTTACCTGGGTAATACACTTAATAAAAAAAGAAAGAAATAGAGGTGTGGGTACATGTATAGAAACTAGGTATTTTACAGAGATACCAGAGTGACCAAAGTTTTATATTTAAAAAAGGATATTTTTTCTTTCTGGTTTGCTTCCAGCAACTATTCTTCTCATATACATTCTATCTTCATATAGGACACTAGTTGTCAGGATTTCTTTTTCCCACCCCAAACACATGGGTTTCTTACTGCTTTAATGTCAGGGTAGGGGAGAAGGAGGACAGAAAATACAAAACACAACCCTAGATATACATTTCTGAAGTACAGTACATAGTGTAAAAATGATCCCCCAAATGATTATGATTGTGATTAACTCTGTCCCTGGGGGTATAGCCCCATCCTCTTGCAATCCCAATTAAGAATCCCTGATATAAAGGATCTTTCATTCATTGGACAAACATATAATAGATATTGACCATATATTGTATCCAGGCTGCATTTCTCAATTGCATTCTTACCATTAATTCACCGCATTACTGCTATGATAGTCTATCTCTGGGGTTGGGTCATCTTCTGGCAGTGCTTCTCTATCTCAGCTCAAAATCTTTATCAACAGCATGCATGATTCCCAAGTTTCAGAACATCACTGTCTCATACCAAACATTACCTCACTTCACTTTTAAAATCCAACCTCATCTCCTCACCCCCTTGGTGAAATACAACATTTGAGAAGGAGGAGGAGGAAGACGAAATTTATTCCCTGAAAGTTTAAAAGAAGAATCTTCAATTATTCACCATTTAAAACTCCTGTTTTTCATAACCAGGATTTTGTCTCATTCTTAGCTTTTAGTCCACTGATCTCACATTCTCGTTTTCCAAGCTTAGGAAATAAATACAAAACCTATAAATCTGACACTCATATAGTTCTCAGATTTTCAAGGATAGTAAAAACTATTTTCTGTTTTGCCCTTTAAGAATATTCATATTTAGCTTATTTTGTGTCCTCATTTTTGGTACAAGAAGTAACATTGTTTTATCTATATATCTACCTACATAACATCAAATTAAATAAGAAAAAATTTAAGTTCCTTCATAGCATCATACACTGAATATTTGAGTTTTTCCTCATGAAGTCAGTTTTCCAAAGTTTCTGATACTGTCAAAACTCTCCTTGTGAGTGAATAGTCATTGTAATAATAAAACAACCAGCTAAGTAGATCAATTCAGAGAGAAAAAAAATCATCACCCAATTGAGTCAAAGCATTCAGGATTATTCTTAGACCGAAAGAATGGGCCCCATGTTTACTTCAGCATTTGGAGTAGCAAAGTGACCCTAGGGTCTCCCAAATATTGACACAACATGTTCTCTTCCAAAACCTATATGCTTTGCCCCCACTTAGTCTATCCCCAGCGTTAATAAATTGTGTTCCAGAAGTCCATTTATTGAGCCTGTGTGGATTTGTAATGTATTTTCCCAGAGAAATGTGATGGGTGTGTTCTTAGGCCTGCCCAAGAGCTCTGTTTAGTCATAAAGTGTTAGAGCTAAGGGGACTTAAAAAATCATCTGATCCAACCATTTTAAAACCATGATATTGCTGAAAGTGTAGTAAGAGTTGACCCCAGAGAGTCTTTGGAGACCTTCTTGAGTTCGTCAAGTCTCCTCTGTGTCCTGATGGGGCCAGTTTGTTTGGGGTTGTAGAAGACAATGTCCAAGGCCTATACCAGGAACTGGGCTTATCCTGGGAAAATCTTTGCAGCACAGAGAGCATTCTCTAGGTTTGGAGATCCAGTGAGGAAGGGGCACTAGCAATAAAGCATCACTGAAATCACTCCTGGTGTAGAAGTGTCTCTCTAGGAAGCAGGAGTCTCAGTCTAGAATTTCTCTACATAAACCAGATTTTATCTATTTTATCAATAGTTTTCCTTGACTGACTTGACTTTATACTGTGGTTCTCTTGAGCAAGTGATGAGGGGAAGTGTCGCTTCAACTGCCACCAAGACCCCATGCTCAGCTCAGAGAACTTTAGATGGCAGGAATGTTACCCCAGGAATTTGGACAGTCTCACATGTATTTCCCAAATGCCAGGACTCAGGATTATTTACCCTCTATAGACTCCACACAACAGCTGGGAGAAGTCAGGCCTCACTCCTAAATAGCAAAATCCCAATAGGGCAAAATAATATTTGTAAATAGCTTATTTCTAGCAAGAAAGATTCCAGAATAAGATTGCTGCAGTTTTTGTTTTCTCTAAAATCATGTCTCTTTTAGCTAATCACGTCAGAAAAATCTCATCTCCTTCACCCCCATTTTTAAAAAATTTTATTGAGGTATAGTTGATTTACAATGTTGTGTTAATTTCTGCTGTACAGCAAAGTGATTCAGTTATACATATATATATACATTATTTTTCATATTCTTTTCCATTATGGTTTATCACAGGATACTGAATATAGTTCCCTGTGCTATACAGTAGGATCTTGTTGTTTATCCATCCTATATATAAGAGTTTGCATCTGCTAATCCCAAACTCCCAATTCTTCCCTTCTCCACCCTCCTCTCCTTTGGCATCCACAAGTCTGTTCTCTGTGCCTGCCCTTCACCCCCATTTAAAGTCACTTACTTCCCCCTAGGATGACATGGACCAACAGAAAGAATTACTCTCCTGGGACCAACTATGATTTCTTCTGTAGAGAAAATAAAACCAAAAACTCATGGTACCCTATTTGGTAGTCTGTAGAGTATTATGATACTGTGATCATATAATTAGAAACTTTTTACTTCTTACTACTGAAAAAGGTACCCCAGCTGATTATTCAGGCTAATACAAACTCTGGAGTCAGATCCAAATCTTTGTTCCACTAACTTAATAGCTTGCAAACTTGGGAAAGTTACCAGGTCATGCCAAACCTTAGTTTTCACCACTGGTGAAATCGTGGTAATAATAGCACCAAAACTCACAGGCCAGTTTTAAGAATTAAAAGAGTAATGTATAAAGAGGTACAAATGATTAGGTATAAAATAAGCTACAAGGATATGTTGTACAACACAGGGAATATAGCCAATTTTTTTTTTTAACCAGCTTTCTTTATTTGGAAAACTTGGTTATTTCCAGTTTCTCATCATTATAAATTACACTGAAAGCAATATCTTTAAATACAAAGTTTTTTCCTTTAAACACAAAAGAGTACTTTTTTAATGTTTATATATTTATTTATTTATTTTCTTATTAGCCAATATTCTATAATAACTATAAATGGAGCATAACCTTTAAAAATTGAGAATCACTGTATTGTACACCTGTAACTTGTACAATATTGTACATCAACTATACATCAATTTTAAAAATGGCTGCAAAAAAATTTTAAATTAAAAAAAAAGAGTAATAAATGTATATAAATTGTATATAAATGGCCTAGCACAATAACTGGCACCAGAGCAAATACTCAGTGAATATGTAGCTTTTACTATTGTTAATATTGTTATTTCTGTCATTAGTTTTATTTTAAATCTGATCTAATTCCTTAGATCATTTGGCTTCCTATTTGATTTGCTGTAACCATGTAAACTTTAGTCATATTTATATAAAACAGTCTCCCCAAATTTACTACAAGTTATTTTTAGCTAAATTTGCTTCTCCTTAAATGTTATTTTGGCAGTGTTCATTTATGTTTCCAATTTGTTCAAATAATTCTGAAATCTAATCCTCTCTAAAGAGCAGCTTCCTCCTCTTTTTTTTCCTGTTCTCCACTCAGTATGATATTGCTGTGAACACAGATTATGTCACGAGCAACATCAAACACACAAATGTTTAACATCAATTCCTAGAACTCTTCACTACCCAACAAATTCATGGAGGGCAAAGATGATACTTCATTAATTTTTCCCTTTTTTTTCTATTCCCCCACCTACAAAATGCAGATAATCTTTTCACCTAATAGGTGACCATTTAATGCCTTGAACAAAGTAATTTCAAATCTTTCAATATAATTGTCCACTTATTATTGTGTCTCTTGCCCCCCCGCCGACTAATTACTAAAAATGTTAAGCATATGTATTTGAAGTGAAGATATATTACCTCTCTCACTTCAAATTTCTCACTACATTGCAGAGGTATTTTCCTTGCAAGTCAAATAGCACAGAACATAAGGGAACACACACTAGGGTGGAATTTAATATTCTGAGACTGTTTGTCAACACTGGGCTGTGAATATGATCCAAATAGTACATTTTGTACTGTCTGCTGGAGCATAGTGAACTGAAATTTAAAAGACTGAACAATTTCGCTAGATACCCTACTGTCTTAAATAATTGGCATTATCTATCCTAATGTGGCCTAAAAATAATGGCTGTAAAAGATCTGACAAGGCACATTAAGTGGCAGTCACACAGTGTACCTTGATTTTGTTAAGTAAACTAAAAATAAAATCTGGTGGAGAGATTTTTAACAAAATTTACAGGAAGTAGGGATCTTAGATGCTTTTTAAACTTCTGATTTGTCTGCAATTTTTATGGCTTTTCCTATTTTTCACTACCAAATACACATTTTTAATAATAACAAGGCAGTACATCTAATTGGCTTGATTTAAAGAGCATTTGAACATTACTCATCAGTTCAGAATGAAAATGAATAACATATTTCTGATATTAAAGTTTATACACTTTTTCAATTTATGGGTTTAGTTCCCTTGAGGAAATTTTGTACTGGCCAGTTAAGAAAGCAACACGGTTGTAACTTTTTCTATTCATATTTGCTGTGTCAAAACTGTTTTTTAACATTTCTTTCATGAAATCTGATAGGAAGACCACTTTCTGGAATCTGAAGAACTCATTTTCGTTAAAAAGCTCTATGTGTTATCATTGGTTTATCTAGTTGCCTATTCTCTCCGCCCTTGTATGAGAAATGTGACATTTGCCACTGTCGAAGATACATAAACACTAGTTAAAGCAGTGAAGATGGATTTTATTCAGTAATAAACTCTTGCAATAGGGAAAAGGGTCTAACATGAACTGAACTCAACTTCGCAGAGGTCACTGGGATTTTAAGGAAGAGTGAGGGAATAGAGATTGAGCAGAATCGGGGAAGGGAAAACTTACAAAAAGCAGGAAGGGGGTCAGATAATGTGACCAAGACATCTGGGTTTGTTAACTGGTGCTTATCTGGAGGAGAAACAAATTTCTGTATCTTTATGAGGGGAGGTAGTGATGTAAGAAGTTAGGCTCTTATCCTCCCATGGGGACCGGGAGCTAGAGTCATCAAATATTTGAGTTTCAAAGAGATGGCTCTCAGGTCCCAGAGGAGATGGTTCTAGTTGGTGGAAGAGTTACATGTCAAAGAGGCAGAGAAGGGATTTATAATTGCAAGCTTTCTCAAGTAACTGCTCTAAGAGGGGGTTTAGGAACCTACCTATTACCAGGTTTGGGCTGGAACAAACAGTAAATATTCCTGGCAGTAATGAGCTTTCTCAGGCATGCATTTTAAGAAGGGTTGGGGTCATCCAAGATGTGTGTGAGTGGGGAAGGGAAGAGGGGTGTGCTGAGGATCTGATGTTTTTATGAGCCAAGATTAAGGCCTAGTGGAGAAAAAAGATCAGAGGAATTTGACTAGAGTTTGGTCGAAGAGACCCTCTTTGCCATCATGCTGTCCAGAAGAAGCTTTAAATACCACAGAATGACTTGTATGCTGCCCTCTTGCTCTGGCCTTCCATCATGGTAACAGTATATCCCCAACAGTAACTACCAAAAGATATATGGAGCTGAGTCTAGCCCACAGAACCCAATGGAGCTCAGAAAAGCCTACTAGTAGAGCTAAGTAGAGTCCAACAGAGCTTGAAAAGGCCTAGAAAAACCCAAGAGAGCCCAGTGAAGCCAGTGACGTCCAATAGATCCCAGTAGAGACCGGGAAAGTAGCAGATAATCACAGCAAGAAATGAATGTTGTTTCCTATATGCTATTGTTTACTGCTGTAGCAAAGCTGACTGATAAACCATGAAATCCTTGTCCTGGAAGATGCTTTATCACCTGATCCTTCCCCCTCCTTCAGATGAACTACATCTACCCATGCCCAAATGGATTCAATAAAGCAAAGGAAATAAAACTGTAATTAAGTCGGACCTGTTTGCCTCCTAACTGTCCCAAGCAATGCACAAAGTCCAAAAAGAAAGGGGTGGAGGTGGGATATTTGTCTTATCTGTATTGTGGAGAATGTTTCCTTTCACACACATAAAATAAAAGCTTTTGATTCCCTAGGTTTAGAAAACTATAATCAGAAACAGTCGTTAACCAGAATATATCCAAACCCCTTTTTATAACATGTAAGAGCCTTCATAAGCTGGCGCA
Organism: Balaenoptera borealis; assembly: GCF_965194805.1. Lineage (NCBI taxonomy): Eukaryota > Metazoa > Chordata > Mammalia > Artiodactyla > Balaenopteridae > Balaenoptera > Balaenoptera borealis. The sequence continues at coordinate 34,807,659 of NC_138867.1, read as the reverse complement.
AATCTGTATTTCCTCTCTCTGTTCTAGCAGCATAGAACCACCCACCATCCCCTGAGTGGTTTTTTGTGTCCAAGAACTTTGCACATACTATTTCCTCTGCCAGACATACCTACCATTACATTTTCTCTATGTAGATCATTCCTATTTCTCTATGAGATCCAGGTCAGATGTCCCCCCTTTTATGAAGCTTTTCTCAGTTTCATTGTTCCCCAATGTCCTAATCGCTCCCCCATATTAATCAAATTCTATTTTGACCTAAAGATCTATTATAATTCCAAGTGTCTCCAATATCCATGTGGTTGACTCGTTTGACAACCTAGTTTGACACTTCTTTGACTTCCTGAACCCCAGTGGTCTTCATATTTATTCCATTTCATCCATCTACATGGATGGCATCCATAGGAATTGTTTCACCTCTGAAATCTTAAATTCTAAAGCCCTTTTTCTGACTACAGCTTCCCCTCTAACTCTTTCTCCCAATGTGACAATTTTTTAGTCTCATCAAATATTGACTTTCTGTTTTTGGTCATCCCATCAAAACCATCCTGGCTCTTGGCATGTCCCTACCCAGCGCCAACCTCATGGTTCAGTGCTTTAGGGAAACACTTGCCTACACCGTCGACTGCTTTTATTCTGACAAACTCACCCTGCAAAACTTCCACCGGTAATTCGGTAATTTGCTTCATTTTACCTTAATCTAATGTTCTGAGGATTTTAACAGAAAAACCACAAAACCATTTTCTTTTACTTAGGAAACTCTTAGCTGCAAGTTGTGGAAAAACTAAATGAAAATGCTTTAAACAATAAGGATGTTTATTATTTCATGTAACAAGAAATCCAAAGGAATGATGCTTCATTCCTAACATTGATTCATCAGATTGTTATCTTGGCTTGGTCATTGGGCTTATGCCTTTAAGACTGCAAAATGTTGCTACAGTTTTATGCATCACACAGATAGAAAAATATTCAGAACAAGAAAGCACGAGTTTAATCCTATTCATTTGTTTGAATGAGATGAAAGTCTCTCTGAAAATTCTCTCGGTGTATTTCCCCTAAGCTTTCATTGGCCAGGTTTGGGTCAAAAGCCTTTGATATAAATGCGAGAGAGAAAGCAAGGATCTGGCATTTTAGTAGGAGTTCAGGTTTGTCACCAAGCATGGAATGGCTTCTGGATAGGCAACAATAAGGGTTTACTATACATTAATATTGATGCTTATAAATGTATAGTCTCCATTTTCAGCTGGCGCTTCAGTGGTACTTGACAATACGCCTGCTTGTCCCAGTGCATCTCAAACTTTAATGTACACACAAATCACCTGGGGATATTTCAAAAAGAAGATTTGATTCAGTTGGTGGGGTGCTGAGATCTGCATTTCTATCAAGCTACCAGGGGATGCCACAGCTACTTGACTAATGGCTACTCTTTGAGTCACAAGGCTCTATCGCCTTCTCTTATTTCAAATATTCATCATCGCTCTCCACTAACCTAGCACTATCCCTTTCACTGTCAGGAAATTATCTCATTCTCTATTTCACAGAGAAAATAGACCCCATAAAGTAGGGTATTCTCAACTTAAGAAGTAATATTGTATAAGCATCAAGAGAGAATGGCCTGTAGCATTAAAAAGCTGAGGTTTCCAACTCCCGATATACTACTTCCTCCCCTGTGATGTTTTCCAATATCTTTAACCTTCCTGAGCACCAGATCCTTAACATATAAAAATAATAATGCCAAACTCTTGGTGTTTTGAGAATTGATATAATTTGAATAGGTCCTACTTAAGTTTTTTTGATTATAAAGAAACAACTTAGAAAAAAGAATTGAAAGCATTTTTTTAAAAAATTGGTGTATAGTTGCTTTACAATGTTGTGTTAGTTTCTGCTGTACAGCAAAGTGAATCAGCTATATGTGTACATATATCCCCTCTTTTTTGGATTTCCTTCTCATTTAGGTCACCACAGAGCATTGAGTAGAGTTCCCTGTGCTACACAGCAGGTTCTCATTAGTTATCTGTTTTATACATAGTAGCGTATGTATGTCAATCCCAATCTCCCAGTTCATCCCACCCCTCCTTTCCCCCCTTGGTGTCCATATGTTTGTTCTCTACGTCTGTGTCTCTATTTCTGCTTTGCAAATAGGTTCATCTGTACCATTTTTCTAGATTCCATATATATATACGTTAATATATGGTATTTGTTTTTCTCTTTCTCACTTGCTTCACTCTGTATGACAGTCTCTAGGTCCATCCACGTCTCTACAAATGACCCAATATCGTTCCTTTTTATGGCTGAGTGATATTCCATTGTATATATATACCACATCTTCTTTATCCATTCACCTGTCGATGGACTTTTAGGTTGCTTCCATGTCCTGGCTATAGTAAATAGTGCTGCAATGAACATTGGGGTGCATGTGTCTTTTTGAATTACGGTTTTCTCAGGGTATATGCCCAGTAGTGGGATTGCTGGGTCATATGGTAGTTCTATTTTTAGTTTTTTAAGGAAGCTCAATACTGTTCTCCATAGGGGCTGTATAAATCTACATTCCCACCAACATTGCAAGAGGGTTCCCTTTTTTCCACACCCTCTCCAGCATTTACTGTTTGTAGATTTTTTGATGATGGCCATTCTGACAAGTGTGAGGTGATACCTCTTTGTAGTTTTTATTTGCATTTCTTGAATAATTATGAAAGGATACTAAGTAATATATTGGTTAAGATTAATTTTAAGTGTAAGAGAAAAACCCAAAATCACAGTGGCTTAAACAAGTTAGCTACTCATTACTGTCTCATAGTCAAGGGTCTGGAGATATCCTGTCCAGGTTGGTATGGTTCTTCACAGTGACAGAAACTCAGGCTGGGATTCTTCTAGTTGTAGAGAATATTTATTTCAAGCACACACTTGGAAGTAGAGATGGACTCAGTATATACTGAGCTTACTGTGAGATGGAATCAAATTAAAACTACATTTATCAGCTCACTACACAAGGCTCCACTATTCCTGGTTGGCTGTTGTGTTTGTGATCTCAGGAGCTGGAGTTGACTCATAGTCTGTACTCAAAGAAACCTGAAGGGTCTGGTTATTTCCCTTTGCCCAGTGCACATTTACTCTGATAAATGGATGTAAGCATATTAGAGAAAAGTAAGAAGAAAATTTACAGAAAGTATTTGTGAAGTGATTGATCCATCCTGCCTCAAAGTTACCCAGCTTCTTTTTAATTCAGGGGATGCTAGATTTGGATTTGAGGTGAGACATTTTGACTTTGTATGGTGATGGCCTAAGTCAGGCCTCTGGTGGCCAGAGCTAGAGTCCTTTCAGTTATAAAAATCAAGTATAAAACTAGTGGGTTACACATATATTTCAGTTGTGTGCTTAAATCAGGTCTCTGGTGGCTAGACCTAGAGTCCTTTCAGTTATAAAAATCAAGTATTAAACTAGTGGTTTACACATATATTTCTGTTGTGTGCTCAGATCTTTCTGATTACTTTTACACACTTTCTGCCTACTTTGATAAACATAGCCCATCTATCGTCTGGAAATTTAGATGCCATTTGTCTCCGACAACTTGAGATTCTTTCATTTCTCTGAAATATGGGAACCGATCTCAATAGCACTCTCTCTACCAGGGACTACAAACAACAAAACAGTCAAAATGCTTTTTAAAGCTGAAAATGTCCCTGACCTTTATCATTATCACTATCTCTCTCTCACACACACACACACAAACACACACTCATAATTGTAAAAATAAAGGAGAGGTATATATAAGGCAAATGTATCAACCTACAACAAATTAGAAAATAAAATAGCCCTTCACAATAGATAGTTTGAGAAACATTGCTAATGCATCTGTGCATCTCCTAAGGATCCATGAAATCCAGTCTATAAAACTTTGGGAAGAAAATCAAGCTTTAACAAATGTGATTTAAATATATTTACATTTCTTCATTTGAAATGTAGTAATTTCTCAGCATTTGTGTATTTAGCATTCCATATTTCAGCTATTTTTAAGCAACTCAGAAGGTTCTTGGCATTCAGTACTTTGTCATTTTGCAGAGGCAACCATTTGAATTTTGCTTTGAGACTGGTATGTCCAAGTGAGTCACTGCTAATAAGTAAGGCTTGTCTGACCCAACATCCATCACAGTGTGATTCTGTAACATTTAACTCCTTGTCACCCACACAATTTATAGTGAGGATTTTATATTGCCATTGTATTAAGGAGTATCTGAACATCACAGGAAGTTCTTTCAAATGCCTCTAAAAGTCAACATTAATTAAACAATCATTATAGTTAACATTAAATAAATAAACATTAAAATGGAAAGAGAAATATACTTAAATGTCAGATATATAAAATAACAAGGAAAACAAAATATATATGTTCACTGAAGAGAATGAGAAGACAAGTCACAGAGTAGAAGAAAATATTTGCAAAAGACATATCTGGTAAAGGACTGTTATCCAAAATACACAAAGAACTCCCAACACTCAACAGTAAGAAAATGGACAACTTGATTAAAAAATGGGCAAAGGTCTGAGCTGACACTTCACCAAAGAAGATATACATATGGCAAATAGGCATATGAAAACATGTTCAACATCATATGTCATTAAGGAATTTCACATTAAAACAACAATGAGATACTACTGCATACCTATGAAAGTGGCAAAAATCCAAAACACGGACACCACCAAATGCTGGCGAAGAGGTGGAACAACAGAAACCCTCATTCATTGTTAGTGGGAATGCAAAATGGTACAGCCACTTTGGAAGACAGTTTGGCAGTTTCTTGTAAAACTGAACATATTCTTACCATACAATCCATCAATTGCACTCCTTGGTATCTATCTAAATGAATTGAACACTTATGTCTACACAAAACACAAAAACCTGAACATGGATATTTATAGCAGCTTTGTTTATAACTGCCAAAAGTTGGAAGCAACCAAGATGTCCTCTAATAGGTGAATGGATAAACAAACTGTGTTACGTCTAGACAGTTGGAATATTATTCAGCACTAAAAAGAAATGTCATGAAATGCTATGAAAAGACATGGAAGAACCTTAAATGTACATTACGATCTGAAAAAAATCAACCTGAGAAAGTTATAAATTGTATGATACCAGCCATGACACTCTGGAAAGGCAAAACTATGAAGACAGTAAAAAGATCAATGCTAGATGTTGGGGAGTGGTGGAGGAGGAAAGGATGAATTGCCAAAGCACAGAGGATTTTTAGGTTAGTGAAACTACTCTGTATGACACTATAATGGAGTACACATGTCATTATAAATTGGTCAAACCCATAAAAGGCACCACACCAAGAATGAGCTTTAACATAAACTACGGACTTCAGGTGATAATGGCGTAACAATATAGGTTCATAGATTATAACAAATATACCAGTCTTGTGTGGGATGTGGATGGTGTGGTTGGGAGTGTGTAGGAACTCACAGTGTTCTGCTCCATTCTACTGTGAACCTGAAAAATAAATCCTATTAAAAGAAAGAGCCATGCAGACAGAATTTATTCATAATTAATTTACAGGCATGTTGAGCCATGATTCCATAGTTTAGAATAGTAATTACAAAGAAACCTTAACATGGCAATTTACTCATTTAAGGTATGGCCCTGGGAATAGATGCATCATCCATTATTTTGTAAAAAGCATGCTCTGTATAACCAATTAATTGGCAACACACTCTCTAGAAATGGGCCTGATCAATTCAACATGGAGCATTTATCCCGTAATGTGTTTGCTAGCAAAGTCATATGTTTATTTACCAAAGATTAAAGACTATATTACAGTGCCAAATGTTTTGTTTCAATTAAAATATTTTAATGCTAGTAATTCCATAACTTGCTTAGAAAACAGACAACTGGGAAAAACAATGTTTATTAAGTACAAGTGTTGCTTTTACTGGAAGGAAGCTAACTAACTCTCAAAGATAACTCTCAAATTATAATGCCCTACATATTTTAGAATTAGCATGAAGATTCTGATATACACAGCTTTTAGCCTTCTGGCTTGTTTTCTGATTGAGTGTCATTTGTTTTAGCGCCTTATCATTTAATATCTGACAGAGTTGAGTGTGTGTTATTTTGTTCTTTCTTTCTTGTATTCCACAAATGAATTGAAATAGCCTACTCTCATATAAAATAATTATCTGATATAAACTTTCTGGCAGAGAATAAATTAGTTTATAGGAATTTGGTAGCCATTTTCCCGCAGCAACCAATGTACATTCTTCAAATTTTTTCACTTCTTTTTTCCAACTTTAAAGAAATTTTGCTGAGAAAAACACCTAGAATTAGACTCAATAACCAAATTATTACCATATTTTGTCATACTAATGACAAAAAGTTACTAAACTTTAAATCAGTGTATAGAGAAAACATGAGGAACATAGTATATGATAAAAGTATCATCTCAATTAGATTAGAGAATTTTTCATTTTAAAATCATTTATATTTGTATTTTCAAATACATGGGGCAATTATTTGGAAAAAATTCAATCAGATTCTTACTTCATGCTGTTAAAAAAAAAAAAAAAAAAGATGAAATGAATGTTTGCATTTGTGGTAGGCTAAATAACAGCCCCAAAGATACCCAGGTCTTATTCATTGGAACCTGTGAATGTTACCTTATCTTGCAAAAGAGGTATTGCAGGTGTAATTCAGTTAAGGATTTGAAATGGAAAGATTATCCTAGAATATCTGGGTACACACTGAATGTAATCACAAGTGTCCTTATAAGAAAGGGGAAGACAAAGAGAGATTTGACTACAGAAGCGACGTGACAATGGAAGAAAGAGGTTGGAGTAATGTAAGAAAGCGACTGCCAGCCAAAGGATACAGCCATTTAGAAGCTAGAAAAGGCTTGGAAACGGAGTGTCCCCTAGAGCCTCCAGAAGGAACCAGTCCTGCCACCTTTAGCCCAATGAAACTGATTTCACACTTCTGGCCTCTTAAACTATAAGAGAATAAATATGTTCTTTTAAGCCACCCAGTTCTTAGTAATTAGTTTCAGTTGCCATAGGAAACAAAACTACATGTAAAAGTAAAAAGACAAAATATATATATCAAATACATATGGTATGCATACTGAGGCATTTGGGAAATGTAATTGATGAGTGCCACTTTGAAATGAATAAAACTAGATTGATGTGATGCATAGAGTGATGGAAAGATGGATAGATATATAAGAAAGGAAGAGTACAATGATAATGGTAGAATCTAGATGGTAAGAATATAGGTTTCCACTGTGAATTTTTTTTTCAGGCTTTCTAAGTTTGAAATATTTCATAATAGAATATTGGGGAAGAGTCATAGATGAAAATATAGGTTATCATGGGGTAGGAAACAATCGTTTTTCCATGAGACCAAGGGTAAAAGCTGGAAATTAAAAGATTATTGGATTTGCATGAGTCAAAATGAAAAGCTTTGAAGTAGAAAGTTTTTAAATGAACAAAGTTAAAACAAAAATAATAAAGTGGGAAATATTTGTAATATGTGTATCAAAAGATATGTATCCATAATATGACAATGAAATATTGTCCCTAGAAATCGACATTATATACACTACTATGTGTAAAATAGATATCTAATGAGAACCTACTGCGTAGCACAGGGGATCTACTTAATGCTCTGTGGTGACCTAAATGGGAAGAAAATCCAAAAAAGAGTGGATATATGTACACTGTGTATACATAAAACTGATTCACTTTGCTGCATAGCAGAAACTAACACAACACTGTAAAGCGAGTATACTCCAATAAAAATTAATAAAAGCAGAAACATTGTCCCTAGAGGTTTTTAATGGTCTCCTAATGATGCTGAATACATAAAACTATTGTGTTTGAGATTCAGATTAATACTCTGTAGCTAAACTTTGGAGTCAACTCCTTTCCTTTATCAACTATATCATAACTTTTATTATTTGGGGAAAATTATATGCAAAAAGTATGGAAAAAGAAACCCAATAAGAGGTTATGGGAAAGTTGTCCTTTATTTGTCGTAATAAATGATGCCAATTGGTGATGTAGATGATATTCTGGACCCTTCATCTCAGAGCATGCACATTGGATGTTAACTCTGAAGTAAATGTGCATCTAGATGACCTCGCCAGTCTTTCCTGGATCTCTCTTCCAACACTCAAGTTGGTTTCTTTAGAAACTAGCTCACCTCAAGTTAATTTAAACATTATAAACCAAGTATAAAATATGAAGTGCTATTTTCTATAATAAAGATCATTTAACCATTATAAAGATGAGATACCACCTCAAGAGTCTCCATTGGAAAAAGAATGAATAAGAATATTATGGTGTGAAGAACCCAGTGGCAAGACGGAATAAAGACACAGACCTACTAGGGAATGGACTTGAGGATATGGGGAGGGGGTGGGGTGAGATGTGACAGGGTAAGAGAGTGTCATGGACATATATACACTACCAAATGTAAAATAGATAACTAGTGGGAAGCAGCCGCATAGCACAGGGAGATCAGCTCGGTGCTTTGTGACCACCTAGAGGGGTGGGATGGGGAGGGTGGGAGGGAGGGAGATGCAAGAGGGAAGAGAAATGGGAACATATTGTATATGTATAACTGATTCACTTTGTTATAAAGCAGAAGCTAACACACCATTGTAAGGCAATTATACTTCAATAAAGATGTTTAAAAAAAAAAAAAGAATATTATGGTGTAACTAATCAGTGGAAGAGTATGTAGCCAGTGCAAATTGTTTTCAGAGAATTCTCAGCCATCAGACAAATTGTTCATAAAGGATGTTCTATGAAATAGCAGTTATGTATAGTTATTTGTATGGTATGGTCCCAGTATTTCAACAAAATCTTCTAAGTAGAAATAAATACACAAAAAATAAAGACCAGAAGGAAGAACATCTAATTGTTGGCAGTTGTTTTCTAGATTGTGGGAAATGGCCTTTGTTTCTATCTTTTGGTTTTCTCCTGTATCTTTCTTTCCTCCCTCCCTCCCTCTCTCTCTCTCCTTCCTTCCTTCCTTCCTGTCTTTCTTTTTCTTTCTTTCCTTCTTTTGCTATAACCATGAATCATTTTTATAATAAAATAACTATCTATCTAACACAAAGGTACATTTATGTATGCATGTGTGTATAAGTGGACAATGTGATTCCATGAAATCATGGCAGCAATGATTCCAGTCTTAGCAAATGGAAGGGGGTCGGTCACTAATGATTCCACCCTGCCTCCTTCTCACCTGTGCGTCCCCAATCAGTGAGGGAACTTTTTAACATAAAATACTTGAGCCCTACCCTTAGAAAGGCTGAGATTTTCTTGAATGGGGACAAAGCATTTGTATTTCATTAAATTTCCCCAAGAAACTCTAATACCCAAGCAGATTTGAGAATTACACAGCTAAGCAATGCTTCTCAGACTTTAGTATGTAGAATTACCACCTGCTGCTTGTTAAAAAATACAGATTTTTGGACTTTTACCTTTCAGTCTGAGGCAAAGCCCAAGCAGAAATCTGCATTTTTGACAAGCACCCAGCTGTTCTATGTGTTTAATAGGAAATACATTATGAAATAGAGCAATCATGCTTTAAAATATACAGGGAAGTTGAGAGAAAGTATTTTATGAGGGCAATTTTTACCTTTACTCTAAATTCACCCTGCCATGAACACATGTGTATGTATGTACTTTTTTTAAAACTATTTCACGGCTTCCAACTATTAGTTTCTGTTTGTAATTTGCTTTATAAATACAGAACTGTCATCTAGGGGTCAAAAGAGGTAACTGCAAGTTTATTCAAGTTTTTGCATTAAATTATTTGTACTTAGTCCATTCCTAAGAACCCCTCGCCCAAACACTAGAGAAGCAAGACAGTTTCATGCTTGAAAGAGTTCTGAAGTCCCTCTGATCTTTGACTGCTTGCTTTACCACTTACTAGCTGTATGATCCTCTGAGTCTCAATTCTCTTATCTGAAAAATGGGGCTGTCAGTAGTGCTTACTCCACAGGGTTAGGTATCAGTGCATGAAAGTACTTAGCACAGCACCTAGTGTCCACTACAAGCTCAGTGAAAGGTTATGTTTTCTTGTACCAAAATCCACGCACCAAATTTGATTCATATTTAAGTTGAATAATATGACGGTATGTATTATTCCTGATCATTGCAAAAGTGCTAACATCTAAAATCTGGAAGAAAAGTTTAGCTACAGTCACACTGATGCAAACTACTGATGTTGTTATGATTGCTAGCCCTAACGTGTGTACTCAGAACTAAGAATCAGCTGTGAATTCAAATTAGTTCATTTCTTTCTATGACCTAAAACTTATACAACACACTCCAAAGCATACCATGTATGAGGCAGTCCCTGTTTTCCAGGCATGGGCAATTGCTCTCCTGAGTCCTATAATTTTTGTTGCAGAACACCAGCCTACAGCCCATGGGCCAAGAATAGCCTGTGGGTGATTGTCATCTACCTGTGTTCCTCTTGACACTTAATAGAATACCTATCCTCTATTGCTTTCTAGAGACATTGTGGCCAGCTGCTTAAGAAGCTGTGGCAGGAATATGCTCCCCAACACCAGCCTGCATACCAGGATCAACAAATCTACCTTTGTCCTATACAAGAAAGGTTACATATCATGTTGCAGAGATGGCTGGTCCCAGGTTCACAGTTTATTAGCTTGGTTGCTTAGGACATGAGGTTCATGGAAGTAATGTCAAGGATATGACAATATTGGCCTGAGTGGGATCTGTAGTTTATCTGACCCCAAACAGGTGCCTCTCCTCTTTCTCCCTCTCTCTCTCTCTTTCTGTCACATACATGTGTGTGTGTCTATATTAAATATTATATTATAACAAATGGGAATATATGTAAAGCTTTTCACACAGTGGTTGGCACATATAGAATATTTGCTATATGCCAGCCAGTATGCTATGAGCTTTACATACATTCTCATTTATTCTCACAAAACCTTAAGAAGTGTATTACAATATCCTCATTTTACAAATATTATTGCAGGATTAAAGAAGTTAAGTAACTTATCCAAGGGCATGAAGCTATGAAGTGATAGAGCCAGAATTCAATACTCAATCTCAGGGTTTCTAACTTCAAGCTATATATACATATGATATTTTATATATATATATATATATATATATATATATATATATATATATATATATATATATATATATAAAATATATATATGTGTGTGTATGTATATATATTTGAAGTTATATATATGTTACATATAACATGCATGTTTAGATGTAGTTTTTCAATGGAAAAAATACATATATTGATACATAGGTATACATTTACCTACATATATATATTTAAGCTATTATAAGTATAAAATTAAAGCTACTGATCCACCATTAGTAGAACATATGTTTTGAGTTATTTTCTCAGTTTGTAAATGAATTTAGGTTACACCTCTACTGAGTTCTTTTTTGTTCACTGAATAACACATACGTGTGTGTGTGTGTGTTTTAGATATGTTTTATATATATGTTTAAATCTATACATCTATTTGTGTGTGTATACATATATATATATATGCATACCCCCCCACACACACATGTCCTTCAATGAACAAAAAAGAATCCAGTAGATGTGTGACCTGAATTCACTTGCAAGCTGGGAAAATAACTTAAAACATATGTCTTACCCCTTGCGGATAAGTAGCTTAAATTTTACAGAATATGCCAATTCCATGAGTTTTATGCAATCTCTTGGTTGTAAGGTACACATTTTTAATTTGTTTTCTGATCCTCAAAGAATAGGAGAAAAGATGCAACAACCTTAAGAGATCGCTTGGGTTCACAGCAGACATATGCATTGTTGGTGTTAATCCTTGTTTAGAACTGGGCAAAATCCAGAGACATCAGAGCTCTCTCCAGCATTCCTTCAGTGTTATCTTTGGAAAATCAAGTCACTTTGTATTAACCACACAAATGAAAATCTTCATGCTTTAGCCAAATGAGTGGATTTGTTAACTCTGTTGACTTAACCTGGTTCTCCTTTCTATTCATTTCAGAATATTTCCTCCTTTAATTGTCCTTTATGTGTCTATTCATTATCTACCTTGATTATTAGCCAGATTAAATTTTAAAGCCAACTAGAATCTGTTTTCAATTTGTTTTAGAATGGTCAACCACACAGTGTTCCCAGCCTTTAGCCTGAAGTTTTCAATTAGGTTGCAATGACTTTTTAACTTGAAAATATTGTTGTTTTTTCTGGCTGTATACTTAACAAGAAAGGAAAAACAACTTTCCCTTTACTTTGATAGTCTTCCACCAAATAATAAAAACCTGATCCAAAACACTAAAGTAGATCAGTCCATTGAAACTGGTGGGAAGTAAGACACAATGAAAATGAAGTGGCACTGAAAACTTTTGACAATAAGTTAATTTTGTATGTTTTTTAAAGAAAGCTAACATAATCAAAGCAAATGGAAATGGATATGTGGTATTTAAAAATAACATTTGTTCTATCTTTAGAGTTTATTATAAAAATATTATTGACTCTGACTTCTGTAGTGTTTTCATTCTAAAGATCTCCAACTTCAGTCTAATTTTCCATTTCTATTTGAGGATGATTTAACAAAGGCATGAGGGGAAAATCATTTTCTATGGGGTAAATCTTAATAAGAGAAGATATAGATTCATAAGCTTCCCACTTGTCTGCTGTATTTCTAATACTGAAGCTATAGAGCTTTATTCTCCTTGATTTTCCACATCCTATCATTTGAATCACTGTGTGGTATTGGAATAGATTTACTGAGCAAGATTTGAGCAAATAGTGCTCTAGCATTATCACTGTGACCAAACACTCTTCAATCAAGCCCTGACATACTTACTGAATACTTAGTGTTTTATTCAGACTCTGGTTGGAAACTAATGCTCCAGTAGGGAGAATACATTTGCCAACATACTAAGAACACCACTAGTGTTCAGTGAAAAAAACTAAAGTGTAAGATATAAGTTACAAACGCATACGTTGTAGGTATACAACTGCCGCTAACTATAAACAGACACCACATTCCAATCATTTCCCTGTCACTGGCATTTTTTTTCTTGTGATTTTCTACTGACAAGTTTACCAATCCATCTAATCATTGATTTGGAGAGTACAAAGATAAAAATACTAATTATTTTGTTCCACCCTATGTATTATATCATAAATATATAACATTTTAATTAATCTTTATTAAATACATTGATAGCAATCACTTACCATTAACTATGTGCCAAGTACTCTGCTCAATGCTTTATATGCATTTTTTTCATTTAATCCTCATATCAACCTTAAGAGATAAGCATTATGTTTGTCTCCATTGATAGATAAGGAATCTGAGGTTCAGTGAGATTCAGTGGCAGTGAGGCACACTCAGTAAGCATCCATTGATTGTCTTATGTTATTCATGCCATCGCTTCTAATACCCCTGAGCAGCCACATCTCTTACTTTAGCAGGGAAAATAGAGATGACATCCTTTCAGCCTTATTTCTGGATATCAAAGAATGGCTGGACTTGCAGCCACCCATTCCCTGGAAGAAAAGCTAAACAATGAGCAATAGAAGTAAAGCAATAGAGTCACAGACCAATTACAAATATAAATTGTACCCAAGTGACTACAAATATAATTATGAATTTGGTCAAGGACTTACCTTTCAGAGTTCAAACAGAATCAATTTTACCCTCCAAAATGTGCCAAATCTGATATTAGAAACATTAGCTAAGAGAAGCCAAGTTTCTAGATATGGACAAGCTAGAAACTAACATGCTTTACTGTTAGTCAGCCAAAATGATTTATTAGGCCAAACGAATGTCAACATCATCTTTGCCAGGCAGATATATTATCAACAACTACCTTGCCCCTTCCCTACACAAAAACTCTGAGCAACACCTATTCTAAGAGCATTAAAGAGTCTTGATGGAAAACATTGCCTCCTTCTCCAAGTTCCCTGGCCCAACTTGAACACAGAATGCTGTAAAAAGTACAGTCACAATCAGTTGCCCTGGTGTGTCATACCCTAAAGAGGACAGAGTAAAAGTTATTCTTCCTCAAATACAGGCAAGATTGCTCATTGCCACAGAATTATTAGCATACTTCTTTCTTCTCCTATTTCCCATCTTCCACTAACTATAACCCTTCCACAACCCTTTTTGGTGAAAGTGGCAGAGTAAACATAACAGTATGTTAATTTCTCCAACGCTCATAGGCTTACCTCTAAAAGGCATCCCCTTGGGCTCACAACTCTGAGTCTTTGGGAAAAAAATAAACTAGAAATATATATCGAGACAAAAAGTGTAATCTGAGACTACCAGTATCAAACTGACTTAATTGTTCAATAAAACTTTGCCCAGAAAAGACCACAGATCAATAAATATTATTTTTTCAAAATATTCATGCATTGATTACTTGAGCAAAGAGTTGTCTTCTCAAATAGCAGTTTATCCATCAAATCTTCCCTTGAGACACTCACCTTACTATGTCCACCAATCCTAAACTATCATGTCACAAATTTGGGGCAATTTCATCATCTCTACACCTTGAAACACCTGCCCAGACTCTAACCCCCTACAGACGCCCATTCATACTTCCCTTTTGTGAGATACTGCTGAAATCAGTCAAGATGGCATTCTGTCTCACTGCAGTGACTTCTAATCTATTGACCTTACATAATCCATAAGATCTTACGGAAAACCCCGAACGAACTTTTTGGCCAGCCCAATATTTAGCTGTGCTTTATTAAATGGTTGTTTTGTAATATTTTAGGGAATTCAATAAAAGAATGTCAGTATGGTACACAGAGCTGGACTCTTCCAAGTGTATTCATGAAGAACTCAAGCTGGTTTTGTTTAATCCATTTTATGAGCATCTTTGTTTTTCAAGATTTCAGGGAACAAATTTGGATGATGCTATCACAACCACAAGTACAGAGATTTCACTGAGAGAATATCAAGATTATTTAACATAATCTCATAGATTATAAGTGCAGATAAAAAATACTTTTCAGTGGTTGACTTTAAAGTGTCAGCAGCTTTTGAAAGTGCAAAGGAGTGCAAAAGACAGAATTTCATTTTTTTTCAATTTGTGTGTGCATTTCTCACAAATTAAATCCAGACTTGTTTCTTAACTCAACATTTGGAAGATATTTTTTAAATAGGCCAACAACTAATTATTTGCCCACTTAAACAAATAAGTAGCTTAGAGAAGGTGATTTTTTATTTTGTTATTTTTAAAATCAATTCCAAAACTAAAAAAAGGAAAAACAATTGACTTAAAACCATAAAAGTAAAATCTTACAAAAATTAAGCTATAGGTCTCTAAACATTTATTAAAAGTCTCAATTTCAATTATCTCTATTTTCAGGAAGTATTGTCAGATTTATCCTTCAAGAAGAAATTTTTGAGGAGCTGTAAATAAAACAGTTGTGTTAAAAACAGTTTGAATACATGGTATAAATACCCTTTCACTGCAAATGGATTAATATCTGTGCTAACCACATATATCATCTATGTTAACGGATGCTGCACTGACATATTATTGGATTAAACACCTTTCAATATCAGACGCTTTTTCACTCTTAGCAGGAAGTTTTAATGCAAGGGATCTAACCTGGGTTCATGGACAAATAGTTTAGTCTTTTACAAAAGATACAAAGAACTATTGACATGATGATATTTCTACTTTTCCTTGGCAAAAGCCCTACATACAGAGCTACAAAGGCCGACCTCCTTGGACCAGATGGAAGAGGAAAGAAAACTGAAAACAATAAAATGCACAAATTAAGGCCTCAATGACTTAACCAGGCTCAGAGCCATCCTGTGGAACACTGGAAGGCAATAGAAAACTTCTCTTCAGCTATTCACTTTTTAGACGGGAGAAGAAACACAGGAGCGAATTAAAAATGAAAAGCTTAATAAAAACAAGGAAATTTTAACCTTAAAATACAGGGGGTTTGTACTAACAAAACACACGTTTTATCATCAGAGACTCAGAAAATGTCACGTGAAGAATATTGATACGCCAGTTAGAAAGAATAACGAAGGAATTTTTTAGCAGAGGTATGAGGTAATTAGTAATCCTGCTGTGGTTACTGAAAATAGTTATCTCTCCTTTCTTTCTTTCTTTTTTTCTTTCCTCCTTCCTTCCTTCCCTCCTTCCTTCCTTCCTTCTTTCCTTCCTTCCTTTTCATATATTTATTTTCCAGTATTGAGACAGATGGAAAAGAATAGCAATGTAGATCATTCAAAGTTACAATTAATTTACATCAATTTATATTTGGGTTAAGTAAACCGTTTAGAAGTTGTGTTTTGATGTGGAATTTTGGTATAATGGTTAGACGTGCCATGCAGTACCACTTCATAAAGCAATAGTGTGAGATGGGAGGGTACAGAGCCTGTAAGCCTCTGGAGACAAGGCTGTATGTCTTAGTTATCTTTGCCATCTTTGCTCAGCTCAGCATCTGACACTTGATAAGCACTCATTTCTTAATCTGTGAAGGACATGTTCTTGAGGAGGTTGAAGGACCTAGCATGTCCAATTACAGATGTCAATACTACACGATTGTTTTATTTAGTAACTTGTCTTAGAGATGTAACTGGGAACATAGACAGCCAGTTTACCATCATTTCTTCAGCAGCACAGCTAGGATGGTTATGGACTCAAGGTGGCTGGAGTTCAAATTCCGTCTCCAGTGCTCACTTGCTGTGTGATTCTGGGCAGGTTCCTTACCTTCCTTGGAGTGGCTCTCCTTGCTGGGAAATGGAGGTAAGAGGAGAAGCTGCCTCAGAGGACTGTTGGGAGGACTAACGAGGAAATCCATGCAGAGAGGTTAGTGTGGTTGCCTGATCCATAGAGGGCATTCAATAAATATCATTTATCACTATTACTCATACCCTAAAATAAAATCATACAATTTTTGACAGCTAACTCTATTAATGTCCTGTGGCTGCTGTTACAAATTACCACAAACTGAGTGGTAAACAACAGAAGCGTTTTCTCACAGTTCTGGAGACCGAAGTCCAAAGTCTGTATCACTGCGCTGAGATCAAGGTGTTGACAGGGCCGTGGTCCCTTAGAGGCTCTGGTAGAGAATCCTTTCCACTCCTTGCCTCTTCCAGCTTCTGGAGGCTGCCAGTATTCCTTGACTTGTGACCGCATGGGTCCAATCTCTGCCTCTGTGGTCAACTGGTCTTCTGTTCTGTGTGTGTTTGTGTCAGTCTCCCTCTGCTTCCCTCTTATAAGGCTATACACAGTTTTATTTAGGGCCCAGTCTGATAATCTGCTCATTCTCAAGAATCTTAAACTTAATCACATTTACAGAGGCTTTTTTACCATATAAGGTAATGTTCACAGGTTCCAGAGATTAAGACCTGGATATGTTTGGGAGAACCATTATGTAGCCTGCCACATTGATATTCAGAACTTCAGAAATCAGAGGATTTGCTTCCCCAGCTGTTTGTCTCTCTCTCTGTCTCTGTCTCTCTCTCATACTCTCTCCCTCTTTCTCTCCCTTTCTTTCTCCTCTTCTTCTAACCCCTGTCCCATTTACCTAATTATATATGTCAAGTGGCTTGACCAAATAAAGTTGTTTTCTTACATACTGAAAAACTGGAAAAGGCAGCTACAAGCCGAAGTCAGGACTTGCATCTCTGCAAGGCTCTGTGATTCTTTTGGATTTTCTAGCATGCTTATTGCCACATGGTGACAAAATGGCTGTCCCAGATCCAGGCGTTCAAGGTAGGAAGAAGAGTGTTTCCAGCTGCTTCTGTCTGTTTATCAGTAAACCAAAACTTTCCCTGAAAATTCTCGGGAGATATCCTTTTATGTCCTATTGGCCAGAAGTGTGTCCTCCATCTCTAGATGCAAAGGAAGCTGGGAAAAGAAAATACAGCTTTCCCCGCATGGACAATGGAAGGCGTCAAGACAGATCAGAGAGAACTGCTGTGTAAGCCAAGCACCAGTTTCTACGGGATACCTGGTCTGTAGAAATGTTGGAGGGAGGGTGTGTTGGGCAGAGGAGGAAGGAGAAAGAGAGAGGTAGAACTCTAATGAAGACCTACTAGGAGTCAGGATGTGAGCCTATAGTTCCATTCAGCCTCTCATTTCCTATTCACAGGAGTCTTTTGAGGTCAGAATGAGTGTTCCCAATTTGCAGAGAAGAAACTGAGATTCTGAAATTTTTTAAAACACACTCTAATATACAGAGTTAATAAATGATGAAGCCAGGAATAAAACTGAACTGGGTCTAAATCCAGACGCTCCGCTCTTTCTAGTATCCAAAATGAAGTATCAGACCAAGCAGAACAACTGTAGTTGACGTTTTTCCTCAGCAGCCACTCTTTTTCGAACGCTATTTTATTTTGACAGTGTTGACCAAAACTCAGAGCACTTCACCCAGATCTTAAATGTGCTCCAGGGCTGTGGTTATGGGGGCAGCTAAAATGCTCCAGTTCCATCACAAACATGTCATGAGAGGCAGGGCCTGGTCAACACATTGCAATATGCAGCTGAGATGGGAATGTGGTACAGTGAGCCTGAGAGCTTGTCCTCAGCACAGCGAGTGGGATCCCTGAGCTTCCCATGGCACACGTGATGCTTTTCATCAAGAATCATTGGCTAAATTGTATTTGTTGGTGACAAGTGCTAAAAGGAATGCAGCTCAAGTATTGCTGCTGACATGTGGAGTTAAATCAGAGTTATGTCTCCAAATCTGCCTTTATAGACATGAGTTTCCAAATATATTGCTGAGAGATTTTTACAGAGAAGAAGTTCCATTGGGGGATACTGGCTTATTATTAAAGAAAAGCAAACCCTTTCTTAAAATTTTCTACAAATATAGAAAAATTTAGACAAGAAGAAAAAATATAATTTAAAAATCTGCTCCAGAACTAAAACAACCATTTTTGATTATCTGAATTATATCTCCTGCCTCATCTCCTTCTCCTTGAACTAATCTAATGCTTTCTGTCCCTGTTGAGTTTATATAATTCAAACTCATCAGTTTCTGTGTGTTTTATGAAAGCAATAGAGAAAATAAAAATTTTGGTGCACCCATCAAAACATACTGTACAAGACAAAAGTTTTCAATTTACGTTTTGTTCTGATAAAGTGTAATGACTGTAGCAATACAAGTTAGCCAATATCAAGAGGATCTCAGATCCTAAAAAGGAATTTATTCCTTTATGGTTAAAGAATGTTCCACACAGTGAAGATACAAAATAGGATTTCATAATTTGCACATTCTTGGGGGTGGGTAGGGACTCCTTTATTCATCCATGAAAATAAGCACTGGCCCATCTACCTATGGCTCTGGAGGAACAAGTAAGCACTAGAGACGCAGGAGTGAGGATATCAATCTCTAGGAGAGATCCAACCCCTT
Organism: Balaenoptera borealis; assembly: GCF_965194805.1. Lineage (NCBI taxonomy): Eukaryota > Metazoa > Chordata > Mammalia > Artiodactyla > Balaenopteridae > Balaenoptera > Balaenoptera borealis. The sequence continues at coordinate 34,788,272 of NC_138867.1, read as the reverse complement.
TAAAGTGAGGAAAACTGAGGAAAAAAGAAGAAATGTCTTGCAAATCATTATGCTGTATGCCTTAAACTCGTACAGCAGTGTATGCCAATTATACCTCAATAAAACTAGAAGGAAAAAAAAAGAGATGCCTTCTCAGCTTGCTGGGAACACAGATTGGCTTTGGACCCAGTTTCTGCATCACTCAAAGCCAATAAGTCTAACTCAACAGACCCTTCCTGCCCACACTTGACCACTTGTTTTGATTACTGGCCAGCAAGAGTGGTTCCAGAGGCAGGCACCAAATGCCAGTGGAGTCACCATTATAGATCCCACATATGACACCCACTGCCAAGAAGAAACTGGATTAGAGCACTGCTGGATCTGTTAATGCACCCACTGTCCTGCACTCTAGATTTCCCGGGACTGAACCCCCAATAAAGCATTAGCTTCTAAGCTTATACATTGGGCTTTGTTTTCTAAGAAAGCCATGTTAAGACAAAGAGTGATAAAAATCACACCTGCTCCCAGAAGTAGTTTATAAGGCAGGGATGGCAGGGATTTTGTGCTAGGCATTTGTGAAGTTTAAAGAGTGTGGAAATGGGCCTGGTAAGATCCAGGGATGGTCACAGGTCTAAGTCAGAGCCAGTATGAAGCAGAGAAGCTATCCCCTCCTTTGGAAATCGAAGTGGAATTGGGAATCGCACTTACCCATGCCCAAGGAAGATAAATGATCAGAAAGAGGAAGGGCAGGAGTTCTGTGAGGCTGGACTGCATCTCACCTCACAGATAACAGTGAGGTTCTCGGAACAGGGCATTCCATTAGAAGTAAGAGCAGACTGAATTTTCAGTACAAATCGGTGAAAGGCAGGAAGAAGACGGGACAAATGTGAAAAAGAATTTCCTTCCAAATCTTTATGTCTAGGAATACTAACAATGGACTCCCCCAGAGTGTTAGGAAGAGACCAGCCTTTAGCAGACCTGAAAGTTCATGAGGGATTGCCTGAGGAATAAAGGAAATTTCCCCAAGATTGCAGCTCCACTCATCTCAGCAAATCTTTACTCGTCCTTACTCAGCCCAAGTTAAACAATCAAGTGCATTACCCAGAGCACGTGCAGGGTCATCCAAAGCTAGGATTTCAGTGTTAGGTCTGCCACCTACTGGTTTTGCAATGTTAGTCAAGTCAGCTCAACATTGAGTCTCGACGTCCTCTGTAGACTCCAAATAACACTCACAAAATTATTAGCAGAATCAATGAGGTAATGTGAGAGATCTTTTTAAATTGCTGCCTCAGAATGTTTTTGGCTACAAAGTACAAAATATCCAACTAAATGTGGCTGAAGTCATGAGGGCATTTATTATCATCTCTCATGGCCGGAAGCCCAAAAGTAATTGCCAACGTTGGTGAATCCTGCCACTAAGTGAGCATTCTGCTTCAGCTCTTTTCAGTTCTCCAGCTTTCCCCGCGAGTGTGGCACTGCTACAAACATGATGTCCTCACACAGCTGTATTAACAAGTAGGAAAGGTGAAAGGGTCTCTTCTACGTTTCCCTCTTTGCATAAGAAGAGAAAAAACTCTCAAAAGTCCCCGCAGACTTCCCCTCAGATCTCATTGGCCAGAACTGGTTTATATGTCCCACTCTAAACCAATCATAAATGAGGACGTAGGAGAGCCAGCCCAATTTGGTTTAAAACCAATCACCATTCACCTCCTGGGCTGGGGGGAGGACCTCCCTCCTTTTCTAGAGTCCATTGCCACCAGAGAGTTAAACGGAATAAAGGTTTTGTTGGCTCAGAAGTGGGAATGGCTGTTGACTTGAAAACTGAAAGTGACTGTCAAAATTTAAAAGAGTTAAACAGGTAGTATTTTAAAAATACACTGTATGACAAAAATAAACACATAAGTAAATAAAAAATAAAAAAGGATAAGAACAAGTTCCTGTCCTTAAGGATCTTAAGATCTAACCTAAGAAAACAGCTTTATTGAAAGTAGGAGGATCTATTTTGAGAATCTGTTTTCTCTATGAATTTGGATTCCCACTACTTCCAAAGCAATGATCAGGATAATAGGTGTATAATGCGTTCACCACCTAATCAATCGATTCTGCAAAAAATATAAAAAGGAGTAAATGAATGACATGCCCTCCCCGTTAAAAATAAATCTCTGTTTATTGAAAGTCGGAGTTAAAATTGCATTTCTGATCTTTACAGATGTAAAAAAAAAAAAAAAAAAAAAAAAAAAAGTTGATTTCTTCGCTTTCTCTGTTTGGGTTCTGATATACATAAAAATTGTATTGTGCAGCCGTCCATGGTGGCCCTATCTTTTACCAGACTACAACATTCCCGGCCCTCCAAACATGTCAACATGTGGGGTGAGATACCTAGCAGGCGGGAGTAATTTCGTCATCTTTCACTTGATGTTGACAGAAATGGTACAGGGTGGTTTAAAAGAATTGAAAGCAGAGACAGGTGTATGGGAATTTATAAACAAACTGTTTGTGCTGTAAAGAACACATAAGAGTTCCTGGAGGATTTCCCCCCATCTTCTCCCTGTCTTTACTTTCCATTGTCTCTGTGCTTGAAAATTCTGTCTTGCTATTAGTTTTTAATGAAACCAGTATGTTTATCATATTTGATGGCAGACTTGGTTGTTTGCAACTCAAGGCTATGTTATTTTTTCCTCAGACAGATTCAACTGGCAGCCTCTGCAGATTCCTTTGCACAAAAATGACACCATGACACAAAAGTTCTAGTGGCAAGAAGCAAATTCTATACCTCAGGAATTCTGCCAACAAGATAAAGCATTGCCAACTGATTTTTCTTTTCCTTAAGAAAAAAAAAAAAAAAAAACAGAAAGGGTAGAATTAAAAGTTTGGACAAGAAAACATGCTCACATCTCACATATCATAACAGAGCGATGCACTTTAGAGTTTTCTATGATTCTAAATGCTTGGTTGATGCTACAGCAGCCCCTTCAGAGCTATCACTTGCTGCCATTTCAAAAGATCTTGGACTCTGGGGACAGACTTGATTAGCATGACTAAGTTTCATAGTCCCAAAGCTTCAGGCATCAGCAACAGAGAGGAGCCAGGTAGACACTGGATAAATAATAAATAATGAGAAACATGTTGTAACATTCACTGTCAAATTATATTTCCCATTTTTTCTTACATCTACAAATTTCTAGTAAAATGAAGTTATGCAGTTTCATTAAATTATCTAGATGCCATTTAAGAAGAAAAAGGAAAACAGTTTTCGTATAATTTCAAATGTCTCCTTCACGGCAGATACAAACATATGGAAAGCTCTGTGTTGTATAAAAATTTCCCCTTGTCCCCACTGTCCAGTCAATCTACAGAACCAGGTCTTCCCTTCCCTTCACTGCCAAACTTCTCAAAAGAGAGTTTACAGGGACTTCCCTGGTGGTGCAGTGGTTAAGAATCCGCCTGCCAATGCAGGGGACACGGGTTCGATCCCTGGTACGGGAAGATCCCACATGCCTCGGAGCTCTCTAGGGCCCGCGAGCCACAACTACTGAGCCCATGTGCTGCAACTATTGAAGCCCACGTGCCTAGAGCCCATGCTCCACAACAAGAGAAGCCACTTCAATAAGCATGCGCACCGCAAGGAAGAATGGCCCCTGCTCCCCGCAACTAGAGAAAGCCCGCGTGCAGCAACGAAGACCCAACGTAGTCAAAAAAATTTTTAAAAAGAGAGTTTACACTTTTTCTTAAGCTCTCCATTCCTTTCTCATAATAATCTTTCTGCCTCCATCCATTTGTTTAATGGTTTCTCAAAGTCCAATGACCTCTTTACAAAGGATCTCAAAGTTTGTGAAATATCTGTTACTCTTGTTCCATTTGTCCTTGTTCGTAGGCCCTTGAAGACAGCATGCTCACCTGAAAATCCTGCTAAACTTAATCCTATCATCAGTTTTTCCTAAATGCAAGCATTCTCTAGAAGGTTTCTAGGACTTCAGCCTTTTTCTCTCTCAGACTTTCTCATCTACTCCTGTGGCTGCAAATAACCACCATGCGTGCATCTGTCTCTTAAATTTTGCTTCTCATCGAAACAGCAGACTGGCTGGTCAACTGCTAAGTTAAATCAGCATATAGGTGCATCATGGCACTGCAAAAACTTCCCTCTGGTCCAAACCCATTCCTGCTCCTTCTAGTAAGCTTTAGCCCAAACCAGGATTAAAACACAAGAGTTATCTTTGGCTCTTCCTTCTTGGGAACTTCTAACGTTCAATCAATTGCTCAGGTCTCTCACTTATATGCCTGCAGTTATTTTCCTCATCTAAGCCATAGATTTTACTGCCATGGCCAAGATCAAGTTCCTATTACTTCTGTTCTAGACCATTTCAAGCAATATTTATTCCCTCTTTCCACATCCTTCCGTGCGTCGTTTCCCTGTTGGAGTGATTTTCCTAATGTACAGTTCTGACCTTGTCAGTCCTGACTCAAAAACCATGTACTTTTCCCCCATTTTCTACAGAATAAAGATCAGTGTTTAGTTTAGCATTTAAAGTTCTTTATAATTAGGGTGTTAGAAAGCTTTACAATCTTTAAAAATCTTGTGTAGAAGTCATTGTTTTAGCTTGCCACAGAGAAGGACTCATCACAGAGGTAAATAAATAAATAAATATAAGTTGGTTTTGTCTTTTTTTTTTTTTTTTTTAAGTTGGAGAGTGAAACAATTTTTTTAACAATGATTGTATTGCCATCTGCTGGAGTGACTGGAGCACAACATTTGAAGCAATTTCTTTTTTCAAAAGTGTGAAAAGGGGCTTCCCTGGTGGCGCAGTGGTTGAGAATCCGCCTGCCAATGCAGGCGACACGGGTTCGAGCCCTGGTCTGGGAAGATCCCACGTGCCGCGGAGCAACCGGGCCCGTGAGCCGCAATTACTGGGCCTGCGCGTCTGGATCTTGTGCTCCGCAACAAGAGAGGCCGCGATAGTGAGAGGCCCGCGCACCGCGATGAAGAGTGGCCCCCGCTCGCCGTAACTAGAGAAAGCCCTCGCACAGAAACGAAGACCCAACACAGCCATAATAATAAATAAATAAATAAACAAATACTTTTTTAAAAAAAAGAAGAATAATAACAGTACGGTTAAAAAAAAAAGTGTGAAAGGTTTGGCTTCAATATTTTAAAATTCTCTCTGAATACGGCTTTTAATGTCTAATCTAATAGCAGATGTTAAAGTTTCAGGTAAGAATTACCTTTGATTTTAAAGCACACCAAATTACAGTTAACAAATTGACATGACTTTTGCTTAGGAGAGACTGTGAGTGCTCACCCTTTATTACTGAGAATATCCCAGTTGAGTCTAAGAATGAAATGATTGGCTTTATGAGAAGTAAAGTGCCTTGTCTAACATCAGGTGACTTTCAGAAAGTCACATTTTCTGATGCTACTCAACCATTCAAATCTTTCCCAAACTTTAAGACGCTGAACTAGAATTACCTTTCCCAATGAAGGTTTCCCATGCCAAGTCTCACCCTTCTTGAATTCATAGGGCTTACTATTTGCGTATACCCTTCATTTGGGAGATTAAACAGACTGCAGTGTATTGACATGTACATTTCCTGTGTTTGCCTCTCACTGTGCAGTCATGGTTAAGAATCTGGTCTCTAAAGTCAAATTACCTGTTTCAAAATGTAAATTTGACACTTACTAGCTGTTAATTAATATTTTTGTGATTAGTTTCCTCCTCTGTCAAATGGAGGTAACAATACTTCCCTCACAGGGCTGTTAGAAAGATTATTTTATCAAAAACTGTAAAATCATTCAAAAAAGTGCCTGCCATATAGTAAACCCTTAAGAATTAATAGATAGTATCAAGCATATTGCTACAGGTATGATGCTTATGCAGCAAAAATCCCAAGAGGTAGCAGTGAGTCCCACAACTCATAATAGTACTATTATTAAATGACAGACTTCATTAGGTATTTTTAAATTAATTAGATTTTTAAAGTATAATTTACATACACTAAAATTTATCCATTTTAATGGTACAATTGATGAGTTTTGACAACAGTTGAATAACCATAACCACAAATAAGATAAAGAAAATTTCCATCACCCTAATATGTCTTATGCCCTTTTTCATATATCCCTTGTTCTTACCCCCAACCCCTAGGGACCCCCAAGCCCTAGCAACCACTGGTCTACTATATGTCACTATAGCTTTCCCTTCAGATAGAACTCTATGTGAATGAAATAATACCATATGCTATCTTTTGTGTCTGGATTCTGTTACTTAGTGTAATGATTTTAAGATCCTTCTATGTTGTTTTGTATAGCAGTAGTTCATTCCTTTTATTTCATATTAGTATTTCATAGATATTTGGATTGTTCCTAGGTTTCAGCTACTGTGAACAAAGCTGCTATGAAAATTTGCATACAAGACTTTGTGCAGACATTGGTCTTGGCAATATCTTTCTGGATACATCTCCTCAGACAAGGAAACAAAAGTAAACAAATGGGGCTGCATCAAACTAAAAGCTTCGCACAGCAAAGGAAACCATCAACCAAATGAAAAGACAACCTACCAAATGGGAGAAGATATTTGAAAATCATATATCTGATAAGGGGTTAATATCCAAAATACATAAAGAACTCATACAACTCAACAACAGCAAAAAAAACAACCTGATTTAATAATGGGCAAGGAGTTGAATAGACATTTTTCTAAAGAACACATACAGATGGCCAATAGTCACATGGAAAGATGTTTAACATCACTAGTTATTAGAGAAATGAAAATCAAAACCACAGTGAGCTATCACCTCTCACCTGTTAGAATGGCTATTATCAAAAAGGCAAGAAATAACAAGTGTTGGAAAGGAGGTGGAGAAACACCTCACACACTGTTGGTGGGAATATAAATTGGTGCAGTCACTATGTAAAACAATGTGGAGATTCCTCAAAATATTGAGAATAGAACTAACATATGACCCAGCTATTCCACTCTGGATATTTTTTGAAGAATATGAAAAAACTAATTCAAAAAGTTGTATACACCCCTATGTTCATGCATGGCAGCATTATTTACAATACCCAAGATATGGAAATAACCTAAGTACTCATCAATGGATGAATGGATATAAAGATGTGGTATATATATATATATACAATGGAATACTACTAAGCCAGAAAAATATGAAATCTTGCCATTTGCATATAGATCCATATAGATGGATCTTGAGGATATTATTCTAAGTGAAATAAGCCAGATGGAGAAAGACAAATACCTTATGAATTCACTCATATGTGGTAAATAAATAAACAAGTAAATAAACCAAACCAAACAAAAATAAACATGTAGATACAGAGAACAGAGTAATGGTTACCAGAGGGGAAGGTGTGTGGGAAGGTCTGAACGGGTAAAGGGAATTATGTATCACAATGGATAGAAGCTAAGCTTCTGGTGGTGAGCACACTGTAGTGTATACATTAGGTGAAATATAATGTACACATGAAACCTATATATGTTATAAACCAATGTTACCTCAATATATTAAAAAAATTTAAGTACAGTATTCCATCTACACTGACAAAAGATGAAATAAGCTATATGAACATTTAACATCAGAAGAGAATCAGTATTTTACTGAAATGCAGTTGAAAGAAGAAACAATTGAGGAGGAAAACAAAGAATGAGAAGAAAAATCATTATCGAAAGAGAAAAAAGAAAAATAAAGACAGAGTTTTGTGGCTGAAAAGTTAGATGGCAATTCAAGTAGTGCTGTGAGAAGGTCCATGTTGAGTTGCTTTATATCCATCAGAAGGTGTGTGAGGAGTGGAAAGCACAGGCAGAATTCAGTGAAGAACTGGAGGTAGATGCTGGTGGAAGAGGAGATGTTCTCAGAATCCTGGGAGGAAGACCAATGAGCCAAGAAAAACTGAGACGCCCAGGAGGCGAGGAGACAGGAAGAGCTGGTGGAGAACACACACCTGGGGCTGGGCGCCCAGGTCACCAGCATCAAAGCACAAGAGCAGGTGGTGCAGCGACAGACAAGAGGAGAAACAACGGTACAAAGGGTAAACTTGAGAAAGAACAGGATAAGCTAAAGGAAGAGAAGACAAAGCAGGAAATTAGGACCTTTTTGCAAAATGCCCTCTGAGAGAAGGTAGGACTTATTCAACAGGAAGAGAGAACAGAGCAGGACTTGAACATGAAGCTCATGCAAAGGGCCCTTCAAAAGTTCCACGAAGAGACTGATAACAAAGAAGCAAAAAAAGAGAAGACATGGGAAGAAAACGGAAGCTTTCTCAGGGATATGTAGCAGAGCAACGTGAAGAGGAGGCTGCTTGGGAGAAAGAATTAGACAGAATAATAGAGGAAAAGAAGGAAAAGAAGTTGGCTGAGAAGGACAGTTTGCTGCCACTTGACAGGAAGGAAAGGAAACAACGTGGGAATGAGGTCATGTGTACAAGAAAAGTTCAAGCACAAGAAAGCTTGCAAAGAAAAGGAAAAGAACAGGAAGAAGGTGCTATGGAAGAGGATCACACAAATGAAGGTCTTGAAGAACTTAACAGAGAGTAGGAGAATTTTGCAAAAGGCTAAGGTTTAGCCCAAGAGTACAGCAGGCTACTGCACATGCAAATATCCTACCAGCTGCAGTCTCAGGAAGCAGAGGAGGACGAAGTTTGAAGCAGAGGTAGCAGCAAACAAGATTTGTCAGGACAAGACCAGGAGATCTGGATCACCCATCAGGTGTCATCCAGAAACATGCACCCCATGCGGACAGTTTGTCATAATAAGCTTCCAGCATAGTCTCATAAACACCAATATATATTTTCTCAGTCTTTTAATATTTTTGACTACAATATGCTTGTATGTTCTTTAAAAATAACAAAGTATCACCATCCTTGCAGACCCACAAGCAGCCCAGCATATTATTATTAGGAGGGAGATTCCTTAGAACTGGCGATCTGTTTCCATGAGAGTTGTGAATTGGCAGACAGAAAAAAAAAAAAAAAATTGCTTTACTATTCCGGGAGGCTGATGACAATGGGCCAGCCAGCTGTGATCTCGGGATTAATGGATAGGGACAGAAGCCACCAGATTCCTGGGCTTCTCCTGATCTCGAGGCAAAGAAAGTTAACACCAGAGGGGAACAGTTTGGCTCAGCCGGGCAGGCCTCTTCTGGAAACTGGCAGCCCCTCCTGGGGTCACTGAGGTGACAGGCCTGGACAGCTGGCTGACCTTCTCAAGTATCTGCAGTAACCTTGGATTTTTGGCCCAGGCTCCTCTGGATGTGCTAGCCTCTTCTCAGGGGCTAGGGTTTTTCAGCCCCCCTGTCCCAGGGCCTTACAGGGAAATCACTTGGCTGCCCCAGGCTGTGGCCAGGAGCCCTTGATCTTTGCTGTGCAGGTGGGACCTCTCCCCCTCCTGACTCTACAGCTGGCTAACATTTCCCTCCCTCCTTCTTGCCCCAAACTTATACAAAACAAGTCTTCAGGGTCTCAGTGGGGACCCTGGGGAGAGAAAGGGGTCAAGCACATGTAGTGAACCTACCATCTTCACAGAATCCTTGGCAAATTATATATTACACTTCTGTTATAATTTCTAAGTAGTTTTACTTTTCCCACACATTATATGTTCTTTGAGAATGGAAATTTTATCTCTTAATTCTCTCTTATCTCTACTCTGTCTTTCATGGTGTTTGGTTTAAATTTGAAATTCAGTAAAGACCTTCTGCTCCCAGAATCCCCTTTACAGGCAATTCCAAATCATACCTGTAGGTGGGGCAAGTGATATATTTCTCCTGCCTGAGAAAAGCAAGCCAGGATTCCATGAGGTAGCTCTGAGACTTTCTGAATTTTGATTGTTTCTCAAGTTTGGTAAGGATTTACCTCATATGAAAGAGGTGGGTAAAAAAATCTCCTTTAAGTCTTGAGAAATTGTTTCTATGGGTGAGGGAGAAAATGAGTAACTTCCCAGCCGATACCTCACAGCATTAGCTAAGTGAAATGGTTATTTCAGAAAGTGAGAAGAACAGATGTCAGAAGGTAAAAAAAAAATGTGCTAAAAAAAGTAGGTTCTTCTGCCAAGATTTTATCATCTGGGGTTTTGATTTAAAATTCCATTCAGATGCTATTTGTTAAATACCATTAAAAAAAAAAAAAAAAAGTCATCCCCCATTCCGCCTCCACGACGGGCTGGAAAACTTACTTTTGATGCTTCATTGACCTTGGCTGTCCATCTTGTTCCACTGAAATGAGCAGGTTATTTTCTCTAAAAGTAAATGCCTGAAACTGTGTTTATAGATGCTAATAGATTAAATGAAACTGCTCTCTGTGACCACTATTCAAGGGTTAAAGATCAAAGCTCACATTAGCTTTGTTAAAGTATAATCTGGTGCCTTGCTCAGTACAGGGTGATGCTGGTTCATCTTTAATGCTGCGCTTGGAGGAAGGTAGAAGAATGAATCCAAGGGGAATTCTTCTTAGTCAGTTTCTTAAATTGCCTTCATCTACCACTAAAGAGAAAGCCAGAGAACTTAAATGTATCTTTCATTTTGGAGGAAAGAGATATATTGACTCTGGTTAAAGAAAGTATGCCTTGGATTATCTAACCAAATAAATGGCACTGGATTTTGTTCAAAAAGCAACTTGTGAGACACACACTGACCTATAGGCAGGAGTGCTTCCTGCCTGGTGTACTTCTGCTTAATTGGGCTTCACCAGCACAAAGGTTGGCCTGGAACCTTTCCACAGTGGTCTGCACCCTGGACTTACCCAGAACATAGAATTCACTGATAAAGACAATAGTTAGCAAACCACAACAGTATGGCTGATTTAAATGAGCTTTTGGGCTGGCTGTGCTGGAAAGTCACGCTGTTACCTGCAGAGCTCCCACCCTATACTTGCCTATTGATGTGCTGTTTGAGGCAGGAAGTAAAGGAGAGAATGGTGGCTAATGTCTGAGATCCTTAGATTATAGGAGGAGTGCTAGAACCTGCCAGAACCATTTCCTTCATTCCTTCCCAAGAAGATTCTTGTAATGGGTTCAGAAGCAGCTAGACCTACTCAAAAGAGACTTAAAATGGCAAAACTTTAAAGGCTCAGGTGACAAAATATGGCATGGAATTTGGGAGAAGGCTGAATCTGGGGCTGTCTGTGCCCCAAACCAGCAGTACTGTATGCTGACAATTTGATTGGAACCTTTGGGGGAGTCTGGAAACAGCAAGACAGAGGTGTCTCCCTAGGTGACTGACAAGGCTGGTGTCCTTATCCTGAGTCAGCTTTGAAAGCAGCTGATGTGCACAAGCAAGAGAGGAAAATAGAACAGACGTCCTGCAGTGTCTTGAAAATGGCCTGATTATGCTCTAGCATTACTTTGGCCAATTCCTGACAATGAGCATCCTTCTTCCCTAAGTTAATAGACAAAATAATATACCTTTGTTGAGAACATACCTGCAACAATCACTTGGCTTAGACTATCTCAATTCATCTTCACAGAAATCCCCTGGAGTGTTAGTATTACCATCCCCATTTGATAGATGAGGAATCTGAGGCCCAGAGAAGATAAATATCCAAGGTCTCACAGGTAATGAGGTAGAATTCAGATTTAAACACAAGCAGTTTAATCCCAAAGCCTATGGCTGGATACAGTATAATTGACTATTTTTCCAAAGCAAAAATCCCCCACTTATTTGGGTACTAGACGGAAGTGTTATCCTTACTATTGCAGATAGAAAAAAAATGTATGTGTTATGGAAGCAAAGATATAAGTAGCACAGGGAACAAGGTATTAACCCTGGGTTTATGTGCCTCATCAAGGAGATCCCTGCAAGAGATTAAAATGATGTTTGTCAAGCAAATAGGACTGGGAAAAGGAGTCCAGGCAGAAGGGACACACCTGCAAAGGCTGGACAGCACTGCAGAGCAAGACGTGTTGGTGTAACTGGAAGCAGACTGGTTTAGCTGGTGCGTAAGCCACAGGTGAGGACATGAGGTTGGCCGGGTAGACAAGAGTCAGAGCTGGTCAGATGGGGACCTTGGGAGAATGCATTCCCCTGGTTTGGCGATAAGGAGCTTTTATCCTATGAATGGTGTCAAGTCACTAAAAGATTCTAGGCATTCGATGTGTGTGTGAGGATGGCAGTGACACAGCTAGCCTATCGTGGCAAGGGTAAGAAACTGAAAGTAGATAACTACTGTATTATTTTCCATAGTAGGGTCACTCCACTTCATTTTTTAAAGTTTTATTTTATTTATTTTTTAAAATATCTTTTTACATATATTTTTTTATTGAAGTATAGTTGATTTACAATGTGTGTTAGTTTCAGGTGTACAGCAAAGTGATTCAGTTTTATATATATATATATATATATATATATATATATATATATATATATATATATATATATATATATAAAATGTATAGTCTTTTTCAGATTCTTTTCCCATATAGGTTATTACAAAATATTGAGTATAGTTCCCTGTGCTATATAGTAGGTCCTTGTTGTTTATCCATTTTATATATAGTAGCTTGTATATGTTACAGCCAAATTCCTAATTTATTCCTCATCCCCACTTTTCCCCTTTGGTAACTGTAAGTTTGTCTTCTATGTCTGTGAGTCTGTTTCTGTTTTGTAAATAAGTTCATTTGTATCATTTTTTTTATTCCACATACAAGTCATATCATATGATATTTATCCTTGACTGACTTACTTCACTTAGTATGATAATCTCTAGGTACTCCACTTCATTTTGACATTAAACAGTATGGCCATTTCAGAGGAACTCGTGCAGCCAGGGGGCATTAAATGGAATGAAGTTCTTTTTAAAAGCCTCACACATTTCCCTCCAAGGTACTCAACATAGAAATGGATGCTTTGTTCCTATTTTCCTATGGCTACAGTCCTTCTTCCACTTGATTTCCAGTAATTTAGAACACCCCTGTTGTCTCTTTTTTCAGAATACTTGTCTGCGGGGAATTAAAATACATTTCTCAGTATTTATATGTACAATTCAAGGTTTCAATAGAGAGTTGACTTTCCTGGCGAGTGAGTTGACAGCCCTGGAAACCCTCCCACTGATTCTAAATAGGGAGCTGAAGTCTCTTCACCACTAGCAGGTCAATTTTGTTTGTTTCACACTTATATATATAAACACATATGTATATATGTATATATAGATACACACACACATATACATATATCTCTTAATGTAAATGACATTAAGAGATATATGTATATATAGAGGATGTATTTATATATACATATAAACACACAGACATATATACACATATATCTTCATTTTATTTTTAAACCTTATTCTTGCAAGTTAAAGGAAAATATTATCCTAATGTTTTGATTTTTTAATTTATGGGTTAGCAATACCTAATTGATAAAGTCATTATAAGACTTAAATGACATAACATATAATGGACCTAACACAGCCTGACCCAAGGCAGGCGCTTGCTCACAGCTCCATCTCCCTCGCCTCTAGCAGATTTTAATTGGACGTAAGGCACTTCATACTATATTTGTCTGGACAATGTCAGGCAAAGGATACAAGTTGACCTGTGAAAAAGAATTTTTTTGTTCTTTGTAATAGGGCAGTTCAGGGATGGCTGGATCCAGGGCCTCAGTTGGATTAGGTCTATTAGATCTCTCCTTCCCCTCCTCCTTCTCCCCCCTCCACCTCCCTCCTCCTCTTTCTTTCCTTCCATCCTTCCTCTTTCTTCCTTGAAGTTGGCTCCATGCTCAGGAGTCTTCTTCCCGGAAGTGACAAAGACAGGTGCCAGCAGCTCTAGACTTAAATTTTACTGACTAAGCAGTCTTGAAAGGGGAGAACACTTCTTTCCAATAGCTTGATGGAGAATGTCCCAAAAGGCCGGCATGACCTCAAAGCCATAAAAAATCTGAGAATCATTAGAAAATTATTATCACAGCCTCTTTGTGTCATATGGGTGCATCGTGCCTAGAATACTGCATGGAATTCTGGTAAATTCCAATAAAGAAAAAGAAATAAGCTGGCAAATACTCAAACAGAGACAGTTACTCTGACTAAAGGTGTGAAGAGCACTCCCGATTGGGTCATAAAATAAAGATTTGATTCTAGCCTAGAAAAATGAAGCCTTCAAGCTTGTACATAGCAAGCCTTTCTGCAGCAGAATAAATTAGGAAATCCAATGACCAGTGCCCTTATAAGGAGAGAGACACTGAGACACACACAGGAGGAAGAAACTCATATGAAGACAGAGGCAGAAATTGGAGTGTTGCAGCTACAAGCCAAGGAACTCCAAGAATTGCTGGCAACCACCAGAAGCTAGGAAGGAGACATGGAACGGATTCTCCCTCAGAGCCTCCAGAAGCATGAGAGAGAAAAATAACTCTGTTGTTTAGCAATCCAGTTTGCGGTGACTTGTTTCAGCAGCCTTAGGAAACTAATACAGATGGCAATATGTTGCAATGGAATGAAAATTAAAATTCTCAGCAAAAGTTCTTAGTTTAGTTCACTCTACCTTTTTACAACCCATGAAGAAGCCGGTTATCATGCTGAGAGTTTCCTTTTATCTGTAAAATAGGGATAATTATGTTTTTTTCTGTTAACTTAGAGGATTATATGAAAATCGAATCAAGTCTTTTTAAACTATGCTGGATCTTCCAAAGTGTGTTTAGTTGAACTTGAGGGTCTATAAAGATGGGTTCTATGGTGAAGTAAGTTTAGAAAATCCTACACGTATGACTTTTCTCCAGAAGACTCACAACACAGGTTATTAGATAAAACACGGAAAGAAGGACTGTAATTTGGAGTCTGTTTAGTCTTCTTTAACCCCATCTTCTCCAGATTTCTTTGACCATGAAACATTGCCTTCGAGGACCTTCAATTCATATCTTGTAGATGCTTGCATTGATTTGGAACACAGTTCGGGAAACACTGCACTATGCCATTGTAAGATACTCTAGGAATTGTTTGTGTAATAATTTATGTTGGATATAAGGGAGAACACTTGGGAAATCTGCAGAAATCATCACACGTCTTCATGGCAGTGTTCCTGCCTTTGCATATTGCCTACTGACTTCTGTTGAATGGAATTGAAAGAGATGTGTAAATGGAGTAACAGGTTTGATAAAATGCGTACTCCAACCCCAAGTTCAGGAGCAACAGAAGTTCCTCTGCCTCCAGCAGGATGGCAGGAAGAAAACAAACATCTGCTAAGACGCCTCCGTATTCTGGGCCCCATGACAGACAATTTCACAAATGTTATCTCATTTCATTGAAATATTTGTGGTCTTAATATTTGTATCCTAAAACTCACACATGAAAAGTATACTTAAGTATGAACATATATTTCCTTTAACACCAAAAACAACTTAAAATTACATTATTTATTAGTACTTTTATTGGCAATAGAACATAAAATAAGTAAGTATTTAACAGACTAGCCCAGAATCCCAGATCATGTGTATTTTATTTAAGAAAGACCCTTTCAGGACTTTCATCTCATTGAACCACCAACTGTTAACGGTCCCTACAACTCTAAGCTATGAGCTAATTCATTCATTATCGTAACTATGGGAACATAGCAGTGAATATAAGAGACACAGTCCTGACTTCCTGGAGCTTGTATGCTAGAGGAAGGAGACTAAACACAAACAAAGAAATGAGTATGAATATATGTAAGATGATAATAACACCATGGAGAAATATTAAGCAGGGAAGTAGAATTGAGAGTGAGATGTGTTATTTTAGATGCAGGGTCAGGGAAGACCTCGCTGAGCAAGGGACTTTGTGCGGAACCTGATGGAAATGTAGGACTACTCAGGACACCTGGGGACAGAGAAGACAGTACCAAGCAAAGGAGACAGCAAATGCAAACAACCTGCCTGCAATGGGAGAATACTTAGCATGTTCATGGAACAGCAAGGAAGCCCAGTGTAGCTGGAACAGAGTCACTAGGGGGTAGAAAAATAAGAGATGAGGTCAGTCAGTGGAGAGTGAGGACACAAATCATGTAAGGACTTCACAGGACATGATGGTAAGACTTTGACTTTTACTTGGAGTGAGTCAAGAAGCAATTTAGGGTTCTGAGCAGAGAATTGGTATGATATGACCTATATTTACAAATATCATCCCTGTGGAGATTATGACTATGGTGTGGGAAAGAAGACTGTGGAAGCAGGAAGACCAGTTAGAGACAGTTAATCCAAATAATTCTAATTGAGAGGTGATGGGGGCTCGGTCCAGGGCTCTTCTGTAAAGGTGCTGAGCGTGTGAATGTGATTTGGAGACAGAGCTGACAGGACTGGCTGATGGATAGCATGTGAGGTACGAGAGAAAGAGGAGTCAAGGAAGAATGTGAGGTTTAAACCTAAGCATCTAGAGAGATGGAGGTCCATTAGATGAGATGAATGTGGGTAGGGGCAAAAAAATTTTTTTCCTTTTTCCTTTTTTTTTTTTTTGGTGGGGGGGTCCTGGGAAGGTGGAGAAGGAAGAATCAAGAATGTGGTTTGGGACAAATTCTATTTGAGATGCCTTTTAACGTCCAAGTGGAGATGATACGTAGGCAGTTGGATCTACTAATGTGGTGCTCAGAATAGAGTCTGGGCTTGAGGTCATCTCTTATAAATGATAGTTAAATCCTTGAGACTAGATGAGATCACTCAAGAATTGAGATTAGACAGAGAAGAGTAAAGGGCAGGGGACTAAGGCTTGGGGTACATCAGTGTTTAGAAAATCATTTTTTAAATTTAATATTTATTTTTATTGAAGTAACATTGGTTTATAACGCTATATAAATTTCACATGGACAACATTATATTTCTACCTCTATATACCTTACAGTGTGCTCACCACAAAAAATTTACTTTCCATCCATCACCATACAGTTGATCCCTTTACCCATTTCACCCTACCCCACCCCACTCTGGTAACTACTACTCTGTTCTCTGTATCTATGTGTTTGTTTTTTGTTTGGTTGGTTCTTTTATTTTGGCTTTTCATTTCTTTTTTTTTTTTCACAGTCCACATATGAGGGAAATTATACAGTATTTGTCTTTCTCCATCTGACTTATCTCACTTAGTATAAGACCCTCAAGGTCCATCCGTGTTGCCACAAAAATAGAAGGCCATTTTATACATGAGGCTCAAAGAGGTATGGTACCTTGGCTCGGGTAGCATGGCTGGAAAGTGAGCAAGCCAGGGTATTTTATCACTGGCAGTGAAGTTCCTCATCATAGAGCATATTTATACTCCTGTCATGAGAAAGACTGTTTAGCAGGGAATCTGGAAACGCTGCCCCTGCCTCTTGAGGATGGGGTACATATGAGGGGATTCTAATGAATCCTGGTGAATTGGCAAGAACCAATATTTTAATCATACTGATTTCACTAGGCATATAAAACCAGATATTCTTTTGATTTCTTGGGGTACAGAAAAAGCTATAGATTCAAGATCATTAATATTATATATATCTTATTCTGTTTAATCTATGCAGTCATTTATTGAGTATTACTACACCAGGCACTTTGCTAATCATTTTCATGTTGGACACTTTCCATGCCTCTCTGTATCCACCTCCATCCTGCCCCCCCATCTCTGCTCTGTGCCCAGAGATACTGATCAGTGTGGACCACATCAAGCGACTCCCTTATCCTCTGTTCCACACAACAGTCCTTCCAGATTGCACTCCGTACCCTCTCCACCCCTCTCCACTCCTCTCCACACCTCTCATGCCCTCTATTGCTGGTCTAAGGATTCAGTACCAGCCATTGTGCTGCTTCCCCTACAGCCTACCCACAACTTTATAAATTGTCCCTTTCTTAAATTCTCCTCCAGTTACCCCCATTTGAGTGTTTAATCTTCTTTCCTTTGGGAACCTTGAGTAATACAGCCTTGGAATGTTGTCTCCTTAGCCTTCTCCCTTCACCATGTCTCTATGACATAAATATAATCCCCATTTACAAATAAGAAAAGAGAGGGCATTTGCCTGAATTCACAAAAAAAAAGGGGCAGAGTCAGCATTTGAACCCAGGTTTGTCTAACTCCAATACCTGCACTCTCAAACATTCATTACATTGCAACACAAAAGCAATTCTAATATATATGTATAACTGATTCACTTTGTTAAAAAGCAGAAACTAACACACCATTGTAAAGCAATTATACTCCAATAAAGATACTAAAAAAATAAAAAAATAAATAAAGTAGAGGTACCAGTGTACACTCATCAAAAAAAAAAAATCAATAGTAAGTATAAGATCATAGGCAGTTATGAACTTATAGATAAATCAATTCACAATGTATTTGAAATGTAAAAAAAATAATCACTTATTATATGCCAGCATTTCATAAGCTCATTTGATGCTTATGCTCTAACCCCATCATTATCACCATTTTAGAGATAAAGAAAGTGAAGTTTATCCTCTAAATATTCCCAATGGAAAGAACTTTCACAGAAAAGCCTCAGTGAGCATAATACAGTCAAGGGTATTCTATTAAAGACACGAGGGTGACACACAAGAGAGAGATGCCAACATACCCCATGGCAAACAAATTAATAACTTCCTAGTAATTTTTCTCTTCAAAGCTCCTTCTGGTCTACTCTACCAGTGGGGACCTCCCAGCTCTTCCTCCTCTTCTGGTCCTGTGCTCCACTCCAACCACCCTGCTCTCCTCTCTCCCGGGTCCCCTCCTTGCCTCAACATTTTCTATGCTTCTGCCATTTGTACAAATATCAATGTTCTGCCCCAAGTATATACCCCAAACTGCACACTTCAACCCATCCTGGTTTAGATTGTGAGTGAGTCTCTCTTTAGCATAATCTATCCTCTTAAGAGAGTAATTAGAATAATCTATCATGTATCATCTATCTACCTTCTACACTCTATCATCTATCTATCTATCTATCTGTCTGTCTATCTATCTATCTATCTATCTATCTATCTATCTATCTATCTATCATTCTCTATCTAGGTATGTTTTTGTGTATATCTGTGGAAGTATTTTGAATTACATCAATGGTTAGTCTCCTGAACAGTGTAGAGTGGGAGATTTAACTTCCAAGCAAACAAGTTATCCTGCAACAATTTTAGGGATGCTGTCTGAAGATAAGAGAAAAGAAAAAAAAAAAATGAGAGAGGAAAAGATATTTAGAGTTTATAGAATTCCTCAAGGTCACAACCAATAAATAGCAGAGCTGGAATGTGAATGCTCCAAAGTCTGTGTTAACTTTTATGTTATATTGCAGTGAGAATACTTAGGCACAAAAATTGACAAGGAAGAAAAAATTAGTCATATTTAATATACAAGTTAGTTTTAAGCATTTTGAGCAGATGATACTTTTCTGCCTGGAATGCCATAAAACTGACCGCAGCTTCCCGATTGCCCGTGGCTATTGCTTCTTTGGCCAATACCATCAATCAGCAGAAGCAGACCAAGGCTTGGCGTCGGGCTCTTCAATGCATTTGACAATTACTGGGACTTGCCAATCACTGATCAACAAAGCAAGATTTTCTGAGGACCCGTCCTGTGCCCAGCACTGAGCAGGGAAACCTTGTGTGGTATATTAAAAATGTAACCCATGTTCTCGTTCTCTGCCTTTAAGAAATAGATCACTGAGGAGTCAAGACAGAACATATAAAACAATCATTCACCCTGTAAGACAGTACATACTCTTGTGCCAAGTTGCATGTGTGAACTATAAACATCAAAAGAGAGAAAAGTGGTTTGGGGTGTTCATGGGTGTTTGTGGAGGAGCTGAGCTGACATCCTTGGTGAAGTAGCTCTGATTCCTCTCTTTCTGGCTTCTAGAGATTAATTACTAGATTTTAATCATTAGATATCAATCCTTCAGTCCAACATTCTTTGGAAGTAAATTTTAAGTAAAAATGGTTACTTTCTAAAGGTAGCAATTGTTTTAAACAATGTTTTCCAATCAGTGCAGAGGGTTTCTTGCCACCTCAGATGTCAAAAAGAGGTTAATCATAAAAAAAAAAAAAAAAAAAGAGGTTTATCAGAGCAGATGCCTCCTGAAAGCTGCTTCCACAGCTCACATTGGCCATTTGTCATTCTTCAGCAAAGCTCTGAGAATCTCAGCTCTCTTTAGACTGCTCCACAATCAAGGATCCCCAGGGGGTAAGGAAAGCACACCAGATGCCCTCACAAGCCTCCTTGGCTTCCCCTCTCAGCTCTGGGCTTCATTCCTCCCAGGGATAAAGTGCAGGCAATGCTAAATAATCAGTCCAAAATTTTTGTGGGTCCAGGCCTTTCAGACTCTGACCATGCCTAGTGTGTGGCCTGTCAGGATCATGGTAGCTTGTTTTATTCACTAGAGCGGAGTCCTTAAGAGTCCTATTTCACAAACACCAGCTCTTATGGGGTCCCCAAGAGAGAAATGATTGTGAGGGAGAAAAGAGACTATTTTCTTTTTCTAGTGTTACTTCTGAATCTTTTTCCCTCTACTCTTCCTGAATCCTTCTGCACCCAAAAAGAAGTAAAGTCATCCTGCCAATTCCTCCCTAAGTAGCAACCACTTGATTTGCTCCACATGCCTAACCAGGAAATCTGAATATGTATGAGAATGTCTAAATACCCACATGGCTGGCGGGTGGGACAGCTAAAGGGTAGGGTCCATTCCTCTGTGTTGGCCAGATGATGTCAATATCACAGAGTGTTGGTACATTTATAGGAAAAAAAACTGACATGGAAAAGGTAAAGGGACATTTTGGCTCTCCTTTTAAAACTCAAAGCAGTAACATAGTCCCTAGCAGTCAAGGTTCAAAAGGCCAGCAGCATAATTAGTCTGTTAAAGTCTCAGCAGTTCATATGGTTTAGAGATTTAAGGAATGGCATTAAAATGCCATAAACATAATCCACAGAATAAAGTTTTGAGAGCTGTTTGTTTTTAGTTTTGTTTTTTTGGTTTTTAAAGAAAAGAAGCCCTTGCCTTTATGAGTCTCTTCATAGGGATTCCATTTCAGAAGCTTGGGTTTTAAAGAAATAAATAAACCAAATTCCAAGGCACATTGAGGTCTTGCCAAGAGGTGGCCATTTAGAAGCTGACTGTATCAGAAGTAAGCAGGGAATTGGGGCTGGGGCCCCTAGCGTTCACTAATTTTCATAGAGAGGAGGCAGCCCATGTGGTGTGACTTCTGAAGGGCTGTGGGGCACACATCCCTTCCCCAAAATCAATCTTCCGTGCTTTGCTCCCGTTTTAAAAGTCACGTTTTGTTTAAAAGTCGAGATTTTCCAAGTGTGTTTCCTGACGCCGCAGGCTTCTTTATCAGTGCCTGTGGGGCTGTGGAGGAAGCCAGATGGGTGGTCTCTGGGAGCCCACTCTCACTTTATTCCCACTTATTCATATTTTATCTGTTTGAAACTTTTACTAGCAAATGGATTGAAATATTTAGTTTGTAAAAAGGGTTTTGCTAAAAAGTAAAAACAACAAGAAGAAGAACAACAAACCATCCTCAAATTTAGAAAACTTCTGGGTCAAGTTGTTACTTTCAGTTGATAGTGTATGAACATGCCCAGTGCCATGTGGAAAAAGAACACAGGACAGAGCATTCACAGGAGTCACCGAAGCTCCCTTAGCAAAGATCAGGGCCCTGAGGATGGAAGCCCCAAATCTAAAATATGATGGGTGTGCTGTTGGGGAGGACTGGGACAGGTTAGATGTCAAAAAGGGAGGAGGAGGACCCAGGAAGGCTAAGCCCCAGGGAGGTGACACATTTTAGGGACTTGGTAGAGTATGCAGCATAAGAACAAGGAAATTTCCACAGAAGATGCTAAAAGGGGCAGAGAACGTTGAAAAAAGGTGATACATGGAATGAAATGGAAGATTCAACTAAAATGCCATGTAAACAACATCAGATATCAAGTGAGGGGAGAGGCTGAAAATCAAGATGCAAATTTCAAAGGAAATTGCTCAGAACCAGGTACATGATTTGGGGCCTTCACCCACTTCAAGGGTAAAAAGATTCCCCAAACTGGAAATTAAGAGGAAGATTTAAGAGAAAGCTTTCGATAGAAAAAGCTGTACTTTGAGTTCTACCCTCCACCCCATGGCAAGGGGCGAGGGTGAGACCTGGCTCCTGACTTGGAGTCTAGTGGGAGGGCTTTCAAAGGAGACAAGCTCTGAGAAACTGCTTTTGTTGCTGGGTTTGGGAAGTTCCTCTGACACATACCAAATCCCCTCTGGTGCTCTGGGGGAGCAGAGGGAACTGTGGCTAGGAGATAACTTTGCTCCCCTCTGACTGCAAGTCAAGATCTGGCAGGCCTACAGCCAGGTGGAGGCTCTGGGGAAGGGATGCCCGCTGGGGGCCCTTTTATGTGGGATCCTAAAGACGTGCCTAAAAGAACTTCTTCCAGAAGGGAATTGGGACTGAGAGGATCTGTGTAAAATGAAGCACCTGCAAATCAGAGGCTGAGGGGTAATCGGAACAATAGGTCAAAGGTGAAGAGAACTGTTGTCTGTTACTGTCCGAGGGGCCGAGCAGGTCGTGAGTCTGGAGGACCATCTGTGAGGCTCTGAGCATGAGAAGCCAGCTTACAGGCAGGACAATTAAGTGGACTTTTTCTTTCCCCTTTATCTGTCTTTCCTCTCCTATTTTCAGCCCCAAGTCAGAAAGAACAGCTATTGGGTGACAGGAAAGATGGGCAAAGAAGCAAGAAACCCATCACATCCTTTTCTCCAAAGACAGACTTGCCCAGTGCCACCTCTAGCAAATGGAGTACAAGTCTTATTTGCAAATGCAAATCGTGGTGTTAATTAACATATTATGACTGAAGATCCTGATTTCTGAAATAAGACTTAGGAGATTTGGAGGTCTCTTTTTATAAAATGAGGATGACCAGAAATGTCGTGGTGCTTGATAGTTTTCTTCCAAAGGCAGAAAAAAAAAAAAAAATTCTTCAATGAATTCATCATAAAGTGGCAGTGGGAGAAAAATGCCTTTTAATGCGCATTAACTAGGCTTGTTTATGGCACCAGTTAAAAGAGCTTACAGGACAGTTGATCCCACCTCCAGTGCCATGTCCAGGGCAGGTCTTGACCCTGAGCTGAAAAGTAAAATGCCACACACTGTGGTCAGGGGAGCAGTGATAAGTGCAAGCATCCAGGGAGGATTTGGGAGGTTGATTGTATGGTTGCTTGCTTGGTGTCTTTTAGTTTTTCCTTGCAACTTCTGCAGATAGCATTCGGCCTAGGAAGTCTTTTGATTCTACCACATGCCAGCATTCTATGTTACCCCACCTACTGCAGTAGAAAGAAGTCTATCTTGTGTATTCATACCATATATATAGATATATCTATATATCATACCATATACTCATCTCTCTATTATATATATACATATATGTGTATATATAATAGATACACATATTTGATTATATATATATACATATAATAGATATACATATAATCAAATGGCTGTGAGTTATTTGTTGGGTGTTTTTGTTTTGCTTTGTTTTTTTAAACTGGACCCAAAGAGAAAGGTAAGACAAAGGTGCTTGGTTTATAGGAAAATAGGAAGCAATGGTTTACTTACCCTAACCCTAAAAGTCCTTCTGTTTTCTTTATTTGTTTTTGGGGGTGGGGAAAGTAGTTGGTCTCCTTTCAAAATACCAACTATCTATCTGAGTCAGTCCTTATCAGCTTTTCTCAGCAAGCCCGTTCACAACTTCTCAATAATGGGAAACATAACAAGAAAGAAAAAAATTAATCTCAGGAGAAAAAAAGATATGGATTCATAAGACCAAAACAATAGGCATACTATAACAACACATTATTGATTAGATGCAGCAGGAAATAGGACTGGGATAATGGCTTAAGAATTACAGGAGAGAATCACTTCCCGGCCTTTTGGCTACGATCAAGTGTAGTATCTGCTCTCATCAGGTTAATATCTGAGGACAATACAGTAAATGGAGCAAATTTTTGGAGCTGGGAATTGGAATAGGAGCTTGCTCCACTCACTCCACACCTGGACCTGGTATTCTCCAGGAATGGTGCACCCCCTCTCATAACAACAAAGGGCAGACTCTGCCTTCCTCACCTTTTCTTCATCACTTCGCTCCTCTTCGGCTTGCCCGAGTGAGGTACTGTTTTTCTCGCGAGGTTTCATGCAGCCTTGGCTCCGCCCACCGTACCTTCGCAGGGCGCTCGTGTTTCCTTTTCTTCCCATTTTGGCTTCACCCGCCGACTTGCAGCCGGTGGATGGCTCTCTTTAGTTTCCGTATGGCATTGAGCTTCGTGGGTTTTTAAGCAAGTTATTGGTGAGTGTCTTCATTATTACCACTCTGTGCTGGTGCTAAGGACTTTTTTCAGTAGCTCTCAGAGTGCAGCAACCCCAAACCTGAGAGCTAGTTTTATCGGCTTTGTGGAAGTAGCGTCTCCAGGTAACGGAAACTTCAGCCGCCTTACAGGCTCCGTGCTCTTCCCTAATTCAAGCCAGCCTGACCACCAGGTGGTTATGCCTTAAGTGGTCGGCCCCTGCCATCCTGCCCCGCGGGGTGCCCTACGCCTGTGGTCACAAGGAGCCGGGGCCTGCCAGCTCTCCCACATTTCCGGCCTCTTACCCCATAAGGCTCTCTGTATTCTCTTGGACCTCTTCTCCAACCCTGCTCAGAATTCTGAAACCTTGTTTTTCTGATCATCCACCCTATTCTCAACCTTCTCTTAAAAAGAAAAAAGAGAATTATAGGAAAAAGCATCTG
Organism: Balaenoptera borealis; assembly: GCF_965194805.1. Classification (NCBI taxonomy): domain Eukaryota; kingdom Metazoa; phylum Chordata; class Mammalia; order Artiodactyla; family Balaenopteridae; genus Balaenoptera; species Balaenoptera borealis. Next base: position 34,763,614 of record NC_138867.1, on the reverse strand, counting down.
AGAACCCTGTTTCCTTGGGGTTTTAGGAAGCACTTCTATGGAGCTGTTTTATTCATAAAATATTTCATAATATTTTATCAGAAACATCTGGTTCTATTCCTTGACCCACAGATAGGGGAGGAGCTTGTGTGTCATGAAAACTGGAGGGAGGCTTGTGCATTTCTGGATCCAACAAGAACAAGAGTGGCATTGATCACTGTCAGCTCAGGTTTCCACCTTCTCACAGGCAACACCAAGGTGCATTTACTCATTCATGTGCTTACAATGATAGCTTAGAGGACAAACTCAGGCTCCAGCCCATTACTAACTGGGTGATGGCAATAAAGTCACTTCACCTCTCTAGGCCTCAGTGTCCTTACTTTAAAGCAAAAATGATACCAGTCCTAACCTCATAGAGTTTTTGTGAAGATTCAATAAGCTAATGTTGATGATAAAGAATTGTTCATCTTTTATGTTGTGGGAGCATCACTGATGAACAACCCCAGCTCTTGTTGTTTGGGATCCACTATAATATATTCCCACAAGGCTGCTCCCAGCTAATGGCCAAGCATGATAGGGGGACCAAAGCAGGTCATTTGAGATATGAGACCCCTTCCTCCCAAAGATGACTTTGGTTTAAAGACTCCCACTGACTTGGCAGAACATTTCTTGGAATTGCAATGCAGCTCAAAACTCTTCCTACCCAAGCTTCCATCCTCCCTGTCTTCTTCCACAGGTGTCAGATGATCACTGTGGTAGAAAGACTCTTGCCACTTTCCACTACTTCCTCCTCTTTACAGGTTTTTCACCCACAATAAGCCTTTTTGTTTTTATCCCGTCTTAGTGTATACAAACACAGTTGGTAAAAACCAACATCTGGTATTCATAGATACACATACATGTACAGCTATCCCTGGTATGTAGTACATGCTCTATAAATAGTGCTTTTTATTATTAACGAATAGAGTGATAGGTAGCATAACCGTGAATGCTCATGGGAATTCAGAGAAGGGAAAAGTCATTTCAAACCAAGACATTCAGAAAGATTTTGTAGGTGAGTTAGATTTAGAGCTAGCTGGAAGATTCTCTAAAGTGAGATTTGTTGAAGATTGGGGACAGGCAATTTCAGCTAGGAGAATAATAAAACACAGAGGCTGGGGAATGGAGATTCTTCTAGATTGGCTGGAGTGTAGGGTACATGTGCTGTTGTAATGCCATATAAGTCTAGAAAAGTAGGTTGAGGATAAATTGTGGAATGGATTTATATGAGTTAATTCTGCTGTTGTACCAAGCAACCCCCAAATCTCAGTGGCTTACAGCAAGAGACATTTGTTTCTCATCTGTGTTCCCTGCTGATGGCTGCTATGACCCCATATCATGTGTCTCCTCATCTTATTCTTCGACTCAGACCGAAGGATCTGCTCCTACTTGGGAAACCTGGTTTCCCAAGGCAAAGGACTGGTAGAAACATACGATGGCTTTTGAAGCCTGCCAGAAACAAGCCATATGTCATATCTGCCCCTATTCTATTGGCAAAAATAAATCATATGGCCAACCCTGACATCAACAGAGCAAAAGATACCCCTCCAACACAGGAAGCACTAAAAGTCACATTGCCATGAAAGAGGATGTATGGTTCCTCTCTCAGGAAAGAGGGCTAAATAGTTGGTAACAATAAATCTATCTACCACAGGTGAGAAATCATTCAGCTGACCAAATATAAACACTTAATATCTTTTAGTAGGCTCGTGACACCATCAGCATTGCCTTTGGATGAGATGAATCTGGAACGGGGGGAGTGGAGAGGAGAATAATACTGCTTCTGTCCAGGAAGGAGATGATTATAGGCAGGCTAAAGTTGCGACAGCTGGAATTAACTGTGCCCTCTCTTCTAGAAGCCAACTCCCTAGTCTTTATTCTAAGACCTGATCAAGCAGATGAAGGGAAAAGTCACCTGTTAGGATGCAAAACAACGAAATCACTTTGTAAGTGTCTGGACATTGAGGAACGCAGGACCAATTCTCAGGTTAGGCCTCAGAAAACTATGAAAGAGAAGTCAGATTTGTCTCCAGAGCCTACTCTCCTTGCACCTCTCTCTTCACAAGATCCCACAATTTCCATCCCTATTGACCAAGCCCCAGCTCACAGTGCTCTCATTTTGTCCCCAAGATGCCCAGGTCTCCCCACCTGTGATCCCCCCCAGGCCCTCCCAGACCCTCCCAGGTGACACCCACTGCCTCTGGCCTGACCCTTCTGCTTCAACCCACCTCCTTCAGAGAACCCCTTCCCGATCACTAACGTCATCCCGTCCTCAGGGCCTAGCTAGGCAACTGGCTAGCTGTTTCCTCTAAAAACACAGTTCACTGTAAAATGTTACTTTACTATCCTGTTCTGGAATATTTAAATTTTAAATGAATGCCTCAGATGGAGAATACCTTCACCTCCAAAAAGCAGCCTTTTGTATAGGCCAGTTGAAGGAGAAATTCTTAAGCAAGGAAACCAATTAGGTCTTAAACCAGACCACACAGGCAAGTTCTCAGCGTGTTAGCCTCCTGGCATGCCATCTCTGCCCCTTTCTTAACAGAGTACATGGAGTGTATCATATACTGTTCCCTGGTCTACACAGAGTGCCATTTAACTAGATGATGCCAAACACAGCATTCTATTATCCTACAAATGCATTTTAATGAGAGTAGTAGATTCAGAACCAGAGACCAATGCCTGAACATTCCTGAACCCATAATGATCATGCTGTGTGCTATTGTACAAAACTTCTGACAGGTGTTAGTGCACTTGCTGTAATCCTCTCACACCATAGACAAACTTTCTAAGTCATTGTTTTTGATGGGCATAGAAAGGAAGGTGATGCCAGAGAAAAGGGTGACCCCAGGCCAGCACTGGTTTAGTAAGTATGTCTGGGCTAATCTGGAGATGCAAGATCTCTTTCATCCACCAGAGCATCAGAGCCCTGATGGAGGCAATTCTTTTTTTTTTTTTTAAAGTCAATGATTCTAACAACATCTGCCCCTTGGGTGAATACCTTGGCATCTCCCCACCAGTGGCATCAGGTCACACGATAATATTCATCACACCATCTACCACAGGCACAGAGAGGCAAAGGCCTTCTCCAACTGCAGCTTCCAGATTTTCCGCTCTCAATAAGCAGTGCGTCCAGTTGGACCTGAAAATATATCGCCTGCGGCCAGTTGCTCCTGAGCCACCTCTGAAGTCGTGAGACAGCTATCGATGGAGCAGGGCTGAAAGGCAGGTCACCTGGAGGTCTGGTTACTCCGCGGCTCCACTGCCACATTGGTGCCACCTGTGCCTGGGACTCCGTGGGACTTTCGGCACCAGGTTCCCTTCCACAGCAGAGAGAGAGAGAGAGCCACTGCTCCTACCATCGGTGAGTTAAAAGACATCTGTTTATGGATAAATTTTGCCAAGTTTGAGTGGAGTGAGGCAACGGAAGAGGGCAAGACGGAGAGAGCTGAGCTGAGAGAGGCTGAGAGGCTTGGGCTGACTTGGCAGATGACAGGTTTTGTTACAGATTTTTAAAATAATGTTGCTTTAAGGACAGAAAGAAAGCCAAGCCAAGAAACATCAACAGTAAGTTTTCCTCCTTTTTCCCCCCAAAGATATGCTGAAGTCAGGTTTAATTTTATGTCAGGAAAGAATTCCCTCCTGAGACTTTCCTGGCTACGGTTCAGTTGAGGATAATGTTTTCCAGCCATGTTTCCAGAGTCCCTCAAAGAATGAAAGGAAAACGGCAAACAATCATGAAACCTTCACTTTGAAGCAGCAGGGGGAGCTGTTATGATAAAGAAACTGGGTGGTTTCTTCTTGGATGGAGGTGATTTCTGAAATTCAGTCAACGTTCCCTACCTTTTATTTTCAGGACCAGGGAGTACCTAAAGAATAAAATATTTACAGATGCTAGCAAATTTTATACCTCTGATTTTAATGCAAAGACTTCATGTTATATTTTACATCAAAAGGGAAGAAGTTGCCAGCATCTGCAAAGCATAAGAGTATTCCATGATTACTTCCATCACCGTGTAATAAAGCATATCTCATACTGTTTATTGCAATCCCAGAGTCCCTGATGGAAGTGGATGTTTAAAATTGGACTTCCAGGGCATAAAAAAGAGCCACTGTAACCACCGCACCAAAATTCACCTATCCTTACCACACAAAGTATATCAGGGCTGCCCAGACTACTTCTGTCCAGTAATTCTGGTTTTTAAATTACTTGGGCTCATTTAAAAATTGAGGGAGAGGTTGGGAGGCCAGACTCACTGCTTATCATTAGAAACAGTCTTTGCTCAATTTCTTATTGGGTCATTTTGAGGTCCTACATTAAAACACACAATGTGACTTCACACAGAGTTAAGGATTAAATGACTATGTTGTTACTATGTGTATACTCTACTATCTGTAACTATATGTTACTATGGAAATGTTAGTGCATTTTAGCTAATTCTCATGGCCGCCTACCTCTGATTACTTGGTTCTTTCTAGTATCAACAGAACCCGTATGTATAAAACCTTCTGAAGCTGAACTTTGACAATTATTGGTGTTTCTCGTACACATTTCTGTGGCTGTTGCTTATACGTTGCCAAGGATGCCCCCAGGAGTAGTAAAATAGGCTTCCAGGGAAAGCTGGCTAAAGGGAATGCTGAAGTTCAGGGAAACTGAGTCCCAGAGAAGAGGGAGATAATGGGGAACTGGCTGGAACGCAAAAGATTCAAGAGGAGAAGAGGCATCTTTCACGGAGGAAGTTGAAAAATCAAAGACCTCTACAAACAGGTGTATGGGTAATCCAATACCTGAAAGACTAATATTATATGATGCAAGGAATTCTATTACAGCAGAGTGCCTCAGATTTTCAGAGACATTATGGGAAAATGATCTGAGAAAGCAAGAAATTGGTCAGAAAATAGACTGGTAAAGGGCTGGCAGGAACAGAGTCTGCAAACAAGCAGTATGCAATATATATGTATGTAATGGAGGTGGAAGAGCTGAGATAACAGAGAGAGAATTAGAAGGAGTTCAAGGATGGCCTAGGCTTCCCTCAGAAGAATTTTGGGAGAAATTACTGTTAATATTCTATAGTATCATGAAATACTTTGCATTTCTGCTCTTAAGAGAAGAACAAACACATCAGCTATTTCCAAACATGGCCGGCTTATATAATATATTGACTGTCTCCTGATATACTAATCAGCAGAGTTCTCAGTGGTTCCAGAAAGTTCCAGATCATCCTGAAACTGCTTAGGTACACATTCTAAACTGTGATCTGAGTAGGAGCTACCATATTTCTTCACTTAATCTTTATACTGTGAGCCCCTTTGGGTCAGAACAAGACTTCATTTCTGCATGTCCTCCATGGGAACCTCTGACCACGTTCTGATCCCCAGAGAGCCCACTAGGGACATTAGTGAATGGTGTTACCTGTCAGATTCAGGGATAACTCAGTCATGGAAGTTTTGCTTTGATAGTGGTTTGGGGTTGAATTTTGTTCTTTCTGTGCAGAGTGTCTATGAATGTAAATGGGTTTCCACATGTACCTAATTCATAAAGCAGTGTTCACTCAACAAGAAATATAAAGCCGTTGTGTTTCTAAATCATTCTTCCCAATTGTACTATATCAACTATTAATTCTCTGCTGGGTAGTGGATCTGCTCAGGCATCTGAGGCAGCTCCATAATTTTCCAGTTGTTTTCAGATACTAAACCTCAGTCCAGCCAGTCATTAAACATGAGTTTATCTTCACCTTCTGCCCTCCTCCACTTTACCCAGTACAAGCATGAACTGGTGCCCTGCCTGTCTAGAGGGCTGTTTCAGGGCACCACCACCTTGTATCCCCCTTCTAGGATTACCCTTCCAGGGTGTTGAGCTAAGAGGTAAGACAGGGAACGGGAAGAGCATCGTGCGAACAGGCCACCACCATAATGTCTCTCTCTTGGTGAGTGCTGCTTCTCTGGACACAGCCTGGCCGTTTCTGGAGGCGGGCCTCCAGATTCTGGCTGTCTCTGGGGACTAGAGATAGGAGTCGTTGAGCCCCAGTGATTTGGGAAGTTGGAAATCCATCTCAGCCATTCAAGCCCCTCAGCTCTTGTCACTGGCCATAGACTCCATTGTCTTCTGCAGCTGGAGTGTGGTGGGAAAACTGTCTTGGAATTGGGGTGAAACAACCTCAATTACATTCTAAGTAGCATCCACTCGGCCCACAGAGATCCGCTGTCTTGGCCATTAAACTGGGTGCCCCCAGTTTAACACTGCCCCCCTCTAGCCCCTCTCTCACTAATACTCATCTCCCCTGCTCCCATGATAAATTCACAAGTCCTTTTCCTCAGAAATGCCCAAATAGGGAACCAAAGGATACAACAGTCTTTGTGAATAATTCTCTTAGAACCCCTAAGGAGATTTTAGGGAGAAAGACCGGCTACCCCCATTTCCATTCCCCATGGGAAGGGGAGGGAATTGCCTCTCATCTCACACACACTGTACTCTAATGACCCTTGGATTTACCACCTCTCTCTCTAGCTCCCAGTTTTATAATGTAGCAGATCGAGGCTGGTAGCAGCTGGCCACATCCATCATCTCTTAAGAATGTTGGCTCTGACTCCAGTGTCTGTCAGCGTAGTTATTGAATTCTTTCTCTGTCCTCAGTCTTGGGTCCTAGTTGCCAATCCCAGGTGTCCCACTGATAGCTTGTTATAGATTAGAAGTAAACAAAGATCTTTGGAAGAAAGGAAATATGGGGTAACCATAAATATTTAGGACAGATATTTGGAATCAGGTGGACCATTCTTAAGATTTTTCATTATTACCTATTAATTCCATTTCTTTAACAAATAAATAAGAACTAAAAGTTTATCACAAGTCAGACATAATGATAGACTTTTGTAATGCGAGAAGGAGACATATCCCCTGCTCTTCAAGAGTACTTTACTGTTGTGTAATGTTTACAGTTCGGCATCCTGATGCGAGTGGGAAGGTAGGCTGAGGGCACTAAGAGCAGGCGGAGGACGTGCTCCTGCCGAAGCCAGGGCAGATTTCAAAGAAGAGATGGCATTTGATGTGGCTCTTGAAAAATGAACGGCATCAGTCATTAGGTAGGGAAAAGAAAGTAGAGGAAGACATCTCAAGTAGAGATAATAATGGCATGTACAATGACAAAAAGATATAGAGATTATGCTGAATTTAGCACACATGCCTTTGGGGTGGGGTGACGGTAAAAGATGGGCCCAGCAGAGTCACTTGAGTCTAAACTGCAAATGGCTTTAAATTGTCTGTTAAGGGGTTTGGGGTTTTCCTGTATGTGAAATAGGGAATATCAAAGGTTTTAAAGCAAAAGGATGATACATCGAATGTCATTTTCATAATAAGTCTCTGACATCAAGGTAGACTAGGATAAGAAACCAGGGAGTTAGGAAACAGATGTGATCACCTGGGGGAGAATTGGTTAGTGCCTGAACTAAGTATACAGCATCAGGAAGGAAGAGGAGGAACAGATAGGAGAAATCTTTCAGAGGAGAATGGAATTGAGAATTACTCAGTGATTTTAAGCTTGGGTGTCTGGGTGCATGAAAGTAGTCTGCTGAGATAAGGAGCACAGGAAGATCTGGCTGAGAGGAAGATACTGGGTGCAATTTGGGACATGTTAAGCTGGAGGTGAACTGTGGGACATCTAGGAGGTATTTGGGCAGGAGTTCAGGAGAGAAGTCTAGGTTAAATGTGGGAATAATCAGTGAGTAGACAAGGCTTGAGGCTAGGAGAGTGGATGTGAGAATGTCCAGTTAGAATATGTGGAAACAGAGCAGGATGCTAAAGATAGAACATTTAAAGGGCCAGAAGAGGTGAGAGAGGAGCTAGGGAAAAAGGGTGAGAAAAATCATTAAGCGAAGAAATCAGGTTGCGCCAAGTCTCAAAAGCCAAGGCTGGGGTTATGTCAAACAAGACAGAAGCAGCCCCAGTGTTAAATGTTAGAGAAAAGTATGCAGAATAGAAACTGAAAAAAAAAAAAAAAAAAAGGTAATGAGATAAATTGGGAAGTAACTTGGGTGATGCTGGCTTTAACCAAACCATGTTTTTCTTATGTTTAGATAATTGAAATGAATGTCTTAAAATAGGTGTTTTAGAGAACTTTTAGCTGTCTCTTGGATCAGAAATCTCTGCAAATGCTGATTTTTCCACAGACCATGAAATGTGCTTATATCCTTACATTTTTCTTTAGGATAAACAATTTTTTAGCAAATAAGCAAAAAGGAAAAGACATTCATTTTTTTTTTTTTTTTGAAAGGGTAAACTATACATGAAAATGGCCATTACTGAAAGGGTTGGAAGTGATAACAGCAGTTTTTCTCTGTAGGAAAGGAAATAACTTAGATTCAGGAAAAGTAGCTTGCTGACAAGGCAGTCAGTCACAGGGCTCCCTGAAGGAAGTTAAAAGATTGGCTTTTTAAGGTCATAGTTCAATGAAAAGTGAAGTTGATGTTCACTTGAATAAAGCTTTCTTCGTTTATCCTGAGTGGACTGTCAAAATAGCCAGCAGAAACACAAGAGGCTGGGGTGCTAACGCCTCTCTCCGTGCTCCAAGATTCTAAATGTCAAGTCAGATTATTTGCTGAAAGAGTAAACATCTTGGAAATATGATGAGAAAATGCATAAATGATATTTCTCTATTCAACATTCTTTATTCTAGTTCCACTGTATGCATGTAAATGCATGTTTTCTTGAACAAAACATCAAAAATAAAACGTTTTAAAAAATATGGCATTTGCCTTTTGTGAAGAATTGGATCAATGGCTCACCATATAAATATACAGTATTTTTTCTTATATTCATAGATGACACAGTATCAAATAAAAATGATATCTTTATGTTATTTCTACTCTAGAAAATATCCTAAGGTATGTGTGGATTCGAAGAGGATGAAGGAGAAAGGAGATAAAATTAATTGCCTACTGCAGGCACATGCTGAGAATTCTGGTAATATTATAGCTACTTTTATTTTTATTTATTTATTTATTATTTTTGGCTGTGCTGGGTCTTCGGTTTGTGCGAGGGCTTTCTCCAGTTGCGGCAAGTGGGGGCCACTCTTCATCGCGGTGCGCGGGCCTTTCACTATCGCGGCCCCTCCCGTTGCGGGGCACAGGCTCCAGACGCGCAGGCTCAGTAGCCGTGGCTCACGGGCCCAGCCGCTCCGCGGCATGTGGGATCTTCCCAGACCAGGGCTCGAACCCGTGTCCCCTGCATTAGCAGGCAGATTCTCAACCACTGCGCCACCAGGGAAGCCCGAGAATTCTGGTAATATTAATGACAGAGTCGATGAGTTGTGTCCAGTGCTCAAAGAGCTAGAGTGTCCTCAACATTGGCAGAGGTCTTCTAAGCTCCCCAAGCCCCACTCAATGTTTATCCTATCATAATGCGATTAGCAAAGACTGTGGACCTGTTCTCATTCTGAATCAGGGATAACTTGGACCTAAGAATAAATGGAGATGAACGAAGTGAAAGATTATCTTGGCACGTCACTATGGATAGACTAGGTTCTATCTCTTGGCTCTCTTTTGGAAAGCAGGCCTGCTAAACTATCATAAAAGTGTAGGAGTCTACCTAATTTGCATTTTCCTAGAATTGTATATTCCTTTATAACCTCAGAGATTTATCTATTCCTACATCCTACCCAATGTGGGAATTCCCCCCTACACAGTGAGGCATCTGAGTCAGATATCTAGACCTGGGCATCACACAGACTTGAGTTCCAATACCAGCACTGTCACCTATAAGCTGTGTACTGAGGCAAGTTGCTTAACCATTTAAAGTAAAATGGGGATGATTAAAATTCCTCATTTGTGGGACTAGTGTAAAGACTAAATGTGATGCTATATATTATACACTTGGTATAGCGCTCCGAGCTTAAATGGTAGTCGGGAGAAGAACTGACTGGGGTCAGTTATTTTCAGTTACCTGGAACTTGTTTTTAAAATAATAGTCTTTCCCATTTTTGAGACGTTAAAATGTTATAATGTCTCTCCGTCGATTAAGCCAAAATCGTATTCTTAATTTTGCCCACTAATACTAACTCCATCCTCTGGAATGCCACAAAATAAATCCAGTTTTCAAGTATTTCCATTCCATTCAATACTGAACTGTCCATTGCTGGGAAACCAAATGAACAAGACATCATTTCAGGCTGAAATAATCTCAGGTAATACAGGAGAGAAGATGCGCAGACAAGTATGTGTTTGCATAGGACACATATTTAAAGTATTTAAGGGTCCAGAGGTATACAAACAGAATACAGGTAATGGACAGGAAGAAATTAATTTCTGGAATGCAAAGAAAGGATGAAGACTGTGACTGAAAATAATTTGTGGAACAGGAGTTGTGCTACACCCTGAAGGATGTGTAAGATACAAGGGCATCCTGAAGGAGACTGCACATGCAGAAGCACCTGGGCATGTTCAGAAAATGAGGGGCCATGCAGTGGGCAGTAGGCATGAATCTTTGGTTTCCAATGATATGGTGGTCTATGTATGCACCAAACATTGGGGCTAGATTGAACAAAAACAATGCCTCTCACATAACTGTAATCTTCTTCAATGTAACTTTACAGCTGTTATAATTAGCAGCACAGTCATAATTTTGTGTTTTCTTCATCCATGAGTACTCAAAGTACAAAGCTAACATAGACAGTCGTTGAAAATCGTTCATGTTAAAAAGACATCTGTACGTGCAAAGTTCGGGACCTACCTGGTCAGAGTACAGAGTAATGAGTAGAAGTGAGCCATTTTTTCCCATTGGCGTAGCTCCCTCCCTTGCCTTCTCACCTATTCAAGGACATCACGCTGGCAATTTGCCCATTTTAATTTTCTCTTTACTGCTACAGCTTTCTCATTATCACACAAATATGCTCTGATTTCTCCCAGTCTGGAAAACAATTCATCTCAACCCTGCTTCCACCTCCAACCAGCTACTTTTTACAGGGAAAAAAAAAAATCTTAGGAAAGAAAGTGTGTGTCTATAGTTCCCATTTCCTATTCTGATGTTTTCTCTGTGGGCTTAGCCTTCAAAATACATCTGCTGTCTGACTTCTTATCATCACGTGTTCCACTACCACTCTGGCCCAAGCCACTATCATGTCCCTCTTGGATCCCAATAGTCTCTGAAGTGGTCCTCCCATTTTTTGCCGCTAGTCTGCCCTACTTTATTCCCAAAGTAGCATCTGGATGTGATTCTGCGAAAGCATATGTCAGATCATGCCGTTACTCTGCTCAGATCCCACTGAAGTTTCCCATCCCATTCAGAGTGGCATCCTAGTCTGTACAATAAGCTCTCAGGACCCACGCTCTCTACCCTCATGGTTCTCTCTCTGACTCCGTGTCCTGCAGCTCTTCGCTTCACTCACTCTGCTCCAACCACACAGGCTTCCATACAGTTCCTCAAGCTTGCCAGGAGACTTGCCTCATCTCAAATGATTATGTGCTGCATGCCTAATTATCTCCCAGCAGGTTTTCTCTTTTCAGTATGATTTCTATTGCTTGTAATAGTTAGGTTGGTCTACAGTGAAAATAACTTTGTCTGTGATTTGAAAACACTGTCTAGAAACTCCATTAATAAAACACATTATTTTTTTTAAATGTATCCCTCATGCCTTACTATATAATTTTTTATCATGTGACCCTTTTTCAGCTTCATCGTCTTCAACTATCTTTACTGTTGTATATGAGTGACAGCTCCTTTCTACTTGAAAGTCTCACCGGCTTTTTCTTCAAAGGCACTGGCCCCTGGAAACGTCTCCTACCTCCATGAGTGCTCTACAGCCTCCTTCACTGGTTCTTCCTCCTCAGCTCCCAGCGCTTTGGCAATTCACAGAATTCTATCTTTGGTCCTCTGTTCTTTGTACATATTCAACCCGGGAAATCTCATCCTCTCACTAACTCAAATCTTCAACTGTACACTGTGTGCTCCCAATTTAAGCCCAAACTTCACTCCTGAGCTCTCTTCCCAATTGCCTACCAGCCAGCTGTGTCACTATGTTCCAATGTCACTTCAAACATAATATTTCCCAAATTGGACTCACTAAATTCCTTTGCAGTCAGTTTTTCAAGCAAGTCAAATCCTCAGTGAATGCACCACTATCCATCTAGATGCCATTCTAGAAATCTCCAAGCCCTCACTCCTCTGCCACATTCATTTTCTTGCAGAGATCCTTAGGGGAAGGCATCTTTCCCAAGCCCACATCTTTGAATACAAGAGTGTGGGTAGCTTAATGCAAATCTATCCCTAAAATTAAAAACCATATTCTGCATCCAACAGAACAAACTTTGGGCACCCTAAAATGATAGATGTGGATTCTGAATACCAAAAAATCTGGGTTTATAGTCCGGCTTTGCCTTTTGTGGCCTTAGGAAAGTTAGTAAGCTTTCTTGAATCTCAGTTTTCTCATCTGCCAAATGGAGATAATAATAATTACTTCACACATTCTTTGGAAAGATTAACTGAAATAAATAATAGGCTAGCCCCTAGTGACACACTGATACTTTTAAGGGGCACTCAAAATATTTAATTTCCATCATTCTTTCCTATCAAAAGAGGCAATTATACTTGCTTAAAAATTCTTTTGTTCAAATATGCTTGAAATGTGCCCCCATCCCCTAAGGAACAGGTTGCAAAAGTAATCCAGCTGTGATTTAATATTGAGAAAGCCAAGCTGAGGGAGTTAGCTGAAGGGTGTAATTCACCTGATTCACAAGCCATCTGAAGTTATCTGGAATGTACAAGTGATCTTTTTAGTGAAATCTTTTTACAAAATGGTGTATTCTCTTTGTTTTGTTCTGTGGAGTGATGGGAGTTTGTTCCTGACACTGTTATACTAAGATCATTGGAACTCTGCTCCAGAACAAGTTAACAGAATTAAAGGAGCAGATTGGTAGTGATTAAGAGCCTGGGCTCTGAGTAGAGCTGCCAAAATTCAAATCTGCTCACTAGCTATGTAGCCCGAGGCCAATTATTTAATCTCTCTAGGTCTCAATTGTAATGAAGTGTTGCTGTGAGGATTAAATAACATAATAAGTGTAAAGGACAGAGGAAGGAGTATCCACTTAACACATCACATTCCCTTAGGGAGTGAGCATAATCTGGAGGTTTCTCGCCATAAAAAGAGAGTAGGATGACCTGGATTAAGGAAAATACCAGAATTATATTAAACGGTAATTATGACAATTGACAATTTAAAGACATTTAAGTGTTTTTTAAATATTGGTTTTAAATATTGTTCTATATAGTCTCATTTGTTAGATTCTGAAGGAAAGTCATATTTCTTGTTTAGTGCATAATTTAGAGCAAGGCTGTTCTGTATTAAAAGCCCAAGTGCTATTCTAATTATTTATTCCCATTCCTCTTTATTATTCACACACAGGAATGACCTTGTCCTTGGACTTATGCTTCCATCACTTCATTGCAGTTCTCATGAAAGCATATGATCCTAAAAAGAAATATGTAACCCATATAGGGCTTGAACTTCCAAAGTTGGTATTTTCAAACCCGTGAAATAATGGCAAGTACCACAAGCAAGGAATAAGACTACTTCTGAGTTTCAAGAATGATTTTCACTGGATAACAGTGACCAATGACACTGCAATCAGCATGATCCTTTCACCATGGGCTTAATATAAAACATTTCATTGTCCTCTCTCCAAAACTCCCCTTCTCACAACAAACTTTCCTACTGACTCCCTAATACCCTGCCACTAGATTCTCTTTTGGATACTGTATTCTCAGTAAAGTAAGAGAATTACGCTCTCTGAGGTATCTGCATGATGTCTCCATTGAAGCCCTGATATTCTTGGATAAAGTTGGGGCATGAAATTTTAGCATCCAGTAAATAATCCCACTTCCTGACCTCATCAAGCATTTTAGGGACTACAGAAATCAAGCTAACTAAATTTGGAAGATCAATTCTATCTTCTGTCTAGTCAAACAATCATTGCCACCTCATAAAAATATTCTTATTTCTGTCACTATGATTTTCTTATGAAGTAGCAACTAAAATAATGAGAAATAGAGTCCAATTTTAATCATGGCTCCCCCAGGTGGATCTGAGCTACCTTGAGCCAAATTGCTTAATAGTTTTGTGTCTTGGTTTCCTCATCTGAAAATGGATATTAAAACAATAGTACCTACATCATAGGATTATTGTAAAGATGAGTTAAGGTAATTTACAGATAATTTCTGGGACAGTACCTTGCATGCATTAAGTGTTTAATAAACTATTCTTAGTACTGTTATTGTTTTCATTTTACTCAGTTCCTGAAAATACAGCAAGCTAAGACAAAGTGCAATATGGAATGCCAAAATATATGAAAACCTTCAAGCCTGTCATGTTTTAAATGAGAATCCAGGCTACTCAGCTAAAAAAGCCAGAGTCCCTGCAAGCTACAGCAATATACATTCAAGATCTAAGTAGAGTGAATACTGGACAGGAAAGACAAAAAAATAAATAAATAAAAATAGAAGCACAGTTTCAAACCATGCCTTAAAAAACAAAAAGTAGCATTTTTCACATGAATGAATATTTCATTTGCATCCTGGGAATCTTTGGGGGTAGAAGGGTTTTGACTTTTCTGGTCCCAGTCAGGGATAAATTACTGCAAGCATGGAGAGGAACCCACCAAGTACTGGCATGAAAAATGCTCACCTAAATGTTATGCACCTCACTCCCCACTTCCTCTCCCAGGACAGATAGAGTTCCCATTTGGACAACTGTTCTGAGTTTATTCCTCCCTATTATAATGCTGAGTAAATAGAGTCCACAAGATTAGGACTGTTCAAACAAGAACTTATTTTAATCAAAAGGAAGGAAACTACTACTTCATCTGAGAAGGAGTTGATGAGATTATGTGGCTAGGAAAGGCATCCATTTATTTAAAAAATGACAACAGTCCCCATCCTCTATATGTATCTGACAGTACTGTTTACTGCATATCATGTGGATAAGCTACAGCAACATTTTCCTTAAATACAAGAGATTTAAATGGTAGAACTTTAAAGGCAAAGACAAAAACATTCATTGACTATTAGATAGTTCAAAGCCATTTAAAAACAGTAATCGAGCTCATATGTAAATAGTAGGCAATATGGTAGGTAGGATAGTATATTTGACTGCAAAACCAATTACTCTAAACTAATTTATTATAAAACCTAATCTTCAATTCCAAATAAATAGTCAGACAGTATTAAAATGTACACGAAGCTATAACTGGCCAGGAACACAAGGAATAAAAAGAGACTATTGCTCTGTGGTTCTGCTCTGAATGTAAGATGTCCTCTGTATAGAATTGTCAGTGCCTTTAGTGATGAACTATTTAGGGGGAAGGAAAGAGAAGGGGAAGTCTCTCTTGACTCAGCAAGAAAATACGAATGAATAAAAACAAAGCTTAAGCAATAAATAAATAAAAAGGAAATCAAGTGTTATAATTGAAAAGAGAGAAAAGGTTAGACAATGAAATAAATAATTTTGTTCAGATGATTTGGGAGAGAAAAAGAGTCTTAGATAACGAAAGGGCATATGCTTAAGGGTTATGAAAAGACTGAATGAGGAAGCAGGTTCTGGAAGAAACCAGAAAATGTAAGTCAGTTCAAGAAATGGGGAAATTCGTTCTAAAAGTTGAGACAGAGAAAGAGAGAAGAGATAAAAATGTCTTACATTTTATTGCACAGTATACTTCCTAGAGCATCTGGCAAAAGCTGTCTTTCTTCATTCCTACTTCTAAAACTAGACTTTCAAATTAGCCTGTCTCCTTCTTCACTGGAAAAATGCCTTGAATCTAAATATAGATGACCTCAATGATCCCACTGACCTCAAGCCAGGCATTCGGGGGGCACTCCGGAGAGGGTTGCTGAGAACTGGGGTGGGAAAGCATCATAAGGAGGGTTCTCTTGCAGTAGATGAGAGTAACACCAAGATATAAAGTCTTGGACATATACATGTAGAAAGTTCATAAAGATATAAAGAAGCAAGTGACAAGCAATGCAGAGTCTGTAAGGATCAAGTGTCCTAGGAGTGTTTCCAGAGGTGGAGGTCAGTGTTAGGATTGAAAGAAGGTCAAAGTCAGGGAGGAGTTAGGCATTCCAGAAGGGGCAAACAACATAAACGCTGAGGTGGGAACACGTCAGTGCGCTTACAGGACAGTGAATGGGGGGAAATACAATTGCTAGGACTGGTTGAGTCCTCGCAATTTTTTAACCATCAGCCAAAGGAGATGGGATTTTTTACCATCATAACATGTGGACCGAGTGGAAGATTTTGAACCCAAGATAGGTATTATGAAAGAAGCATTTTTGAAGATTTACTTTGATGATAGAGTGCAGGAAGGCAGAAGGGAGAGGAGACCAAAGACCTTATTTCAAAAGCCCACATATCAGATAATGGGTTAAAATAAGGTGGTAAACTAAATTGTTGGATTAAGTGTAGAAGTAGTGGATCAAGAAAAACGACTTGATATATATAAAGAAAAGTGACTTGGTATTGTGGGTGAAGGAGAATGATGAAACAGTGTCATTCTATTTCATAGCTCTTTCCTCTCTCCTAATGTAAGTGTTTATTTGAAAGACCTTTTGGCACAATTACGGCTGCTGAAGTATACTTTCTTAGGAATGCTTATCTTATCTTCCCTGACTTAATGGTCTTCTCTCTCATATCTGTCACCAATATTATCAAAAAACTCTGCTGTTTAACAGCTTCTAGGTGATTTCTCAATTTCTCATAGGAGACTCATACAATATAATTCAGTGGGAGAAATATCTGCGACATACATTTCAATGCTTTCTCTCAGATTGCTAACAAGCAATCAAACCTCTAGAAACCATCTTAATTACAGGAAGAGGCATCTGAAGTCATCCTCAGTACTAACAAAGAATGAGGACTACAAAGTCATGGGTAAAAGACCACAGATAGTCTGAAAAGAAGCATTTCTAAAGCTTGAATTTGAATCAACACAGATAACAAGGCTTCTATCTGAATTCCTTCAAATAAAAAAAAGTCTTGAAAAATCAGTGGCACACAGTTTTCTGTTGACAAAAAGAAGGGAGGAAGCTTCATATTCTCCCTCCCTCCTAGATATAAAGGGGAAAGCGGAAGGGAGACAGAGCTCTCGAACACCAAGGAATATAATGGGCCTATCCATAGGACACATATTGATCCTCTGACTTTGATTCATCCAAACAAATGTCACCTGTCCAGAGAGGACTCAAATCCACGGCCAATCTCCCCATCACCCCCAAACATGGAGCTTCTCCAAGGGCCTCCTTTCAGAGTGTAACCAGTTACAGGAGCTGGCATCTTGAGAATTGTTCTTGAAATCCTCCTCATCCTAACTCCTCATGTAAAATCAGTGCAATTCAAATCAGGTCCTCAATTACTATTAAGCCTGCTCTGAAATACACTTGGAATTCAACCATTCCTCTCCATCTCCACTGCCTCCATCCTCTTCCAAAGCACCATTACCTCTCATCAAGACTGAGGCAATGGGCTCCTATTCTCTCCACCTCCAGTTTTCCTTTCTCTAATGCATTCTTCACACAGAATCCAAAGAACTCCTTTTCCTTTAATGTATTCTATTTTATTGTATCACTATCCTCATTAAAATTGTTCAGTGGCTTCCCACTGCACTCAGAATAAAACCAATTCTTACAGAGACTCTTAAGGCTTGCCTGGGCTGACCATTGCCCTCACCAAACTCATCTCCCTGTTTACCTTGCTCCAGTGACTCTGGCCTTCTCTCCAACCTTGAACACAGCGTTGCATGTACTGTTCCCTCCGTGTTTACCCACAATCTGCCCATCCTTAGAACGACCATTCTGGAACTCACCAAACTATATTAGTTCCCCTCATTAGTTTCTCCTGTTTAGAATTCATCTGGCTACATAGGACAAATGATCCTCTAGTCTATGATTTTATGTATATTTATATATTTATATGTTTAATATCTTCTTCACCCACAGACAATCAAGGCCATGAGAATGGAGACATTTCTCACTATATCCCTGAGGCATAGGACAAGTCTAACACACAGCATGAACCCAATAAACACTCGATAAATAAATGAATCTAAAATGTAAACTCCAATAGGGTAGTAATCATCTATCACTGGTCTGTTGTATCCCTACTGCCAAGGGATATGTATCTTAGAAACATTGATAGATGCCCTCAAAGTATTAGTTCAATAAATAAATAAATAAACAAACTGTTTTTCCCACTAATAGCTAATTCCATTGAGAGACAGGCCTAATTACAGAAAATTCCTTCTCAGAGTGAGTTGGAGTCTCTCAGTCTGTCACTTCTGTGGTTTTGCCCTTTGATCTAGACCTGACTACACAGAATAAGATTAGTTCCTGTTCAGTATGAAGTTGGAACATGCCAACTTCCCTCAACCATCTTCAAGTGAATGACATGTCTTCCAGACTTTTCTTCACTCTGCTTGTTGTTCCCTGCATATACTCTAGTTTTATAATTTTTTCTCTTGAAATGCACTGTCCCAAACTGTACCTGTGATATATACTAAGGTATTATTATCCCCATATTTTTATGCTGGATATTTTTATTAGCAGTGCCTAATTACACACCCTGGCAGGCAGGCTCTACTATTAATTTACATTGAACTTTCAGCTTACTATTAAACCCCAGGAATGCAATTAAATCAGGTCCTCTATGTCTACTACTTATGCATTTGATTTTATGAACCTGTTAGGATTTTCCACTTATCCCTAGTAAATAACAATGAGATTTAACTCTAATTTTCATGCTCTTGAGATCTCTTCAAGTCCTGGTTCTGTCATTCAGTGCACCTGGCTCTCTGTCTCAGTTTTATATCATCCAACACCCCAAAATGTTGACTGTACCCACATTCTTAAAACTCTCTCCCTTATGAGAAATCACTCTCTCTTAGTACTCTGTCATCTTTCTAATTGCTCCTTCTCAGTCTCCTCTGAGACTTTCTTGTATTTACTTATTCACTTGTCCATTTGATAAGTCATGAAATAAAAGTTTACTGAGCATCTCCTCTGTGTCAGGGACTGGGCTAGTGTTCTGGATGGAAATACAAAGATGAAAAAGATACAGCCTTTGTCTTCCAGCTCAGTTCCCAAAAGTCCCTTGGCCTTCACTTAATACTGTGCAATTTTACCTGTAAACATTGCTAAAAACATATATTCTGCTAAATTCTGAATCAATGTATCCATCTTTATAATCTCTCCTAAGCTCTAAATGCTTATTTTAGGTGCTTTACTGGGTTTGACTTAATTATCCCCCCAAAATCTCAAACTCAACATGGCCAAAACTTAATTTATTATTTATCACTACACCTGAGCACCTCCAGGATACTTTCCATATTCCTGATCTTGATTGATGATATCATCATTTGCCCAGTCACCTAAACTAGCAAATTAGGAGTCACCCCAGATTCACTGTTATTTACCTTTCACATAAAATGGGTCACTGGGTCCTGTCAATTCAATCTCATAAATACCTCAAATACTTTTCTTCCTCTGTATCCCTACTGCTACTGTTTTAGTTATCTTCTATCAGATAGATTATTTTTATATTCTTCTAACTGACTTCCATACTTCTAATTCCATTCTCTCCAAATACATCCTTCACACTGCTGTCTGAACACCAAAAGGAATTAAGGCATTTTTATAAAACATGTATTCTGTATAGTAGTAAGATTTCAACAAACAAAAGAATAAAACATGAGGCCAGGCAAAAATAATCTAGGAAAAAAAGATAGAGCCAGGAATAATATCTAATGTTTATTCGTTCTTCCTGGGACTCTGATACTGCTCTAAGTGCTCTGCATGTGCTATCTCTTAACAATCATAGCCACCCCTATGAAGATTGATAAGGAAACTGAAAGGTTAACATGTCCAAGGTCACTTGGCTAGTGACCTAGTAGATCTGAACCCAAGATGTCTCTCTGTAGAGCTCATGTTCTTAATCACTCACTATGCTGCCTTCTAAAAATGAAATAGAAGTACAAAAGTTATGCCATGAAATTTTATAAACTTGCTACAGGCGACCAACAGATTTAACTCTTAACTGTCAAGCAGTCAACACAAAGAGGAAAGAAAACAGATACAAGGTTCATAGTGTTGTAAAGTAAAACAAACCAGTTACCCATGGAAAACACAAATTAATGCTAAGACCAATTTAAAAAATGGGAGCAAATTGACATAAGCCAAGTTGGCTACTCAAAACTGTTAGGTTCTCTTGGTAGGATCTGTACAGCTTCTGATAGTCAGAAGTAGGTAAGGGCTATAGGTTCCTTCCAGGAGCCACCCCACGCCATGTTGGTATACTGTAATGAGAGCAAGTCTCAATCTAAAATCTGACATTCTTTTCAACATTTAGTAGCAACCAGACAGAAGAAAAATATAGTCACACAGCCTTAAAAATCTAGTGAAACCTCAGCTTCCACCTCAAGCACATTGCAGGAATGGTTTACTCGAGCCAGAGGTAGTGTGATGTTCTAGCAGCTGAATCGCCAGCCTCCTAGTCTGACCAAGTTACAGGATCCTCGTGGAGTGGCAGGATATTTCTATCCTTGTTAGGTTGCTTCCCATTCATGCAAGGACAAGGGTACCTTTACAGCATTTCCAGCACATCCACCAGTATTGAATGCCAGTGAAACATCAGTGAAAATTTATTTCTATCATCTCTTTGCCAGGGGTTCTTAAACATTTTGTGCCATAGACCCATTTGGCAGTTTGACACACAGTGGACTACTTCTTGGGATAATGTTTTTAAATATATTTAGGGAAAAAAACCCCATGATGTTTCAAAGAAAGCCAATTATATTGGAATGCAGTTATCAAAAATAATGTAATAAAAATTGTGCTTCTCTTTTAAAGCGTTGAATAGTAAGGCTTAAAAACTACTGTAGCTCTTCTTAAGTAATGAATCTAAATTTTATCTTGAGGTATCTACAATAACTGTAATGCTACATGAAAATTGATCAGATTGTTGGTGAAGGATGCTCTTTCGATGTCGCCAATATTTCATGGTATCAGATGATGATGGCTTAATGTATCCATCTCAAGTTAGACATATTCCTAACACAGAGATCAGAAAGAAAATAAGTCCATAGATGTAAGTAAATGTTTTCTAGGCCAAAAATAAGAAGAGCAAGTAACTTTTATTGTAGCTTAAATGACAGTTTTCATATATGAAAAGAATCCAGCAAATGATGGGTGTACAAAATCTACAGGTAACAGAAAATGTGAAGGTAGAAAGCTTTGCTCACCGAGTACCATCCAGGGTCCAGAATCTTGTTTTTAGAAAACATTTAGTTGTAAAGGTGCTTTTGACTATACCTATTCTTACCTACTGTGCATTGACTTTTAGTTTAACTCTCAAAATACGGTGAGGAAGCAAGGGAGTTGCCTTTGCTGGTCCCCTTATACTACAAGGACCTCTAGGACTTCTGTGGACAGTCATCAAGGAGTCTCTGATCGCCCTGAACATGGGTACAAACTTTAGTACAAGTAGGTAATCCACAGCTCTCACCAGATTCTCAAAAGGGACTTGACCTGCCAAAAGATAAGAAGCATTTTTCTAAACTATTTTTTCCTTCCAGGGCACACCTGTTGATCTCCTTGGCAATAGCTTTACATTGCTCTTTTGGGTATATTTTCTTTTCTTCACAATTTCAATCTAAATCTTTCTTAACCTGGTCAAGAAATCTCCTGTTCAGCCTTTCAGAACTTTGTGAAGGGCACTAAATTCCTTTCCAAAAAAGCCCTTCTAGTGTGTGAGCACCAGTTACGTACTACCACCACCTGAAGGAGTTTAGAGTGGGTGCTCACTGAATTTGGAGTCAACACAGGAACGGTGTAAAAAAAGAAAACCTTCCTCTTCCCAGATTTTCCTCTTTTTAAACTGAGGTTCATGCTTGGGACCCCAAGAATCTAGATGAAGAAAGAGAAAAGATCAAAACCACATTGTTCTAAATACATAGCTATTTGGAAGCTCGTAGAGAACGATAAAGAAGCCCATGTAACTAGGAGCAAACTACAAATGCTTAGAAGGGGATTTGTCATGCACAGATTGTGGATTTGTCTCTATTGTCCTGGTGGCTCCAACCAGGCAATGTCTGTCCCCTTGTTGACATAGGGCGGTCCTAGAACAAAGAAAGTTGATGACATAAACACATCCTTTTCCCAGCACTTGAGTGTGTGTGATTTAACCTTTAACTCTTGCTTGTTGATGTAGGTGAGATGTCAAATACTTTCTACTGAGCTGTTGGCAACTGTTTAAAGTGTTTTCATCACTCTTCCACTAAGATGAATCCAGGCTCAGTCTAACCTGTCACTGTAATCGAGTTGCCTCCTCCACTCTCTCTCTTCTCTCTCTGCCACTTCCTCCAGACCCAACAGGAAAGCGGCGACAAAAACCAGGGATCAACCTGGTAGTCACTGTAAAACTGCAGTTACTTCAAGTGTTGCTTCCTGTTTTTGAAAGAATACATTCCTAGCACGGAATAGAGACTGCGGTCTTGTGACCAACTATGAACAAAGGATTTAAACTGTCACACAAACAATAGGGAGTCCATATCAGATACTGTAATCCCGTTTTCATCCTCCTTTAATTCTTTAGACTCAGAGATAAAGCCTTTTACTTCCTCTGGATCAAACCTGCCATGAAAAGACAAAACAGTGCCTTCTACCCACTTCACACTTAAACCCATTCCAACTTTTCCTGAGGCTGAACCTAAACCCATCTGTCTACTCAAAGTTTTAAATGGACATTTCTGTTTAATGTTTAAGCCAAAAGTATAAAGTTCTTGCTAGTTTTGCCTTTGCAAGACAAAGGTCCTTCCACCACCAAAAGAGGGACAAAAGCATAAAATTCTCAGCAGTGTAATGTCATATATATTTTTTTTCTCAGTGGTCATTCTTGCTACCTTAGAGATAGGAGACAATTCTGCTAAAAGAATTGACTCTTAAGAGACCAGCAAAATAACAGCACTTATATAGCACATACGTGGAGAAATGAACCTGTATAGACTAAACACCGCCATCAATATTTTCATCTTTTCAGTCTGGAGCTTGCACTCATTTCTTGGAAAGGAAATCTGTTTCATTAAAGAAACGGGTTATGCCAAGTATACAAAAATAACGGTGGGAGGTGGTGGGCTGGAGGAAGGGCACTGCATGACTCAGAGAAGACTGCCTTCTATAATTAATACTTTTAAGCCATTTTAATTCATATTTAAAAGAGAATCATATGGTCAGAAGGGAAAAAACTAACACACAGCTAAAATAGGGTTTCTAAATCATACATATACACACAGATACTATCACATAGCTAAGGTGGAATGTGTCAAAACTATATATACACACACACACACACACACACACACACACACACATATATATATACATACATATATATATTGTTCATTTTTTTCTGTATGGATAACCGCTTCTCAAGTTAGATTCTGTATGAATAAACAGCTTCTCAAGTTGCATTTCTCATTGGCATCTTGTCAGATACCTATTGACTGTATATGTATTGGTAATTTCTGACTCTAACATTTGTCTATTCTTCCACCAAGACTACACTTAATTTTTGTAATTTTATACTGTAGCAGTTCAGTTCTCTCTGTTCAGTTCTGCTTCCTTCCCTTCTTTAAGTTTGTTTACAAAAGTATTCTTCATTAAAGTTTTGTGCACACACAAAAACGATATACATATATATGTATGTCTATATGTATATAATCACACATAGGTAAAGTACAGTGTGTCTTTTATGTACTTATTAAACATGGATTTTTAAATTATCCATACCACATAATAAAAAATTATCTCAGCTGGACTGTCTACTGGGCAGTCTATTCATGAAAATCTTTCCACAAGAATGTTTAAAATAGCCATAGGTTCAATTCTTATTTCACCAGTCATTTAAAGCAGTCATATCCATTACTACACCTTGAGAGGAAGAGGTGGAAAATCAGGCACTTTTGGAATCATGATACCTGTCTCAGATACCATCTATAACCACTCCATGCACTAAATAACCCAGTGGCCCAGTAGCTTTAAAGAGTTCCTGTACAAGTCAGAAGTGGCCTCAAGGACTACCACTTAATCACCTGACATAAAAAATTCCATCTGTAGAAAACAAAACTTAGGGAACTGATAAACTATGGTGCACACTTGTTAAATATTAGCAGCCCCAAATTCAGATTTAAGGTATATCAAATTTCTAAATTACAAGCTAGAGAATGTGAAAGTTTATATGGTTCAATTTAGCACAGCAGTAACTATCCAGGGAGGTAAATACTTCATGGGGTTCATATTTTAACTCATAGGTAGACAGGAAAGGGCAAGAACAAAGGACAGAGGTAAATAGAGCTCTGCACGATACCAGAGCAGACTGTTTAAGTAACACAGTTTAGTCCAAAGCCAATATCACTTGACTGAATTTAACAGATTTTTAAAATTAAAATTTAGTCAAATTATTTTTGATATACAGACAAAACCTGCAACACCTCAAATTGTATTTTGTTTGTAAAAAGTATCCGTTAAAGTGATATGGTAAAATGTATATTTTGTGGCATTTATGCACATCAAGGTGTTAAGACAAGACACAAGTTTCTTAAAAGTACAAGAGCATCATACTTAAAAGAAAAAAAAGAGAAAGGAAACCAGAATCGGGGCACTGGTTGAAGTACCTCAACCACTGAGGAGCTTGGATGTCAAAGCAGCAGCAAATGGAAAGTGACTTATCAGGTCATCGAGAGCTTGACTCTGTTTCTTATCAAAATGTTCACTTCGGCAGAGTTTGTCAGGCATGCGTCCTGACCCCTTCCCTTCCTCTGCCTTTCCACTCCTTCCCAGTCATTCTGGGGATCTCCTCCCTTATTTGTTTCTCTTACCTGTTCCTTTGTTCTCCTTTCTCTATACTCCATACTGTTAGCAAAACCTATAATTCATTATACACTGAAATGCCATTTTATTATTGAAATCATATGCCCACAAATCCATATGTATACATACAGCAAACACACACATGTACAGTCTGCTTACTATTGTAAATCAAATACATAAAGAAATTTGTGGCTGTTTTTAATAGCATACGTAATAGATGAGTGAATTAACCATTACGGCATCACACTTTACCTAGTGTGTCCCTTGGTGCCTTATAAAATAAGGAACATACCAGACCCAATTCCGTAAGAGACATTTGGGGAGATGGAGGAGAAATCGGAAGATGGTTCATTCCCTTTTCCTATCGGCAGCCCCGGAACCGCATAGTGTTAGTACCCACCCCTCCTTCCGCATTTCCTGTTTCAGTCCTACAAGCCTTGGCCTGATTCTTCAGTCCTTGGCCTGATTCTTCTTGTCACATGATATTTTCACATTATTTTAAATTTGCTTGTACCATACTGATTTATATGCTCTGTTACCAAATCCTATGATATCGTTCACAGTTCCTCGATCATTCAGGTACAAGCAATGTTCATTTGGGGATGAATGTCCACAGGACAAAGCATACAGTAGTTGTGTTTGTGATATAGTAGGTCAGCATATCAAGAAAATTCAAGTGGAGCAAAGGATCAATTTACTGTAGTGGAGTGAAGAAATTCATGTGTGTTGGCCTCATGTGCCTCAAAACAAAGAGCTGACTGACCAGCTTTTTCTTCCCTCCTCCCTCAACAATTTAGGTTGTTTTCATGTTTTTGAAACCTAGGGTTTTATTGGAGTATCTTTCTCTAGACCTGAATAAGGCATATTAAAGAGGAAAAAGGCAACCAAGAACATGCTTATTTTATTTTAAATTTTTATGAACATACTTTCTGTTTTTAAATTTTTATTGAAATATAGTTGATTTACAATGTTCTGTTAGCTTCAGGTGTACAGGAAAGTGATTCAGTTAGGTATACATATATGCTTTTTTAGATTCTTTTCCATCATAGGTTATTACAAGATATTCAGTATAGTTCCCTGTGCTATACAGTAGGTCCTTGTTGGTTATGGTTATCTCTTTTATATATCATAGTGTGTATATTTTAATCCCAAACTCCTAATTTATCCTGCCCCACTTATGGTTACCTTTACCATAAGTTTCTTTCTATGTCTGTGAGCCTATTTCTGTTTTGCAAATAAATTCGCTTGTATCATTTTTTTAGATTCCACATATAAGCAAAGTTATATGATGTTTGTCTTTTTCTGTCTGACTTACTTTACTTACAATAATAATCTCTAGGTCTATCCATGTTGCTGCAAATGGCATTATTTCATTCTTTTTTTTATAGCTGAGTAATATTCCATATATATATATATATATATATATATGTACACACATACACACCACATCTTCTTTATCCGTTCATCCATCGATGGACACTTAGGTTGCTTCCAAGGAACATGCTTATTTTAAAGTTAACAACAACAACAACAAAAGCTTTCACTTTAAATAAGAGGAAACAAGGTCCAAGCAACATACACACACACACACACACACACACACACACACACACACACACACGTCAAAAAAGAAAAAAAATGAATACAGTGTTTACTATAAAATTTGCTTTAATTTACTGAATTTACTTTTATTTAATTTACTTTAATGATAATATGGAATGTTGGCAATGGCACTATAAAATGGTATTCTTATTAGAGTCATTATACATTGGCGTGTCCTTTTTGGAAAATAACTGCCAATATGTTGGCAAAAATCGGAACATAAGTTGATGGTTTATTTAAAATTTGCATGCACTTGACCTGGTAGTTCTACTACTATTAGTGTAGTCTATAAATGAAAATCTAAAATGAACATCAAGATTTATGTACAAGTCTATTATTCCTTACAGCAGTGTTATAAACAGCAAAAGATTGGTAGCAACCCAAATTCTGAAAATAGGTGTATATTTAAATTATAGTCAATCTATAGAATTTATGTTCTGTAGACATTGAAAATTAGTTTTCAAAGAGTAGTACATGACATGAAAAGTTAGTAATGTTCAAGAAGAAAATGCAGGGTATTAAATTGTATATGTAGCAATTCCCATGTATAAGTGTATGTAAATAAATGCATATGAATAAAATACAAATATAGACAAATGATAGAAAAAAAGAAATTGGAATGAAATATATCAAAAGTGATTATATTTGGATAGTAGGATTACAGGTGATTTTGATATTATCTTTCTACTTTTCTGTGTTTTCCAAATTTTCTTCATCCATATGTGTTAACATTTTTTTAAATCCAAGCAACATTGTTTTTACCTATCTCTGCACTCTCCACCAACTTCTTTAAAATCTGTCAAGTAACCTATCACTGATGTTTTCTTTTTCTTACATTCTTACCTTAAATTTTGTTTTCTTTAGATGCTGCTGCTGACACTCTCCCAATTGTTCCCTTTGTCTTGCTGTATAAACTCTGATAGGGACCCTTCTCATACTTAGACGCCTATAGAACTTCTCTTTGTGTTCTCATCATTCAGATATCATTGTTGATAATCAGAGTGTCTTGGATAGGAGGCCCTAAAAAACCAAGGCTAAGACAGGGCTTCAGATGTATGTGACTTATTAAGGGAGTAGTCTTTAGGAAAAACCTGAAAGGAAGTAGATCAAGCTGGAAAGAGCCAAGGAAGGATGCGGACTCAGGTAAAGTGTAGCCTTGGCTGGTGCATGGGAGACTGGAACATAAATTCCACCACAGACTTGTCTCACCTTGAGGATATGTGGCCTTGAGGATTTTATATATCTAAACCTGTCAGTCATTGGCCACTCAGGACAGTGGGGGGAATGGTGGCGCTGTCACTGTCCCAGCAGGTGGCTCCCATCAGCTATTGGCAATTCTCCAGAAAGAACTCAAAACACTTGAGGGGCAGATGCACCAGCTGGCAAAGGCAATCAGGGTGAGGAGCCAACAGAATCTATTACCCATGATGATGAAGGTGGAAAAGAGAAGAGAAGGAAATGGAGGTGAGGAGGAGAGTTTCAAACCAATCCAGGTAGGGTCAAAAGGGCACACTTTCAAAGTAATGCTCCCGTCCCAATTGGAAGAATGCTGATTCAGGGCGATGCAGCTGCAACAGTCCATTATTATAGGAGACCATGAGTAGACTGGAATGATACATAAGGCATTTAAAATCTCAAAGTTTTTAACATAGGAGCTTAAAGAGATTCCTGTTTAGACGAACCCTCTATTTTCTCTGAACTCCTGAGAAAATATTAAGCAGGTATACTTAATTTCTTCTAACACTAATACTTTTTCCATGCAATTGTGAGCCTTAAAAACAGCTGCTATATTTCCCCTAGAGATGGCTTCATTTTGGAATCAGATGAAAGGCCTTCTTGGTCCAGTGGTACAAATTACTGAGATAGTGGGATAAGAAGATCTATAAACTATGCTATAAAAAAATCTACCATTCCTAGCTTTGACATCTTGGTGTTGCCAACAAATATGATATACATTCCAAATGTTCCTCTTCATTCCATCATGCTCTGTGGGCCTAGCTGTAAGGGATAGTTGAGGCATCCCTTTGGTAGCAGAAAAGTTTAGGTCTTGTGAGAATTCCTTCAGATCTTTTCAAGGCCCAGATCTACAGGTTCAAAATCTGCTGTCACTTGAGGGAAAGAAAGCAATCAAATCTATTACGGGATGTTAGGTAGGTCCGAGAGCTCCTTACTTTTCAACATGTTGTGATCATATCATGTGGATCCAAAAAAGAGCATTTTTTTTTTCTCTTAACTCCTCACAATTCAAAGAGGAGAAGCTCTAAAGCAGACATTGAAAATATTAAGTATTAACACAGAAGGTGCAGAAGTAGGGAAAAAATTATTAGAAATGCTAGAAAAAAAGGAAGAAAGAAATGGAAAAGAAAAGAGACGTTTGAAAAACATCTTTCTCTTTACTAAGCAATTTGTTTCCTAACTTTTTTGTGGCTCCAGTGATAGTCTTCAGGAAACTTGGTGATGTCATTTCCTTTCAATTGGCCAGTTACATAAATGTTGGGAAAAAGCCAAGTAAAACAGCCCTGAAACAGATGGCCATGTGTGTAAATGCCAGAAAGTGAGAACAGCCATTTGTAGTTATTTTTTTTTACCCCACACATGGTATAATGTTTATTTTACAACCTCTCTTATGGACTTATGTGGATCATTCTTGTCATTTTTCTTGGGGAAAAAAAAATCCCAGAGGAAGCAGTGATAAAATATAAAAGACAAATCATGAAATAGTGAAAAATAAGGTAACGAGAAGAAGTGAGCATTGCACTGGGAGAATATAAACCATCAAAGAGTGGTCCATGCAAAGCTCTTTGGGTGATGAAACATGCTGGGAAGGGAATATCTCAACTGTCAGGAAATTTCAAGTGAGGGAGACTTTACAAGGCAAATGAATTCACCTTATGATCCACAAGAAGTTAGAAATGAAATACCCCCATGTCTTTCACAAAAAAGCACACTTTCTTGATTTACTTTTATTCCTTCAAAGCAAATCAAAATGTAGCTGCAGAGTTCCTTCACAATGAGTGGTCTACATACCTCCCTGTTCCAAGTACATATTGATGCAATCAAGAGGAGTTTACACTATTGTAACTGTGAAGAATTTCAGTTATGCATAATAAAACACAGCAAGGAGTTTGAGGCTTTTCAGCTTCAAAACCTAAACTCTGTTCTTGTTGTCTGCAATAACTGATAATAGCATTTTCTGTCCTTGCTGCTAATGAAAAGGAAACAAGGGTATTCTTTTAACACCTAGTACAGCACATAGCACACGTTACGTTAATGCGGGTTCAAAGTAAGTTAATCCTTCATAAATTCTATCAATTAGCTTCCTTTGATATTTCAATATTTCAATTAAATAAGGACATGTAAATTTTTTTAAAAGTCTATCCTCTTAAATCCAGGTGTCATAGAAATCAGCAGTGGGGGGGGGGGAAATAAGAGTAAGCTAATCATGGTCCTTCTTTTGATTATTTTCTTCTTTGTTAAAATGTTTCTTTTATTTCCATGGAGATTAAAGGATTTGCTTTCTCTTTCATCCATCAAATTTCCACACATATGTAGCTATGCATTGTAATCTCTACTTGAATATGTAGCAGTAAAATGTCAGATTTATTTGTTCACAATTATTTATTAAACAACAATTATGGGCCAACGACTGTGCTAGTTGGATCATTACTGAATCAGGTCAAATATTTCACAAACTCTTACTTAATCATTACTTTTTTGGTCTTTTCAAAACTTCTACCAACTTTTGTGCTATTCTAACACTTGAAGCCCAGGAAAATATTTGGAACTCTGCTATTTCCTGTGAGAGTTCTATACCTCTTAGGTCAGGGAAGGACAGTTTTAGAGACCCTGTTACCTTAAGGTAAGATTGTGTCCTCAAAAGGTTTTTATGCTTATTTTGGACCCTGCTGCCTGAACTCCACCAAGCAGTGTAATAAGTTCCATATGCCCATTTTTTTGAAGAACACATTTTCAAAGCAGCAAATGTTTTGACGGATTGGCTCTTGGAGAGTCTGAATACTGTTATACACATCGTTTAGCATTTCACAAGGCCCCTACTGTTAAACTCTGGGCATGAAGCCAGGGTAACATACCTACTGGTGCTCTAAGTAACGTTAAAATATTGAGAATTCTTAACCATCATGCTTCACTAAGACATATCTGGAATGTGAGGATTTCTTTGCTGCCGTGGAACTGTGCAAATGTGTGTGCATGTGTGTGTGTGTATGCATGCACGCAGGCGTGCATACATACGTTAAAAGTAAAAGAAAGAAATAGACCCTTAGAGTCCACAAATGAACAACAACACTAAAAACCTTAATGATGGGAGTTTTGAATGCTTAAACTTTTAATTCTTTCATCTAAAGTAGTTACTGAGTTCTGATCTTAGATGTATGAGAAGCAATGGAAAGTGACAAAAATACAATAGTGAGTAGACAGTAGGTTTAATTTTCTTTCTGTAAAGAATTTCGTAAAGTCTTCTTGCTTGCCTAATGTAATCATCTCTGTGCATCCTGTACTACTCATATAATAAGCATTCTTTGGCTCAGTCTTCCCAAATTTGCTTAAATCCAATATTCTTCTGGGATACCTCTTCCTTCCTCCCCCCACCTGACCCTGCGATTCTGAATCAGTAGATCTGGGGTTGGGCTCTGGAATGTCTGTTTTTAAGAATCACCTCCAGTCTTTCTCAGAACCCAGTATGAAACCTTTAGGAACTTTTAAGAAACCTTTCCAAAGCCAAAAATAAGACTATATCTGTGAACAGCCACCAAATCTACTATTCCTGGTTATTTTTCTTCTAACTTATTAGCTTCTGAATTATTTTCATGAAATCTACCCTTTTGTTAAAATCTTAAATCTTATTACTATTTCAGTATCTGACCTTTTGCATTGTTCCAACATCTTCCTCTTAGTCCATGTATAATGAAAATATTATAACTAGGTGGCTTATAAACAACAGAAATTTATTTCTCACAGTTCTGGAGGCTGGGAAGTCCAAGATCAAGTCACCAGCAGATTCTGTGTGTGGTGAGGTCTCACCCTCTGGTTCATAGACGACGCCTTCTAGCTGTAACCTCACATGGCAGAGGGGATAAGGGGCCTCTCTGGGGTCACTTTTATAAGAGCACTAATGCCGTTCATGAGGGCTCCACACCCTTATGACCCCAAACACCTCTGAAAGACCCCACCTTCAAATACCATCACATTGGGGGAAGAGGTTACAATATATGAATTTTGGAAAGACACAAATATTAATTCTATAAATGTCTGTCTGAAAAAAATATTAGATACATTGATCTGAGTGTTCAAAGTGTTACATTTTAAAGCCTTTATTTATGGTAAGAAATGATACACCGTGGTAACATATTTCTCCCAGAAATGTGGTTCATTAGGGAAGGAGGTGCAAAGAACTTGAAGATAAAAATGTTAAGAATTACTGCTCACTGAAGAGTAATACAGTCTAATAGTCTCTGATAATACAAGGCAATGCACATGTTTTGCTTGATTTATTAAATATGGAGGCATATTTAATTAGGAGGCAGTCCAGCAAGGAATGCATTCAGATGTTGAAATTAAAATCCCAGTTAACACCCTTAAAAACATTGAGATCTTGAGCCTGTTATCTTCTCTAACGTCTTAGAAGCCTCTTTTTTCCTCCTTTGTTGAAATGATAATCCACCTCACAGAATTGATTTGAGATTTAGGGAGATAATCTAGGTAGAGTGTGACATGTAGTAGATGCCCATACATTTTTAGATTTATCATTAATATTAATGTTATTATTATTGAAATATTAATTGATGGCCTACTATTGGCCAGGCATTTATAAGATGGCCCAAGTCTTCTGTTCTATGCAGACCCTAGTGGAATGGACAGAAAATAAACAAATATTGAACATAAATAAAACAGAATTTCAGCTATCACTAAATGCTGGGAAGAAAACAAAACAGGGTAACGTTCTGGGAATTACTAGGAGTGACCATTAGCTAAAATGCTCGAGAGAGCCTATTCGGGATATGGTGCGATACTCTCCACAGAATAGGTGATGGCTAAGAATCTGTTGTCCAAGGATGCAGGGAGAGCAGTCAAGGCAGAGGTGGGAAGGAGGCCCATGTGGATGGACGGTGAGAGTGAGGGGGAGGTGGGACGAGATGGAATAGGAAGGAGGCAGGAATCAGATGCATGCTTCCGCATTTGATTGTTTATTTTCAAAGTGAAGATATACATATTTGTTAAAAATAACTTATTCTCATTGAGGATGGGGACAGGACAAGTACTTTTAAGTTGTTTTTTCTTTGATTTGGTTTATTGTTTTAAGGCTCGTATCCAGAATGGTTATTCTTTGTGGTTGACATCTATTCTGATTGGTGGGAGACCATGCCATACATATTGTTACAGATTTTGAAAATCACAGCTTCCATCTAATATTTCATTTTTGACTAGGAAAAGTACAGATGGATTTTCCTTTAAACCTAGAACAATCAAGGTGCCCTATGACTTGTCAGTGAGGGAAGAAAGAAAAAAAAAATACTTGTTTAGTTAGAATGTAATCTCAGCATTCCCCCCTTTCCCCGTTATGTTGGGTCACCAATGACCTAATTTCAATTATGTTGGGTCATCTATGGCTGTTCAGCTTTCTAGTTAATTTGCCCAGGCTGTTAAGTCATTGCCCACTCAGTTATGAGGACATTGTGCTCTACCATAAGGAATGTTGCTTTCTAATACATTGAACAATTGTACATACATTCTTAGGAATAATTTCCATACATTTCTACAAAGGAGGAACAACAGATAGCAAAATTAGCAACTGCACATTTTAGATTAAAAAATGAGGATTTTTTACAGAATTATAAAATTTCAGGGTTGGAGATTGCCATTAAAGTTTACTAGTCCAAACTGTCATTATAGAGATAAAGAAAATTAAACCCAAAGATGTTAGTCACTTTCAAAAAACTGCTTAATCAAAAAGATAAGGTTCTAACTAAAATTCAAATTACTTAATTCCATGGCTTTTGCTCTTTCTATTCAGAAACACACAGGGACACATACGTTTGCTGTGTATGAAGGAAATTGGATTCTTAGGAAGACGTAAAGGAAAAATAACTTAAAGCTTTCATTCAATCATTATATGAGTCCATTTTATTGAATATTCATCTAGGACCAAATTATCCTCATTGATCCAAGCTTCCAACAGAATGAGCTTCATAACCTATACATTTCATGTTTTAGTAGCTCTAAACTATGAAAAATGGAAGACTAAATAGCAGGAAACTGTGTGCCCCACTTTGCCAAGATTTAGAGGAATTTGTAATAAACATGAATATAGATCTTGGTTCTCAGGCTGTGATTGGACTCCTAGATTCATCTGTTTTTAAACTGTAGGAAACAATTGCAATTACGCACTGAAGTCTCCCATAAGGTTATAGCCAAAGGGCATGATAGCTACTCGAAGAAGAGCGTGGCCATTTCAAAATTGAGACCCTCAATTTTTTTTTTTAACCAAACTGAGAAATCTTCTTCTGAAATACAACAGGGTTTTCCACTGATAGGTGCTCTGTTCCAGCTGATAAGTGGTAGGACAAAAGGTCACTGACCTCCCAATGGCACCATTGCCATGTTGACATGTCCTGGCCACCAGAGAATGATATACAGGAGATATTCAGATTTTATGCCCCCTAATGCAAATCAATATTAGGTAAGGAATGCTGATGATGTCATTCTCTAGGGTAGCTGGATCGAGGGCCTATGGTACCCAAAGCTCAGTAGTGACCTGAATGACATAGAAACCAGGGATGCCCCAGATCAGATCATGAACACCTACAGGTAGGCATAAACTTTGTCTATAACTCAAAGGTGGAGCTAATGGCAGACAGCAATGTGAGGAACAGGCAAATGCCCATTAAGGTACAAAGCGCAAGGGAAGAGAGGAAGAAAATGAGTATGTATTAAATACTTTCTATGAGCTGAGCTCTATGGGAGTCACTTTGAACATTATATCATTTAAGTTTCCCAATACCCTTTGAGGAAGGGATTATAGCTGTTTCACAAAGAAGGAAAATGAATATCAGAGAGTTTAAATAAGTTCCTCAAAATTACACTGTTCCTCAGTGGAGGAGCCAGAATTTGAACTAATTCCAAACCAAAGCTCCTCCCACTGAACTGAGAGTTGAGTTCATAACCCAGTTCTACATCCAATGAGGGCATCCAGGTATGAAAAGCAAAACAGCATGTGTGGGTTTGGTCAAGTAATTCCAAAGAAAAGTTTGTGAATGTCTGTTTTATTTTTCTGAGACATGGCCCTGCCAAGTTTTGGACAGGACAATAGTCTTGATTCTTAGATTTGGGATTAAGTATTTCTGATCCTCTTTCTTGCAACATCAGAAATGTGGCTTTGCTTCAGAAAATATGTCTCGTACATAAAAGTGAGGATTTATATATAAATGAGTACTTATCCCAACTGCTGACATGACCATCACTGCCTCACAGCTCTCAAATCTAAAAATTTTCTGCATCTTCCCTGGCCCATCACCACCAGGAACTGCCACTCCCTAACACTGGTTTCATAAATTTTCATTCTCAAATCCGCAGGTTCAGCCCCTGTAATAAAACAGGTCAAATCAGCCAGGGCCTGGAAAGTGATGATCTTCAGGTACAACCCATTGCTCCAACAACGGTTTTCTTTATAAAGAAAATAATCAAACTCTATCGCTGCTCCAGTGAGTAAGAATGAAAATGGGTTATGCTTCAAGGGGTCTCATAACAGAGTAGGGAATTAAGGTTAGATGGCTTCTCACCTTTTGGTCAGGTACCAGCAGGATCTGGCAATCACGGTCTGAAGGCTTTATTCACTTTGAGAACCAGTACATCCAAGAAGCACTTGATCCAATGGCTCTCCTTTCTTAATGAATATTAAGAATGAATATTATATATAATAAATATTATTTATATAATATATAATAAATATTATAATTTTTATTATTTATCATTGTAATAATTATATTATTGTTTATTAATAATTATATTATTATATATTTATAATATATTATAAATATATAATAAATAATATTTATATAATATAAATATTATATATAATAAATATATAATAAATAAATACTATATAATAAATAGTCCTGTTATAACACCAAAAGGATAATTATAACACTAGTCAGTATTTACTGAGCACTTAACATGGGCCAGACCTGTACTTCACATTTGATCCTCATATGGGTCTATGAGGTAGGCATTATTATCCTTGTGGGCTGTAAGAACACTGAAGTTCAAAGTTGTTATGTAACTTCTCCAAGTTCGCAGAGTAAATGACAGTGCAGGCCGTGAAGTCCATGAAGTCCAGCTGGACTTGAGGTTGAGCCTTGGGCATAACTGCTTAGTGGGTCCAATTTCCTCTGCATTAGTCAGATATTCAGAATTTTGTAATCTGCCTACTGTTCCAGGGAACTCAGAATAAGGAGGCAGATTGTACAGCAAAGTGTAAAAGACTAGTATTTTATGGTGAACATACATTTTAAGATTTACCTTATGGGTCAAACCTATTTTCCATCCAACCTGGTGATATGCCTCTGCCTCAAACGTTCTAATTTGCCTTGAAAACGCTAGTGCTTGTGACTCCTTCAACCATGAGTTTAACTGAAACTTTCTTCAACTTATTTGTGTTTTTAGTCTCAACCACCTCTTTGATTACTTCAATGACACACAATAAAATGCCAATACTTAGTTAGTACCTATTGAGTGCTTCTTCTGTGCTCATAACTATCTTGATTAATCCTCACAACAGCCCTGTGAGGAAGATAGTTCTATCAATCTCTATTAGAGATGAGGAAATTGGGGCTCAGTGAGGTTAAGTCACTTCACCAAGGATATTCAATTCGTAAATGGTGAAGCAAGGTCTCCATCTACCTCTAAGCCCACAAAGTGTGCTCTAAAGCCTGATACTCAAAGTGTGGTCCCCAGGCCGGCCCCAGCATCAGTATCATCTAAGAACTTGTTAGACATGCGGAATCTTAGGCCCCACCTGGGACTTACCAAATGTGGATGTGAATTTTAGCAAGTACTGCAGATACTGGGGGTGCATCCTGAAGGGTGAGAAGCACCGCTTTAAATGACACCCTTGACTGGAGGTGGGGTGGCCAACTGTCCTTGTTGACTCAGGACTAAGGGCTGCTTGGGACATGGAATTTTTGGTGCTAAAACTAAGCAGGTCGCAGGCAGACCAGGATAACTTGGTCACACTAGCTATAGGACTAGTACATTGGGCCCCTCTGCAGAGAGGTCAGTGAGTATTTTCCTCTTTTGTGGGCCTGGAGTGCATCCTGTGCTGGCTTGCCACCCGCCATGTGGTCACAGGAGATGTTGCGTGTGTCTTCAGATGATACTACCGATCCCCTCAGTGTGGATGGGGAGCGCCATCCAGAAAAGACGGACCTTAAGCCCTCAGATCCCCGTGCGTCATCGATGTCCACCTCTGGGTTCCTGAATCTTGACATTTGACCTAGGCCATGAGAGGAAGCATTCTTTTCCCTTTTCTCGATCTTCCTCACGGCATTATAATCCCAAATGAACACATTAAAATTGCAAAGAAGTACATTCCCACTCACTGTGTTATGGGTTCATTCATTCAGTTCTTGAATGTTTTTCTAAAGCTTCAGAAAACTCCAGATATGTGAAAAACCCTCATTATTTTAATACTAATGATTTCCATTAGAGAAATATAAATCCGTGTGCTATAATTCGTTCAAGCATCATCACCCTCATGCTTATTAGAAACTACTAAGGTTTAAGTCATTGCTACAGATTTCTCCCCATGAAGGAGAAGTTGTAGATTTTTTTAACCCAAATCATGACCTAAAAAGAGTTTGCTCATTTTCAACAAAGATAGTATATGAGTTCTACCTGTGAGTTCTAGAATGTTTCTTTGTCCCAAGGGGGGGAAAAAAAAACTTCTAATATATTTTAAACAGTAATATTTATATGCAGAAAATACAGAAATTTTTGATATATGGAGCAAAATGATTCTGCTTTTTGGCTTTAATTTACTTTGTGTGTAATGCGAAGGTCTTGGCATTATTCTCAACTGTTAATACACGGTGGAGAGAGGACTAAAATCTTCAGTGGCCAAGATTAAATCTCCCTGTCAATTTCATTACTTTGGTCTCCTCTGAAATTTACAACCAGTTGCTCAGACCCCCTACTTGGTACTAGCACTACCTGTGATTTCATTGTCATTTATGTTTAGGCTTTTATCTTGCCTCCCAACCACACTGAGAAATTTTAATACAATCACTGCCATTCATTCATTTATTCTGCAAACATTTATTGATCACCAACTATGTGTTAGGTCTTGCATAGTAAATAATTAAAATGTCTTCGGTGCCTTAAGTGACTATGAGATAAAATTCAGAAAAATAACCATAATGCAGTATAGAATGTTTTAACAGGCATTGCAGATGTACATAAAAAGAACTTAGAAATTCAGAAGTCCGAGAGATTTCTTCTTACTGGGAGGATCAGGGAAGAATATTAAGGAGAATATCGTGTCTTGAACTGGCCTCCTTGCGAGATTTATAGAGAAGGGAGCCACAGACAGAAGTCGTGGCGCAGGAAAGAATAGGGCATGCCATGGGAATAAAACATGTATGATCTGGCTGGAGTTTATGAAAAGGAGCTGGCAGAGCTGAGGTTTTAAAGGAATTTGGAAACTGATCATGTGGGTTTGAGATGTAATCCAGTAAAGATCAGGAAGTCAATGAGGGTTTCTGAGCAAGGAATTTTCACAGTTGGACAAAACTGTATTCACCCAGCAGGAATGTATAGGAAGGACAGAGCAGGAGACAAACTTATGGCGCAGAATTTATTCAGAGCCTGTTAAAATAGTCCCAGGATAAGTAATAAAACCTACATTAGAATCTCCTTCTGCCACCCTTAGCCACTGGCTTCTCTTTTCATCAGATACACTTACCAATGATTTATCCATATGTCTCTCAGCATCTTTGAAGGAATATTTTTACTTTTTGCATTTTTGTTTTTTTTGCAACGAACAGCCTTCAAGTGATTCTTAGTTAAGAAGTACAGAAGAGGGTAGGTTTAACAGCATACGCAGAGAGACACTACTGTTTCCAACAAAAAATTAATACCTCATTTATTAAGGACATATTATATTATGTCACACACAGTATGCTAGGCACTCTGCATATAGCTTGCTTAATTCTCAAAACAGCCCCATGAGGATGGTATTATTATTTCTATTTTAAAGATGGGGAAACTGTGGCTTAGGTAGGCTAATTCCATGCATGAGTTAAGGATATTGGGTTAATGTTATTTTCAACAGGAAGAATCCAGTATTCTTTCATTCTGGAAGAGTTTAGAACCTTGCTCTATTTTTAATTCTAACCTTCAGTCAGAATGAACTCATAATCAGTGTTCATTAACCCTGAGGGCACCCAGCCAGAGCGGCTATGAGGGAATAATGAGGAGACAGGGAACGGAAGGCAGTCTTAGGACACGAGGTTCCAGGCAACACTGGGTGGAAATGGGGCAGAAAAATTAGAATGGTGATGACATTGTTAATTTTTAGTATAAATAATTCCTTATAATAGAATTGTAGATGTTGTAGGAACATTGGGGAAATTGAAGACTTTTAAGCACCTATTCTCAATTGGATAAAACTCATTGAACTAAATGGATAGAATTAAGGCAAAGTTCAATATTCTCAGTACAAGTAAATAATCTTTGGGTTTCTGTTGTCCCCTGTTTCTGCCATCAAGTACCCCTTAGAATGGCCCCTACAGTGGGTCTAATACCCAGCAGTCTTTCCTCCTAACTTCATGTAAAATTGAGGAAACATATTTCATCTCTTTGACTTGACTATAGCCATGAAGTGTCCAGTGAAACCAGATCAGTTGGAATAATGAAAGCATGAAATCGCTCCCATTTTTCACAGGAAAGGTTAGAATATTTAATAGAAACCAGGCAAGAACCAGGATCTATGAATCCATTTTATCAAAATGTCCCCTTAGCCAGAATTCTGATGGAAATAACTGTGCATCCTTTCTCTTGGCAACTCTAAATATTCCTGTTTCATCCTCAGAAATAAAGGAGGGCTCACATGCTATCAACCAGAAAGCTCAATGACCAGACGGTGAGGTAAAAGAGCCCATTTTCCCTTTTTCTCCTGGCTAGACACTTTTCCTGGGGTCTTTCTCTTTCTGGAGTCTCTAACTCGCACTCACTGTAATCGGTTGTGTGTCTGAAAATGACACCACATTTCTAAAAATCACGGTTTTGGGAGGAAGACTCATGGTATAATATGGTGCCATATTCATCATGGTTTTCCACTTCACAGAGCTGGAAGCTAAACATCACAGGAAAGCCTTCCTCAAGTTTTTATGGGGTGGAAAATTTTGACTCTAGAGAAAATCAGCCTAAAAATAATTTATTCAGTATTCATCTATCTATTTCACAAATAGTCATTATCTACATGGCACTCTGCTGAGTGCTATGAGGAAACTTTTGAAAAGTAATTTTGTACAATTACAAGTTATACTTAGTTGACACATTCCAATGGATGTGCATGATGCTTCTGGAGATTAACACAGAAATGACCTAAACTGTGAGAACACAGCCCCAGACTGGGCTTAATTAAATATGTGTTCATAAGATGATGATGATAATCGTCATAGCACATGCTAATGGTATTCCATCAGTGTTGTGGCCATGTCTTTTCCAAGTGTGGATATGGAATAAACCATCTATTTTACTTCCAAGACATCATGTCTCAGATGTTATTATTTTTATATCTTTTATTCATGTAAAATTGGTATATGGTTTATTATAATAATATGTTGCATATATTATATAAAATAACATTTAATTTATGTGCACATATGTGTGATGAGTAGGTACAAAGAAAATAAAGACAGGGTGGGGGATACAGGAAGGAAAGAAGGGAAGAGACTGTGAGAAGAAAGAGAACCTGTGCTTTCCAGATGTTTCCATTCCTCCTTACTCTGCCAAGAGAGTGCAGTTTTCCACAAATTAAGCCACAAATGTCACATTGCTCTTTCTTCAATAAACCTAATTTCAGTGCCTCACTCAGCAAGGTTGATAAGAAGTTTGATATCAGTTGTTCTTGGGGTCTGAAGTCTCATAGATGTCCAGAAAGATGACTTTCCATCCCCATCCAACCTTCTGTGTTTTCTCCTTCTCAGACCTTGAAGCTGGTTAGGTGTGGCACTCCATTACGGGTCTCACACTGTGGACATTTGCGTAGATGTTTGCCTAGGACACTTTGGATGGGCTGTGTGTTGGTGAAGGGGGCAGGGGTGGTCCATGGGTATCATGGGAACCTCTAGCCTTTTTTTTTAAAGTATAGTTGATTTACAATATTGTGTTAGTTTCAGGTGTACAGCATAGTGATTCAGAGTTTTTGCAGATTATATTCCATTATCAGTTATTACAAGATAATGGGTATAATTCCCTGTGCTATACAGTATATCCTTGTTGCTTATCTATTTTATATATAGTATTCTGTATCTGTTAATTCCATACCTCTAATTTGTCCCTCCCACCTTCCCTCTCCCCTTTGGTAACCACAAGTTTGTTTTCTATATCTGTGTCTGTTTCTGTTTTGCATATGTATTCATTTGTAATATTTTTTAGATTCTGCATATAAGTGATATCATGTAGTATTTGTCTTTCTCTGTTTGACTTGTTTTGCTAAGCATAATACCCTCTAGGTCCATCTATGTTGCTGCAAATGGAAGTATTTCATTCTTTTTTATGGCTGAGTAATATTCCATTGTGTATATATATATATACCACATCTTCTTAATCTATTCATCTGTTGATGGGCACTTCGGTTGCTTCCATGTTGGCTATTGTAAATAGTGCTGCTATGAACATAGGGGTGCATGTATCTTTTCATATTAGTGGTTTTGTTTTATTAATATACATACCCAGGAGAGGAATTGCTGGATCATATGGTAGTTCTATTTTTTGTTTTTTAAGGAAACTCCATACTGTTTTCCATAGTGGTTGCACCAATTTACATTCCCACCAATAGTGTACAATGGTGGGAACCTCTGGTCTTAATGCCAAGTTTTTTAGTACAGATCCCACCTCCCAACCTGAGAGTCTGCCACATTTGAGACATAGAAAGTTGCAACCCTTTCTTTCTCTAGTCCCCACCATCCAACCACCTTCTTGAGGTGAGACCACTCCTCTTTATATCCTCAAGAATCCTCTCCATTTTAGACAAGGCAGTTTAAACATCTCTGGAGGTTAAAACTTGAAAAAATAAAGAAAAAAATAATATTTTCCCCGAATTGAGAAAAATCCAGACTAAAGAATTCAAAAGCTTCTCTCTCCTCTTGGGAGGGAAATGAAAACATATCACATCTTTTTTCTATATCACAGATAATTATTTATATTTATAGCTATTATCAATGTCTACTCATCTACTTCTATATATTAACTATCTGAATCTTTCTATATATCAATCTATAGCTATATCTACATCTCTATTATCTATCTGTATCTCTCTCCATAGCTACCTGTCTCACAGATTATATCCTAATGGATCATTTGCCATATTGTATTGTCAGCAAATCATCTTGACGCACTTATTATCTCCTATTAGCCACACCATTCTTTTGGAAAGATTGCAAAATCAGAGAAAGTGTAGGGCTGAAAAGAATCTCAGAATTGACTTATTTGGTATTTCCTAAACTTTTAATATTTACAACGTTTATTATACTCACATGTCATAGTCTATTATTTTCTTGATAATTTCTTTAAATCGACTCATTTATTTTACTAAAATACAATATTCTTTAAGTAAATCTTATTAACATAAATGGAGAAAAACTTGCAAAATAATTTGCTTGAGAATAAATAAAATGAAAACAAGACATTGTTCAGTCCTAGTTGCTAGAGTAGGCAGTCTCTGAGCTGGAGACTGTTTCTTGCCCCATTTCTTTGTGACCGAAAGGAAAATTTTAAAAGAAATGACCTTCTCTGCTTGTGATTTAATCATACTTAATTCTGAGTCTATATGTCACCAAAAAAAAAAAATATTATGCATCATACTTTGAGAAACACTGATGGAATTTTTCCCTTCACTTTGCTCAAGAATTTAGCCCCAGAGAAAATGGGTTCCTACCTTGCTTCTGACAAAGTGAGACTAGTCTTTGAGTTTCTTGACCTTGAGCTCTGTTCACTAACCCACGTCATCCAACTAACTTACCTATGGGTTATTACAGGACCATTCCTTTATCTGTGCCCTGTCACTCTAACTGGATGGCAAGCTCACTGAGGTCAGGAGCTGTGACCCTGTTCTTTACATACTCTCCTGCACATGGTGTCTTTTACTCCATAGATGCTCAAGAAATAAAGTTGGATTTGATGTGAAATGCTAGTGGTGTCACCAGGAAATGTTTGTGAGGAAATCAGAATTTCCCCTCTGTCACCTCCAGGTTAGGACCAATTGCCAGGCATTGTGCCAGAGACTTGGGTGACTGAGTCACAGCCTTTGCCCCCAGGAAAGTCCAGGTGGTGGCAGGGAAGAAGACAGATGGATGGGGGAAGGGTTGCATAGATATAACTCTCCTAAAGGCAAAACATACAGTAAGAGTGCTGGTCATGAACAACTTAAGGAGCACAGAGGGAAGAACCATTATGAGAACAAAAACAGATGAGGAAGTAAAGTAGAATGTGGAAGAAGAGGAAAATGAAGAATAAGAGAAAGAGGAAAACCTATTAGTTCAGAAGACACTATGACACTGAGGGAAGACTAGCTCAGCTCAAATAAAAACACTTGAGGAACCTCAGCTATAAAGTTTGGATTAAAATTAGAATATAATACCCAGAGCTCCCCAGAACAAGGGAATTCAGTTGCAGTGATTTCCAAAATTTCTGTCTAGCCTATGGAGCTGGGTTGACCACATAAGTCTACAGTCTTTCTCTCTCACTTACTTAACATGACTGTGCTGATCTCATGTTGGTGGCCTAATGATTTGCTACAGGGCAGACTCTAGTGCCATATGGGAAGCTCGTAGCCATGGACCACCCAAGCCTCAGGTAATGGAGCAAGTGTTGGGGAAAGTCCACCCAGGCAGCTGAGGTGGATCCAGCTCTGCAGCCTGACCTGACAGAAAATTGTCTTGTGTCCCATATAGAAACTTT
Organism: Balaenoptera borealis; assembly: GCF_965194805.1. NCBI lineage: Eukaryota > Metazoa > Chordata > Mammalia > Artiodactyla > Balaenopteridae > Balaenoptera > Balaenoptera borealis. Next base: position 34,719,906 of record NC_138867.1, on the reverse strand, counting down.
TCTCTTTGCCTTGTTTCTTATCTTGCCTAAAGGCCAATTTACACTTCTGAGAAAAAACTCGTTCCTTGGGTAATATCCATCTACAATTTCCCTTTACTACCATATTACTGTAAACAGGAGAGAGCTCAGGGCAGCTGTGTTGGAAGAATCTATTACTGCTGTGTTTTTATGAAAATCTAGCAGCTTCTCAACCCCCTTTATTTTAGCACCCCCCTATAACTTCCCACCCTCACACTCCTGCCACCTATCCCCACCCCTGCTCCTTCTCTGGACTCATTATTTTTCTTGGAGATATTCTTTGACATATCAGCCAACTACAGGAATTAGCCCTGATGCACTACAGCCTGGAGAGGATTCACAGTTAATGTCAGAAGGACAATGTCAGAAATTGTCCAAGTTCACTCCAAGAGAACCAACTAGCTTCTAATAACAAACCGTCTCCAGAGAATGCGATGGTCTAAGTGTTTGAGCAAAAAACACAGGCCAAATTTCCCACCTCCTACACTCATTTTTCACTCCCAGATATAAGAATCAGTTTTTCCACACTCTTCTTACAGACTCTCATTCATTTTTGTACCCCTCAAATCTAACATAATGGTGCTGAGCAATGCTCAAAACAGAAGGTTTGCCAAATGAATGATTCATGAGAATTCAGGAATATTCCAGTGAGTTACATGTAAAGGTAAAGTAGATACGTAGATATCCAGTAACTTTCTGGTAATTCAACACATCGTTGTCGCATTACCTAGAGATTTCGTGTAAAGTGCTCATAATTGAAGCACTTGTAGGTCATATGTGACTTCTTGGTAGTGTTCTTCGTTGTACTTTGTGAATTCTAAAGCACAAAGTGTTGCTTTAACCCGTATGATTTATTAGTTTAATTAATAACGCATATAGCCTGTGGAAGCACTATTACTGTTTAGAGAGGTCAGCTATGAGGCTGCCGAGATACTGCCTGCACAGGGCTGTCTGAAGAAAGAGTATATGAATAAGTAAAGAAGACATTGAGAAACAGAGAAAGATGGAGAGCACTAAGCTGTCTACAGAACGGGCCTCAAAACAGGGGAGAGGAAAGAGGTCAAAGCACTGAAAATAACTTTCAAGGCATGGCTGATGTTTCCCTGGACCAGCATTGCTTTCCAGGGGGGTCTGATCTGCTAGACAGAACATAATGGCAAGATTCTAGGCTGGGGTGCTTTGTGAAGTCAGGTGACCAGTGATCAGTACCGTGATTCCAAGTGGTCCATCTGGCTTAAAGCTCAACTCCTATTAACAACTAAGGATGCACATGGGAAGTTGCAGAGATAAGAAAAATACATTGGTAAAAAATTGGGCAAGAATCCTGTTATGGGTTGGATTGTGTCCCTACCCTGTTCGTATATTGAAGTCCTACCCCCAGTATCTGAGAACGTGACCTTATTTGGAAATAGGGTCATTGTAGATGTAATTAGTTAAAATGAGGATGTACTGGAACAGGGTGGGCACCTAATCCAATATGACTGGTGTCCTTATGAAAAGGGGAAATTTGGACGCAGACACACACACACACACACACACACACACACACACACACACACACACACACACACACAGGGAGAACACTACAGAAAGAGTGGAGTAGTATGGCAGAAGCCACAGAACACCAAAAATTGTCAGCAAGCTACCAGAAGCGAGGACAGAGGCATGGAACAGCCCTCACAGCCCTCAGAAGAAACCAATTCTACTGACACCTTGATCTCAGACTTCCAGCTCCAGAACTAGAAGACAATACATTTCTGTTGTTTGAAGCCACTGGTTTTGTGGTATATTGTTAGGGCAGCCCCAGGAAACTAATATAAACCCCCAGTCAAATCAACTGGCAAAGCTCCAGGGAGCTGGGGCACCAAGCAACACTTGGGACATAAGGTAGAAGGGCAGTCACGGGCACTAGGCAGATGTGGCAGAAGTAAGGAGGGGAAGGCTACAACTTGTCCATGCCGTCTCAGTCCCCACCCCACAAATCCCAGACACTGCAAAGAGAACAAGCCTGATCTCACACACTACCCACTGGGGGCCCAAGCCTCCCATTACACCCCAATGCTTTGGCCAGTCCAAGGTCTGAGTGGGTCGAGAACAAAAGGGCTGGAATTCCCTGTGCCTGTAGGGAAAGATAGCAAGCAGGCCCGGCTGATGCCTCATAGAGAGGCTGAATCAGAGGTCATTGCCAGCCAACTTGGAATTCGCAGTTCTTTTCCTGATACCCTCTTGAAACCATCCCACAATTTTTTTCTATGACACCTAACATCCCTTTGGTTCTTAAATGGGTTTGGGATTTAAATTTAAATCCCCAAAGCCATTTAAATGGCTTTGGGGATTTAAATCTTAGTTTTTACCTGCCAGTAGCCTAGGTTCCCCAAACATCTCTCTTATAAATGCCAACCCCAATATTTGTTTATAATACTTGAATTTCGTTTGGTTCTTAAATGGGCTTTGCTTTTTGGTTTAAGATCTGTGTATACCTGCCACTAGCTTAGACTAGCCAAATGTTCACCCTCTGTTCAGGATTACCCCATTTGCCTTCTGGGCTCCTTTCAGGGCTCCACCCTCCCATCTCTGGTTAGTGTATCCTTCTCTTTGACCTCCTGTAATGGACTAGTCACACCACCCAGAGACTATTTCTGCTAAGTTCCGTCCCGTGGGACAGGACACCTCCCAAACAGGCGGCCAACAGACAGATTGGGAAATCATATGAGCCAGAACAGCTGCTGTGGGAGATGCTAATAGTCCAACATGATGCGAGTACAGAAAATTACTGGCTGTCCAGGAGCAGAGAATTTTAGAAATGTACCTCCTACAACTCTTATTATACAGATCGGGAAACAGATCAGCAATTTCATCATACTCACGGAGCTGGCAATTCAAAGAGCCGGCGGTTTGCACTGTACCTGGTAGGGCTTGCTGTACTTGGGTGGGCAGCAGGTTCTACAGAAAGGAGCCAGCAGCAAAGGCTTGGACAGGAGTGGGAGAGTAAATGAAGACTCTGGGCACAGGTATGGGAATGGAACCAGCCAGAGAATGTGTTTACAGCAGAGACCTCAGCAAGATGTGCCCAAAGGGAGCTGAGGTGGGCAAGAGAAATACCCCAGAGCCACAGGATAGCTAAGATGGATAAGTGAGACTGCGCTCTTGAAATAGCTTGTGGCAGAGGGTAGAGTGATCGGAGAAGGAGCTTTAAAAGAAAGGTGAAAGTCTTACTGTACTGGGTAGAGACCATGTTAGAGAATTAATATATCAATTGTTCTCAGACTTTGGTGTGTAAGATACAGATATTCAGTCCTAAAGATACTGATCGGAGCCTTTGGAGTAAAGACCAGAAGTCTATGTTTTTTAACAGTACGCACCTCACCTCATGATTCTGAGACTCATTACTGCATGTGAATATGATAAAGACCCAGTTTGTCTTCCAGGCTTTTGCGGCCTACGTGTGGGTATGTGTTTGTGCTGCACTCAAGATGCTAGGGGAAGGGAGTATATGATTCTCAAAATAAAACCTTAAATTTGTAAAATTTAAAGGAAAAACATTCAAGGGATTATTATTTATTTATAGTAACAGCATGATGTATTTGCTAAAACATCACGAATACAGAATTAATATTGAATCAGAGTTTGAAGAAGGGGCTCGGGCTGCCAGCGACAGACAGACAAGGAAAGAGGACAACGACATGCTCGTTTCTTTGCTGCCGTGTGTGGAGTGAGAGCAGCTCTGTGATTTGATGGACTTCCTGTAATCCCAGATACTGACAGCGCCCAGCTTGTCAGCACCTGAGCCCTTTAAACAGCTCTATGAGCAGAGCTTCCAAAGAGAATAAAAAGGCAAGTTGTCCATGGCTGCCTACAACTGAAACCGGAGCTGGACAGACCCAGGCCAAGAGCGAACCTGACCCAGCCTGAGACGCGCACGTGAGCACACACACAGGCATGAAAAAGAAACCCACGCTGGCTTTTTTTAACCATCAAAGTGTAGGAGTCACATGGGTAATACCTTTGCAAACAGCTAGCACTTAGTCATTTTTCACAGCTGATGGAGTGTGTTTCCTTTAGCCTTTTGGATTACATTAAAAAAAAAAAAAAAAAAAGAGCAACCACAGGGTCTGCACTGAAATCACCAGGGACGATGAACTGCATTGAATTCACCAGGGAATGCACCCTTCCCTCTTTATCTTCCTTTGCCCTGTGTATAGAAATACTTACATTTTTCCAAACAAGAAAGAATTTGAGACCCTGTGAAAATTTTATAAATTGTTCCTATGAATCACCCTCGAGTCACCCTCGAGGCCTCTCCATCCCATTCCAGTAAATGTTATTCCAGTTCATGACTGTGCTTGCTGGCTGCTGCGAGATCCCTGGGAGCGGCTTGGACCTGGCAAGATGGGTCCTCAGGGTAATGGCCTTCCCTGCATGCTGGAAAGAATCATTTTTAAGTTCAAGAACAAATATCGTCTTTTGCATTTCAGTTGTTGGGTTTTATTAACCAACTGTGTCTGCTGAAGACATCTTGACCTAAATACTAAAATGTCCATTTGAATCTGTTTCTGTATCTTAGTGATCGATTTTTTTCATATATTCATCGACAAGTTGATATTGAATACCTACCTTCTTCTCTGCATTGCACAAACATTATCTGGAATGAGCATTCTATAGGAAGTAACATACTTATACAGAGCCAAAAATTCTTGGTTCATGTAAGATTAGATATATGATTAAGTGTCAAAATTATGTAGACGTTCAAATTCCAAGCAATATTCTCATTTGTAAGTGTATTAGGCACATAAGGTGTCACTATGTCAGAAATTGCCCAAAGTGGAGATTTTAAGCCCAGCTGTAAAATTAAGCTTTGGTTCACATGCCAGGGTTTCAGATGATGCTGGATTCTGTGAAGGGATATTAAGCAGTAAGTTTAACATGTAAGTAATTCTGACCCTGCTTTTTTAACGCACATGGATGGATTTTCATCTAAATCTGAAATTGTGGGTGTTCTATAAATGCATTTGTTGCTTCTCAATGTATATTCTGATCAATAGTTTTCTCATTTCATATCTATTGGGTGACCTTCTTGTGATAGAGGGAGAGAGGATGTTTCTAAGAAAAAAGGTCGACACTGAGTCCACTTGAGTAAGACTAATGATAATTTTGATATGATGAAATGTATTTACTTATTCATTTTTTAAAAAACAAATTACATGGCTGGATTTGCACAGGTTAAATTTAAACTGTTCATAGTGTAGACCTTTCCAGTCTCTCTGTGACTTAGCCATTATATATCTGTGTGTTATTTCAGGATTGCTTAGAAGTAGATGCCAAGACAGAATTAGATATGCAAGAGATTACTGGGGAAGGAAGCAGAAAAAGGCAAAGAGATCCTTGATATGGGGCTGCAGGTCTGCTACCAGTAGGAGGAGAGAGGAAAAGAAGGAGGGTTGGGTGGAAGAGTTGCAGATGGCAATGAAATTTCAAAAAGTTTTGGCCAGGTCAACGGGAATTCCTTGGGTCTGGTGGAAAGTCCTGCATCTCACAGCAATTGGCCTGTGTTATTCTCCCCCATCTCCAGCTCACACCCTGTGCTCAGTCATGGCTAGGAGCAGTCCTTGGGAAACATGACCACAGCACAGACACAGTGATGGATTCAGAGGGGTGGCAGCTGAGACCCTCTGTCAGTTATGCTTCCTACAGGAGTTGACTTGAACAACACATTCTAATGCCCAGCACTCTCCGTCAATAAAGGCCTCATCAAAGATGTGGAGAAATTGGAACACTTGTACACTATTGGTGGGAATATAAAATGGTTCAGCCACTATGGAAAACAATATGAAGCTTCCTCAAAAGATTTTAAATAGAACTACCGTATCATCCAGCAATTCCACTTCTGGGTATATATCCCAAAGAATTAAAAGCTGGATTTCAAAGAGATCTTTGCACACCTGTGTTCACTGCACATGAACCAAGTGGTGGTTATCTTCACAATAACCAAGAGTTGGAAGCAACCCAAGTGTCCGTCAGTGGATGAATGGATAAACAAAATGTGTTATATACGTACAATGGAATATTATTCAGCCTTTCAAAAAAAAGAAGGAAATTCTGACATAGGCTACAATGTGGATGAACCTTGAGGACATTATGTTAAGTGAAATAAGCCAGCCACAGAAAGACAAATACTGTATGATTCCATTATATGAGGTATCTAAAGTAGTCAAAATTTAAAAACAGAAAGTAACAGTGGTTGTCAGGGGCTGGAGGGAAAAGGAATGTGGAGTTGTTGTTTAAGGATATAGAGTTTCAGTTTTGCAAAATGAAAAAGTTCTAGAGATCTGTGGCACAACAATGTGAATATACACAACACTGCTGAACTGCACCCTTAAGGTGATTAAGATGGTGAATCTTATGTTTTTCTTAACCACAATTTAAAATTTTTGAATTAATAAAAGCATCATCATAACCAAAGTTTGTGGATCGCATTTGTTCACTCATTTATTGCACAAATATTTACTGAGACTTTACTATGTGTCAGGCACCATGTCCCATACTGTAGACTCTACAGGAAACAAGCAAAGTCTATACCCTCATGGAGTATATTGTAGAGTGTATTAATACCCTTGAAAATACTGCCTGATAATGAGGCTCTCCTTCGCTAGAGACATGTTGCCCACTGCTAATGGTTAAGAAAATGACTAATTTGGATCTTAATTGAAAGTGTCTATTTGGGGACTGAGTTTGTTGTCATTTACTTATTAGAATCTTCACACAACTATATAAAATGATCCTGCCTGTGTTCTCCTCTAATCTTTTAATTTTAATACATTGGATTGAACAATTACATAAGTCAGTATTTCTTAAATGTATTTGACCACACAACCATTCCAAATTCTGTGTGTTTGTGAATTTTCCCTTCAATAGTTGAGTGTGAAATCTAGAATAGGGGATGACAGAGACATACAGAATTGGGGGAATATAGTAGGGATGAGAAGAAGCCATCCTAGTTTTTTTTTTTTTCCCCCAATGTATATCCTGTTTCTACCTCAGTGCATGCTCATTCCCATGTATTACAAAGCCTGAAATTCCATCATTAAATATTAATCCCTTTGAGGTAAGGATTAGCCTCTCCAGGTTTTTCTCTTTATTTTCAAATTGCAAATGGTTTGAGAGAAATAATATATATATCATTAACACCTTTGTGTGGTTGAGGCTATCAGCCTACTTTTCCTGGATGAGGGGATAGAATGTCATATTGGGATTACAAGATGCCTGGAGGTGAGAGGGACTGAATTGATAAACTCTAAGTTTGTCTGTGGTCAAGACAGAGAACGTCAAAAAACACAAGTTGCAACACCATCAGTGAGATGGATGGTGATGGTAAACTGGTCTGCTGGATCCCAATAGGAGTGTTATCTCTGAACATATTCTGGCATTTTTCTTATTCTGTCATTGCAAAGGTATGCAAAAAAACTCAGATTTCAAACCAATCTTGAATCTGCAGAACAGTAAAAAACTAGATAATGCTGACCTGTCAAGTGCAATAACTAGGGCAGTTTTCACTGATATTCACAACTTTCAGAGTTATCATCAAGTAAAATTGTTAAATAGATGAAAATGGGTTTGGATTGCCCTTATCTCTGCTTTTGGCACCCACCAATTCCCCTTTGTTCACCCAACTGAAGATCCTGTATCCTGAGCTCTATCCAAGCCTCCCTGACCAGTGTATCATGTTTGGGACCCTTTCCAACTTCATACATCATCATCATCATCATCATTGCCAGTATCTGTCTAGTGTTTTCTCTGTGCAGGCATATTACATGCATTATCACATTTAACACCCACAGCCCTATTAGGTGTCTAGGTTTTATTATCATCCACATTTAATGGATGGGTACATTGAGGCTCAGGAAGGTTAGGCAAGTTGCACAGGGTAAAGAGCTAGAATGCAGAAGAGCTGGGTTTCAGATCCAGACTTGTCTGGCCCATACACTTACCGCATACGTGATCAATTTTGGCTACCAGTTTAGGGGAGGTGGACACCAGGCACATCCCAAAATCTATCTAAGGAGAGGTTCCTCCCCGCGTACTACTCTGAATAGTTTATGTGCATACACACATTTGTGTACAAGCTGAAGACATGGCTTGCCCTTACTGGCCTGGGCCTCATAAATCTTGACACAAGGGTCTATTCCATAGCAATTAACGCTGGGCTATGCATTCCCATCCCAGGATCAGGAATCTATTTGGGTTTTCTATAATAGCTCAGGAATTCCAGCCCCTCCAAGTTTTTCTACTTCCATCTCCACCAGGTTTCTGAGTAAAAACTGCAATTTGTTATTCTCTTTCTTTAGGAGAGAGCATCGCAAATGGTAAAAGGTCTCTATCATGATTCCCTGGTTTTATTTGCAATCAGATGTGATCAGGCCACAGGAATGGCCTCTTGCGCATTTTACAATCTGGATAAGGATGGCCATGTCAAGCGCGTGATTAATTAAACGACAAGTAGATACTATTTGTGGTGCTTTAATCATTCAACATATATTCAATGAATGCCTTCTCTGCCAGGCACTGTGCTAGATTCTGGGCATAGAGTGAGCAAGGGAGACTTGTTTCTTGGCCTCACAGAGTCTACTATTTGGAATTCCAATACCCGATATGTGCTAATAATCACCATAATCTTTGAATACTTATGTACTCGGTACTTTACATAAATTAGCTCTAATCTTTACAACAACTGTGTGAAGTAAGAAGACAATAGCCCCACTTTACAGATAACTAAACTGAGGCTCAGAGAGGTTATGTAATTTGTTCACTGTCATGTGGCTAATAAGGACAAAAGCTGGAATCAAAACCAGCTGTTTTTGACTAGAAAGTCCATTCTCTCCTTCATATTATTAACTATAAAGTAGGAGTGAGGGAACCTCGACTCCAGTCCCAGCAGTGTCCCCATGCTGCCCCCTCTGTATTACAAGGTAGCTGTTTTAGGACCTAAGGAAACCCCTTTACCCCTTTATGTTTCATCTTTCTTAACTGTAAAATGGAAATGATAATTGCACTTTTAGAGGAATGCTTAAATGGTGAAAACATCTATAAATAATAAATATCATTATTAATTTAATAATGTGCTCCAATTTTATAATTCCCCCAAATTCCCAGTGAAGATGAATTCGTAGTCCTTTTGCATGCTAAGTGTGTGTGGAGTGAAGGCTCATACAGCCTCCTCCCACTCTAAGTGATGGTTCAAACAAAAATTGGAGTTGCCTTTGGCTTCTCATAAGGCAAACCTCAGCTTTCTGGAAAACTGTGCCAATGAGTATGATTCAGTTGAAAGTCAATTTGACTAAATTGGTGGTAAAATAAAAGTTCAGCCCATTTCAATAGAACACAGTAAAAAGAAAACATTGAAGTATATATAAAACAATGAACACTGCATCTGGAACACTGGATTTGCTGATTCAGTTGGATATTTATACGGTCCCAGTTTTCCTGGCACAGATCCAGTTTATGCTGTAACACTAATAGATTTCACTTTTAATTAATAATAGAATTATGAATTAACTAGCAGAGTCTCCACACCAAAAGAAACCAATCCCAAGTATAGTGATTTTGCTGAATGACACAGCAGAACTACACAGATTTTGCTTTAAAGACTAAAAAAACTATCTATATGATCAGAAGCCTAACGAAGTGACCTAGAAGCATCCGTCACTCCTCAATATTCTGTCCCTGGGGGCTATGGATAATTCCAGCAAGGACTGGCACAGGGTTAGAGGCCATTATTTTGGAATGTTAAAATTATGAAATCTTAAAGCACGGTACCTACCTTTAAGCCCAGAGTCTCCACTTCCCCCAGTTAGTTCAACAGTGTCAAACAAAGGTCAGAGAAGTTGTTTACATTGAAATAATCAGCACCCTTGTAAAAGACCATCTGCATCTCATGATGAATCATTTTCACCAGCTCCCAGATGAGTTCTTTTAGAAAACCTGTAGCGACATGTACCATCCTCTTCTCCTCTTAGAATAACCAGATTCAGAGACCATGTCACTAATATCTGGGTTCCTTAAAATTTGAAAGCCGGAAGGATACCTTTTAGTGAGCTAAAATACCTAGTTATTGGGGCCCTAGTAGCCTAAAGAGTTAATAAGGCAGTTCTCAAAGCGTGGTGCCCAGAATCACAGCAGCACCACCTAAAAACTTGCTAGGAATGCAAATTCTCAGGCTCTCTCCCAAACTCTCTGAATCAGTAGCTCTGTGGCTGAGCCCAGAAATCTGCATTTTAACAGACCCTCCAGGCAATTCTGCGGCAAGCCAAAGTCTGAGAATCACTGAGTTAATAATACAAGTTCCCATCATTTCTGATTTATTCTCAGGATGTAAAACTTTTAGCAGCTTAGCTCAGGAGCCATGAAATAGAAAGTTCAGCAACTAACAGACAAAGTCGAGTTTGATAGCAGATTGACTTGCTTGATGGAATCTCTGTATGAAGTTTCAAAATATGGAAAATTGAGCTCTGAAATGTTATGATGTTGGTATTGGCAACCAGTACTGCTGAATTGCAGAGAAATACAGGATCCTCCTGCTGTTGCTTTTTCGCTGAATTCCTTTCTGGCCTCTTGGAAAGGTTCCTTTGAGGCATTTCTGAAAATATAAACCTCCCCATGTAAATGAGTTGTTTACCCTCCCGATCATTTGTTAGAAAGCATTGAATTTTGCTGAATCAGGAGAAATTGCTTTTGACAAGCATACACATAAAACAGTAAGTGATACTGAAAACACTTGGTGCAAGTCTCAAAACTTGGAACACTCTAGATTCTTAATAATGGCTCATGCCATTTGACAAATCTTTTCATGCAATCTTAAAGTCAGTCCAACCAACAGAATAACAAAAAGTGAATATTAACAGTTGAACACAAATGAGACCTTATCCTGGTAGAGAGGCAGAATGCAAGGCATATTAGAGACTGCAAAATGCTGGGGCTTTTAAATATAATAAGTTTAAGCTAGTCTGTCTCAATACTACTTAACTAGGAAGAGACGAAATCTATAGAGAGAAAAACTGGACTCAAGGAAGTGGACAGTTTTTTACTGCTCCAGGAATAGAGAGAAAAAAAGAGTAAATTAAAAAAAAAAAAAGCAAACTACACTATTTAAAAAAAAAAGTTATCTTCCAAATGTAGTTGCATTTTAATCCTTTAATAATTTTAATTTATGTATAATTTAGCTCACTTTTTATTTTTTAATTATGAAAGCATACTATTAAATGCCAGTATTAAATTCAAATATATTTAGAAGAGGAGAGAATAAAAGGTAAAATATGCCCCCCGCCCTGTTCATTTCTTCTTTTTTTTCTATCCATACTCTAAGACATTGCCACTGAAAACTGTTTGGTGTAAATATTTCCGGGCTTTTATATGTGCATGTCTTTAAATTTGAATCATATTTCTGCCTATTAGTCTTTTACTATATTACATGAAATTGGCTCAGTGAATAGTCACCAAATTTCGAGTATATACTTGAAGACATCTTAGATAAAATAAACAAAGAGCAGTTTCCAATATTACTCCACATTGAACATGAAAAGGGCAAATATTTGAATTCCATGTATTTTTATTTGGAATTAAGCTGCTTCTCATGTGAGCACTGATCTACAGCATAAGCCAAGATAAATTACAGCAGGTATTTGTTTAATTAATAATATTTAGGTGTCTCTTCAGAAAAAAATGGACACAATAGCTTTGTTTTATGTTTATTATGAAATAAGTCATTGTACAGATTGTCATGTATCATGAATTTTTTTCACTGTATTTAAGTAACTTTTTTTTTAAATTTTTTTAAATTTATGGCTGTGTTGGGTCTTCGTTTCTGTGCGAGGGCTTTCTCTAGTTGCGGCACGCGGGGGCCACTCTTCATCGCGGTGCGCGGGCCTCTCACTATTGCGGCCTCTCTTGTTGCAGAGCACAGGCTCCAGACACGCAGCCTCAGTAATTGTGGCTCACGGGCCCAGTTGCTCCGCGGCATGTGGGATCTTCCCAGACCAGGGCTCGAACCCGTGTTTCCTGCATTGGCAGGCAGATTCTCAACCACTGCACCACCAGGTAAGCCCTCACTGTATTTATTGTGCACAAGTTTGCACGTCAGTTTATACAGATTTTTACTTCATTCCTGTGGAAATGGGATAACAGCCATTGTATAAATGAAGACTCTACCATGATTTATTAAGCCTCTCCCCATTGATAGGCCTTGGTTTTTTCCATATTTGCTACCATAAATGATCCATCTATAGCCATCCTTGTACATTAATTGTTGTGTACTTTTGTGAGCATTTTGGTAAAGTAGATTCATAGAGGTAGACTTTCTGAATAAAAAGCAAGGAACATTAGAGTTTTGTTTTGATAGGTACTGCCAAAGCACTCTTTTAAAAGGCAGCAGAGAATGAAAGCACCTATGTTCCCACAGTCACCAAATCTGAACTGTATCACTGCTAAAATACTTTTGTTCTAGTTAGAAAGGGGTATTTTGCTTCAAGATTCATTTCTTTGTTAGAAGATTTGAAAAGCCATTCTGTGGGTTGTCTTTTCACTTTCTTCATGGTGAAGCACAAAAGTTTTTAATTTTGAAGAAGTCTAATTTATCGTTTTCCTTTGTTGCTTATGTTTTTTGTATCCTATCTAAGAAACCATTGCTTAATCCAAGATCAAAAAGATTTAGTCTATGTTTTCTTTAAAGAATTTTATGGTTTTAGTCTTACATTTAGGTCATTGATCCATTTTGTAATTTCGTATATGGTGTGAGGTAGGAGTCCAGCTTCATTCTTTTACAAGTGAGTATCCAATTCTCCCAACTCCATTTGTTGAAAAGACTATTCTTTCCTCCATTTAATTGTCTGGTACTTTTGTCAAAAATCAGTTGCCTGTAAATGTGGTTTATTTCTGGATTATCAATTCTATTCCATTGACCTGTATGTCAATCTTTTTGCCAGTGTTGCACAGTCTTGACTGCTGTAGCCTTGCAGTAAGTTTTGAAATTAGGAAGTGTGAGTCCCTTAAATTTATTCCTTTTCAAGATTATTTTAGCTATCCAGCTCCTTTCCATATGAATTTTATGACCACTTTGTTGATTTCTGCAAAAGCTATCCAGGATTTTGATAGGGATTATATTGAGTATGTAGATCAATTTGGGGAGTATTACAAGCTACAGGCCCCAATTTTTTAAAAATATATTTGCCTAATGGCATGTTGACCAACTTAAATTTATGAAACTTTATAGTTTTATTCAGTCATTCATTCATTCTTTTAACACACTTTTAGTAAACACTTAGTATATTCAAGGCACTATGCAAAGAATTCCAGGATGAATAGGCTACAGTGATTCCCTTCAGAAATTCATATACATGTATGTGAATAGATGACATATTCACAAGTAATTGGAATACAAGGCAGTATAAAAATGCCATGTGAAATATGACATCTTTCATGTGGCATCAACTATGGCAGGGAAACTTCTTTGAAGAGAAGCATTCCATATACAGAGTGAGGAAGAGGAGCTATAAGCCCTTCCTAACCTAAGATTATAAAAATCCTTTTTCCCAATCTACTTTAGAGGGTTGTTCAATTCTTACGGGCCTATTTCATCATGCTGATAGAAAAGAAAGAGTGATAAACTGAGCTTCAGTGACTCTGTGCATGTTCAAGTTTGCTGCCTCATCTGATACTTGGAGGTAGTGCGGCAGGGGCGTGCTTCTAGTGCATTGAAGGCCAGCACAGACTTCCCTCTGGCTAAGGCCCCAGGAACAAGTTCCAAATTCTACCACTCATCCTTCACCTGCTGGAATAATGATTTGCACGTCACTGTGGCTCTTGCCACCCAGTTTGATCCTAAACCTTTCGGTCTGGGCGGATATTTAGAATCGATGTTAATTTAGGAGCACATATATGTATTCCAGTACTAAGATACGAACTAAAGCTGAAAGTGGACCAAAGAATAAACTGCTCACCCCGAAAGCCATGTAACCCACACTTGAATTTAACAGAAGAAGAAAAATAAATCCCTGCCATTTACTTTGAGCAAGGCAGTAGAAAGAATGTGGAAGACTCTTGAATCATCTATTCACTTCTCAGCTTGAGATGTATTTTTTTTTTTTACTAATCATATTCCTCTCCACCTCCCTCCTCTTTGCTGAGGGAAAGGGAAGGAATCAATACCCAGAACAACCATAACTGTTTTAGGTTGGGTGTGGGTGGGAGAATGGTTCCCCCTCCATGACCGGGCAGTTGACCTGCTGGGCTGTGGCAGTGCGCCACGCATACATTATGCAAATAGCCTGCGGTGCAGCCAGCAACCATGCACGAGGGCAGCAGAGTTACCCCCAGAGGAGCTCACGGTCCCCTCTGGAGAAGAACATTGCTCCACCCACGCTCACTGGCCAGCGTCTGTGTATCAAGGATTGAAAAAAGTGTGGCTAAGGGAGGTTTCTTCTTTTAGAATAAACGTTTATCCTCTTGGGTTAACATCCACTTAAATATCCACCCCAGTGCCTCAAACACAAGAGCACATGGCTGCTTCCAAATGAATCTGTATAAATTGCGTTGAAGGCAGAGGAAGCCTGGTGCCCCCGACACCTCCGCTTAAATTCTAGGCTTTGCAAGAGTTTTGTTGGTAACTGGGCCGTGGCTCTCTCTAGCCAGGGATAAAAAACATTCCTGAGGTGAGCGTGCCAATAATCAATCTTAAAACCCCTTCACCATCACTCAGTCAGAAGTGTTTTCCTGCCCTCTTCAGTCCATTTCCCTTGGTCTGTCCTTTCCTAACTTTACCCCCTCTTTAAGACAGTACTTGTGCTCACTGTAATCTGATTTCAGCTCCATAAATGATGTTCTGATCTTGTCTTCATTTGAAATTTTGATACAGTGATTCCCTCCAGATTTTGTTCACCGTGGATTTTTTTGCACTTATTTTTCTTTTTCAAAATGTTGCATTCAAATATTATTTGTCTTGATGACTGAATTTTTTGGCACTCTGTACATTCTGTTCCCAAAGCAAGTGACTCCATGGCCTTGCCCTAGTGCTGGCCCTGATCAGCAGGGTTACACTCAGGGATTGGACAACTGTTGCCCTCCCTCTGTCATGGCCCCAACAGCCAAAGCTCTTTGGAAGTACTAATATATCCATGAAAACATGAGGTTCTAATAATAAACTCCCTTGTACCAGAGTCAGTAGTGCTGGAACCCAGAAAGACAATAGCATGCCTACCTCTTCCTGCAGCTGTGTTTCTATGGAATCCTTCTAGAAATGTTCTGGAAAACATTTGAGTACAGCCTAAAGACACATTCTCTGTAACATTATTTCTTTGTTCTTGTATTGAGTTTTGCTGTGAGGTGCTCTTATAATAAGTATAAAATTCTAAAGTACAGTGAAGAGAATATCTTGAGGCACATATTATTTATTCTGAGATAGAAGTCTCCTGCTGGTATATGAACACTGATCAAGCAAAGTGGAAACACTATGGAAAATAAATGATGAAGCAAAGCTGACAAGCTTATTTTCAAAGCAAGAGATGTGGATCCTGTGATAACTTTCCACTATTGTGACTGTTTCTATTATTCCACATGATTGATGTGTGTTTAATGATTTTTATCTGATGTGTCCGGGAACTGGAGAAATGCAATTGCTTAGGTTAGTGTACGTGTCTTTCTTAACAAGTGAAGATGTTTTTATCCACAAATCGGAGATCTTGCTTTTCAACTTACGTTCTTCTTAGAGAATCACCTGGTGTGGCTCCTTCACCTTGAGAGATGCAGTCCAGTCACCAGGTTTGACCTAGCGGTGCCTGTGCTCCTAGTAACATCACATTTATGGGAAAGTTTTATGTGTGTGGTTTTGTTCACCTACTTATAACGCCATCTTGCAGTAGGTTCACAGGGGAGGAAAGTGGGGCAAAGAGAGGATAAATGAAATGTGTAGCTGTGCATTGAGTTGGAGGTGGGCTCAGACTACGTGCTCCAACCTTCTGAGTGTGTGGCCTGTGCTCTTAGCAAAATGGAAGATTTAATTAACTTTTGTGCTTAGATTATTAATATACCCACAAGCACATGAGGTTCCATCTATTTTATATGTTAATTATATCCCTCTTTAGTATCTTGGAGCACAAGCCATTTCTGAGAGCTCACACCTATCTTTCTATTTTTATCTGATTTCCACTCCCTTAATCCTACTAAGAGGTCCTCCCACGTTAAGAAGAATTCAAGGAGGAGAATGTGTCCTGGGCAGCAGAAGCCCTTTAAAGTGTTGGTGTTTAAACTGATTTTACCAGAGATGGGATAAGACACTCAACCTACAGGATCAGATTTGTCTTCAGCACATTTTTCTTCTATTATATTTGTTGTTGTTCCTTCCCTCTTATTTATTCTGATCTCTTCCTTTGGGGCATATGTTATTCATATTAGGAGATTCCTTCTATGCCTTTCATATCGAATGTCTTCTGAAATCATTTTTGTCTCTTTGTCCCTTCTGATTCTGGAACACATTTTCATCTGTGTCTTCCTACTCACTCCATTTATCTCCTACAGTTTCCATTGTGCCAGTTCTTCTTCTAATGTAAATGTAATCCTGTTATCATAGTTTGGTTTTCTCTTATTCTTTCCCTATCCCATTTACAGTTTCCTATTTATTTCTGCTTGCCTCCCAGCCAGAAAAGTTTTGTTGTGTTTTGTTTTGAAATCCCAGTCTGCTATCATCTCACCTCATATTTAGTTCACAAGTCCATATGCTCTTGATTTTTATTAAGAATCAAAGCAGGTACTTGTAAAATTATTTCTCATTTCTGCAAATGCTTGTGGTTCCCACAACACCTTTAGTTAAATCTCTTCTTCCATCTTATGAAAGCTTTTAATGGGCCCCATGATGTTTTGTCCTGTTACTCATATATGAATAAGAAAATGTGCATTAGGGAATTTCTAGAAACTGCATGCGTACATGTTCCAGGGTTCCTAGCCACCTGAGAAGTGGTGGGAAGAGAGGAGAGCTCCAAGGAACAAGCAACCCCCATGATAACCTCTGTACCTGCAGCAGCCTCCCCTGGTGCAGCCTCGGTGCTTGACTGGAGGCCTTGCTGTTCATGGACCTTCGACTCAGGGGCAGCCCTGGACTGGCCAGCCTTCTATGGGTGTGGCAGCCTGTTTTCTCAGGGGTTCTGCCCACACTTTTACTGCACCCACTACTCACTGCTTCCTGTGCTCGTGACATGAATCCAGGGCCTCCCAGAGGTACTAGAATGCCACTTAGCTCCAGGCTGCTAAATGGAACCCTAGCAGTGTGCTGCCCCAAGTAAGACATTCTGATGCAACCACATCAGGGTGAGATTTTGAGTAAGCTTTTGGACACATAATCTTCTATCCAAATGGGCCCGTAAGAGTATAAAATCAGTGGTTCTCCATTACCAGCTAGAATCTGCACAAACATCCCTGAACCCAGTGCTGACTATGGTAGACTTTTATATTTGTTATTATTTCTTGAATTTCTGTGTTGCTGATTTTTCCCCCAAATATAAAACCCTTAGGGAATCAAGTCAGTACAAAGTTTCAGATGAGGGTGAGAATCTAGAGTTAGACTTTTGAGGTTAAACTCTGACTCCATCACTTACTAATTGTGTGACCATAAGAAATGTCCATGTACCTCAGTTTCCTTAGCTATAAAATGGGGAAAATAATACACCAAACTTAGTATTTTTAAACTTAGAATGAATTAGTTAATATACGTAAGGCTTTAGACTAGTGCCTGTCACTGGCTAATCACTCGATTAATTTTAGATAACATTATATTTTTTAAAGATTTTTATAAGTAGATAGATGTCCATTTTCTGGAAGAAATGTGAACACTCAGAAGATTATAAAAGAATTAAAGTCTACACTCCTAACCCTTCTAGAACTCATTCCCTTCCATCAGAAGCTAGGATAGAGCAATAAGTAGTTGGGGGCAATAAATCCTTTTTTAGGACTACCTGGTGCAATTCCTCTCACATATTGGACATGCAATAAACGTTAGCTTATTTAAAGGGTCTATCTATGTGATTCCAGGGCATCTTATATATTTCTGGACCACAGACCATTTCCATACGGCACAGGGCATCAGAGACCACATATCCTGACCAAAATGATTGAGAGATGCTGTTTTTAAAGAGACAGTGATAAGGGCTATAAACTGATTTATTCTAGACTACAGAGAAAGTATTAAGGTAGTTGTATTTAAATACTAAAATTATAAGTGACCAGCCCAAAGGCCACCTGGAGCATACATAAGGGCCACCAGTGGTCATCAGACCACACTTAGAGAACTGCTGGTTTATGTCTATTTATATATCCCAATAGTGAGCTTCCTTTTTAAAATGACACTGCTCTATCATTTTGTCATGGTCAGTTTGGGCTTCACTTATACACTGCCACATCCTTTTTCTGCTCTGGGGAGATACAGCAAGTTTAAAATTAGTTTTTTTGCTCTATTTCATTTTTAGAGTCATATAAAATACAGTTTATAAAGACTCAAGCATAAGCCAACAAATGCTTCTATTAATGCCATCAAGAAAACTGAATAACTCCTGAAAGCATAACATGAAAAAACAAATTTTTAATTGCCATTTCTCTAAGCTGTCTTCCTCCCTACCAAGTTCTATTCCTATTTCCCTATTTCTTTCCTTTGAGGCCCAGCTTTGAAATTGGCACTGAACAGTCAGAGTGGCCATTAAAGATTCCATTGGACTAAATGTGCCAAGCAAACATAAATGCCAAAGTCCTGAATAAACATACTGCCTGGAGCCTTGGGAATCAAGAAGGGATGATGCTTGTATAGGTCAGGGGCACTGGGCCTCCCAGCAGCCATCGACCACAGATGGATTCTGGATCTGAGCGACAATGCAGATTTCTGGAATTAAGATCCCTAGCCCTCTAGGCAGGAAGCCTGATCGGAAAGCTTGAAAAGCCAGCGTTCTGTAGGAAATAAATAAGGGACATTTTCTCCCCAAGTATTTCCTGTTTTAAAGAAGAAGTAACAGAACAACTAAATTTGCTGCCATCTCCTCAAGACTCTGATTTTTTTTTTGTTTAACATTAAAAACAGTTTTTAGGGAGCAAGCCCCAAAGAGGAGACCTATGGGGCTTCCCTGGTGGCACAGTGGTTGAGAATCTGCCTGCCAATGCAGGAAACACGGGTTCGAGCCCTGGTCTGGGAAGATCCCACATGCCGCGGAACAACTAGGCCCGTGAGCCACAACTACTGAGCCTGCGCGTCTGGAGCCTGTGCTCCGCAACAAGAGAGGCCGCGATAGTGAGAGGCCCGCGCACCGCGATGAAGAGTGGCCCCCGCTTGCCGCAAATGGAGAAAGCCCTCACACAGAAATGAATACCCAACACAGCCATAAATAAATAAATAAATAAATAAATAAATAAAATTAAAAAAAAAAAAAAGAGGAGACCTATGCTAACTGGAATTGTGGGAGGAAGATTTCTTCCTAACACTTAACTACTCTTAAGAGCACTGGAGGAGGAGTCAAGACCTATGATTTACTACGTTGAGTTCTCGGGCACTTCAGGAACCACGGCTGAGCCACATTTTTAAATCAGCAACATGAATTTTTTGACGGGATATATTAATAATTACCTTTAGGATCCTTTCTAGGTTTAGAGTCTTCTTTTGTTCTTTTGATGCATGATACTATTCCGCTAATGATTTCATACACTCTGAATTTGATAGTACAATAGTAAATAAGAAGGCAGTACAATATTAACATCAAACCAGTGTAAATCTTAACACTCTTTTGTCTTCTAAATCCATATCAATCATTATATTAGCACACAGCCCACCCTCTATTCTTACAGCTCACTGAAGAAAAGATTGGAGATTTTATATGTATATATATGAATAAAATAGAATATATTCTAGTACATTGTGGGAGATTTTATATATATACAATGTGTATATATATATAATTTTATAATATATATATAAACTGCGACAAAGCACTAGATTTCAAAGTATATAAAGACCTACAAATCAATAAGGAAAAAAGGACAAGCTTACAGAAAAATGGTCAAGACTTGAAGAGTCATATCACAGAAGAGGGGCAACTATGTCAACAATAAACATATGAAAAGATGCTTATCTTCTTTGGTAGCCAGGAAAATACAAATTAAAACCATGATGAGGAATACATAGATGAGCAAAGCTGAGAAGTGTCACGAGTTCAAGTGATGGTGAGGGTGTGGAGAAAGAGAAATGTTCATGCACCATAGGTGGGAAGATAAATTTGTATGACTCTGGAAAACAGTTCCACATCATATAGTAAAGACGAAGCCTGTGATATAGCACTATGACCCAGAAATGCGTGACATTTTTTCCAAGGCACATGAACAAGAATGCTCATAGCATGCTCATAATAACCCCAGTCTGGAAACAACACAAATGTTAACCAACAGTAGCATGGGTTGTCTTTATACACTGGAATACTATACTGCAAAGCAAATGAAAAGGCTGTAACTAACCAACATGAATAAATCACAATACTGAGTAAATGAATATTTATACTATGGTTCCCTTGATATAAAGTTCAAAAATAGGACAAATAAGACTATATTATTTAAGGATGGGTATAGTAGTAGTAAAACTGTTTTAAAGAAGAAGTAACAGAAAAACTAAATTTGCTGCATCTCCTCAAGACTCTTGATTTTTTTTTGTTTAAAATTAAAAACAGTTTTTAGAGAGCAAGCCCCAAAGAGGAGACCTATGCTAACTGGAATTGTGGGAGGAAGGTTTCTTCCTAACACTTAACAACTCTTAAGAGCACTGGAGGAGGAGTCAAGACCTACGATTTACTACTTTGAGTTCTCGGGCACTTCAGGAACCATGGCTGAACCGTAAAGAAAACCAAGGAAAGTAATATCATAAAAGTTATTATAGTGAAGGAGAGAGGATGTTATGATGAGGAAAGTGCAGAGAGAAGGGGTTTCAGGTGGGTTATGCTTTGTATTTCTGTTCTGGGTGATAGTGGCGTGGATATTCTCTTTATAACCACTTTGTTAAACCCTAGTTTTAAATTTTGTTTTTCTGAATGTACATTATATTTCACAGTTGCAGAATTTAAAGTTTAAAAGAAAGAAAATTTTTAAAAAGACTAGCAGGTTGATGTCTGAACATTAGAATCTCTACTGAGGAATCAAATGCTTGGTTGGAGTGAAAATGACAGACATTTGGGAGTCAAAGTGTGATGTAGCAAGATTCCAAAATTAGGAAACTAACTTCTAAGATTAGGAGCATATTCATTTCCCAGAACAAGGCAAACTATGAGCCAAAAACATTCCTTTTTTAAAATTTTACTTTCATTTTCTTTGGGAAGGAATTCAGAGATCTAAACTGGCTCTACATGTAAAACTGTACCGAGAGTGACTGCTCACCTTGGTTGAAATGGTTAAACAAGTTATAAGTATTAACGTAATGAGTAACTTCTCTGAAAAAGTCTGTGAAGCCAGTAATAATGCCAGAGAATCAACTGAATGGGTCTTCAAAGAGTGAAGGGCTCACTCTCTTCAATTCCTACATATGATTCACCCATCTGAACACATACATACATCCCTAGCTTGTTAGTTCTTTTAAATTTTTCATCAACAATCTATTATGTCGACTAGTTTACCTAATTCCTCTGTGCTCCTATTTAATCTATCTCCACAGAAAATGGAAATGGACAAGATATATATGACTTCATATATATATATATATATATATATGACTTCAGTTTCTTTCAATAATAATGCAGTATCCTCAGCCTTAGCTACTTGAGCTTAAACAGTCCCAGTTTTTGGCCGGGTCCCTGTAAATCTCAGCAGTTGTAGGACTTCTTATAGTTCTCCAATTCGTTTTTGGGTTCACTTCCTGCCAATCTTTGTAACATCTACAACCATAAGGTGGATGTTTATTTTCTCTTTACAAAGATTGCCTATTAAATTTAAAAAATTTTAAATGTGAACTGCTCAAAAAAAATAAACACAGAGGTCATTCATTACCAAAAATCCTTATTTGAGAATGGATTTGTCATGCTATGCAAACTGCTGATCACCCAGCACATGCAGGTGATGATTCTGTCATGTGGCCCCGTGGAGAGTAACACCACGTGTAGACAAAACATCATTTCTTTACTAAAAATATGGGAGTGGGGGCAGAAAAAGGGAAAAAACAGCAGCTAAAACTTTGCTTCAGATGGCTGCAATTTAAAATGTTTGTTTCCTAATAATTTATCCAGAGTTATGGGAATACTTTCTTTCTAACCCTAAATCTAGACTATGTGTTTTTCATTACATGATTTAAGCACCTTTGTTACGCTTTCTCAGTTGCGTCCTGGAGTTCAACTTTGACACCTCACCAGCACACATTCTTTTGCTCAAGCTTCGTACATGACGTTCTCAGGAATATTTTCCGTACTTGAGGACAGACCATTAGAACATGTTATTTTTGCTTTGGACTCACCAAGAGAATCATTTTCCTTAACATGGTTTCACCCTGAGATCTGAGGCCACCCAGTGTGGAAGTGACAAGGATTCTAGAGTTTTGCTGTCTCTACTCCCCTCCCCTTGAGCCTATGCCTGAAGTTGGATAAGAATGTCTATGCCAAGGGGGCAAGATGTGCAGGCAGAGAGGTGGGGAGGAGGCCCGTAAAGGGAGCTGTTCTGCTCCTTTCCTCCCCCTGGTCCTCATGCTGTAACACAGGACAGGGCACACAGTTACCACATCCTGCCAGAAGGGCTAGAGCACAAAGTCAGCCCTTTCTTCCTATTTCCTAACATGTAGAACACCTGAGTGTATGGTAGTCAGAAAACTGTTTCTATTTCATCCAATTATTTACTCCTTTAAAATATAGAAAAAGAGAGATCAAAGTGTCTTTTCTGAAGCCTCCGCCAGTTTTCTGCTCATCCGTATCCTGACCTAGTTGGGTTGAATAACTACAGTGCAAAGTTATTCTTTCACTCTGGCCGCAACAGAGGGGTAAATTGTTAACAAAATACCAGGTGAGTCCATAATTGCTGACATTCTTGGGTCTCTATGATGTAAATTGAGGCCACTGTGTAATCAAGAGCCTGATGTGATGGCTATAAACAGGGTTGAAATGCCATCAGTACATCCAGTCTTCCCATCCAGATCTTCGTTTGAGTTACTGAAATTTCTTTCAGCTACCCTTCCTACCAATCACCTACAGTGTATTTTCTCTCTGGACACAAGTGAAAGTTGGCTATGGCAACCACAGTTTACCATGCACATTCTAGTTGCATTTTATGTTGTGGATTTCACATGTCAGTCTAAGGAGTTAAGTTTCTTCAGAAAAGTCTCTTTTCTAGTTGACTAAAACTCAGGAATCCCCAGTGCAATAATAAGAAAGTTCATGCGGGCAGCCTTTCATGATTAGCTCACTCGTGTTGGACAGGACGAAAGGAAAATTTCCCCCTGCGTGTGCAGGGTGGATTGTGTCTCTCCAGCAGCCAGTGTCTGCAATTGTGATGTGCTGAAACTAAAGGAATCATAAGAAATACATTCTGGAAGACAGAATGAAGGCAAGGCAAGGAGAGGGAGTTCGAGATGAAAAAGAGAGAGGGGCTCTTATTTCAGGGTGTCAGGAGACAGAGCCTCCATAAAGTCTGATGAGGAAACCCTGCCGAAGAGGGGCAGAATATGAATTTGGCCAATGGTGGGGCACTTCTTCAGACGGGTGCAATCTGGGCTTCTGAAGGGATGCTCTGAATTCAGGGCATTTCGCAAGACCATTGAAAATGCTTAGTAATTGTTTGCAGCTGCTCTTCAGCCATTTCCTTTACATTCCATGGCCTGGGAGACAGAAAGAACAAATTCTTTATGCCCGGTTTTGTGGATCATAGTGTTAGCTGTAAATCCACTGTAGTCTATAAAATATTGTTTTTATTTCATTGTTTCCACTTCATGCCAAATCATAAAATTTTTAAAAATAAAATAAAATGAAAGGAAGAAACAAATAAAAACAACAGAAAGGCTCTTTCAAGGAAATTGCCCTTCATACACAGTAAAAGTTCAGTGATTCAGATCTGTCTAGATTAGTGAAAAGTCTGGATTGCAGGCTATAGAGTTTCAACATTTAGGTTCTTATACATAGAGATAGGTGCACGTGTGTGTATCGGGGCATTTCTTTTCTAGGGTAACATAGACGGCCTAGCGTGTGGACCGTGCTGGACGGAACACTGGGACCCCTAACAGTCTCTGGGCTTCAGGCAAAGTTCCCTGAAATGAGAGACTGGGACAAGGCAAGCTGGCAGATACGTGGTATGTGCCAAGTAACCTTCCATCCTTCTCCCATGGCCAATTTTACTAATCTGTCTCAGTTAACTTTCTATTAGGCCCAGAAGCAGCCTCAGAATGTGTCTTAGCATAGAGTTCCAGGAAACATTCATCAATCTCTCAGCCTCAGCATACACCATTAAGTCTAGGATGGTACTAAGATGATTTCAAAGATTCTTGGAGCACTGTAATTCCAAAATGCAGATAGAGCTCCTGAAGGAACCCACTTTAAGGAATGCAAAAACATAACTAATATATGGTTTATGATATACAAACCCTTTCCAAGTTGCTTTGCACGTACTTAAAACATCAGCTAACTTCATAGAATACAGTAGTTCTCACCAGCCTAAAGGGAAGGGGTGGCGAGGAGAAGGAGAAGGCTGGCGGTTGGAATCATCTAGGGAGACTTTTAAAAATACCCAAACCTGGGTCCATTATCTTTGCTTAAGTCTGCGATGGAGGCAGGAGAATATTCTTGCTTAAAAATCTGTTTGTTAAGTTTTGAAACAGACTCCTGTCCAAAGAGCATTTTCTGGAGTCTTGTTTATATGATTTATTTCTTTAGACCATCTATTATTTCCAGAAAAAGCAATGGTAGATGTTATGTCAGCCCCTACTTAAATTAAATTTACACATTTCCAATGAGTACAGTGCAAATAAAATGATTTTACCATTGATTGAATTTGCAGCTTTATTTCTGGACCAAAGACATTGAATTTTTCAGATAATGGTGTCTACTCAACCCTTCCAGTTTTTCAGGCCAAAAACCCTGGAGTCATTCTCAGCTCTTCTCTTTCTTTCACAGACCTCATCCAATATATTCAGCCAATTCTGTCGGCCCTTGCTGCTTCTCACCACCTCCTTTGCTAGAGCCTTGTGCAGATTATTCCGATATCTTCCTAGCTGGTTTCCTGCTTCAGTCCTCGTTCCCCAGTGTCTATTCTCCACCCAGGACAGAGTGATCCCAATAAAACTGAAGTTGGATCATGCCATTCCTCTGTTTAGAAACCTCCAAGTGCCCTCGCAGCTTAGTCCCATTCACACCCAAAGTCATCGGAATGGCCTGCCAGACCCTGTAACTCCTGACACTCCCCCTTTCCATCCTTTACTCCTTTACTCCCTCCTTTGTCCACTCAACCCTGGACAGTTTGTTCCTAAATTTGTATGTATCCTTCTACTGAAAGTCTTTGCACATGCTGTTCCCTTTTCTTGGAAGGCAAATCTCCCAGATACCCGTATGACTCTCTCCCTCATCTCTTTCAAGCCTTGAATCAAATGTCATGTTATCAGGGAGCACCTTGCTAATCACCACTCTCATTAAAATTGTAACCCTACTCCCCATCCTGCTTTCCTGTTTTAATTTGCTTTATAGAATGTATCACCATATAACATAATAGGCAGTTTAATTACTTATTTTGTCAGCTCCACGAAGGCAGGGGTTTTGGTCTGCTTTGCTCACTTCTCTATCCCTAACATGTAGAATAGTGCCTGGCACATAGAAGATGCTCAATAGATATTTGCCTAATCGAAATAAAAGAATGGATCAGCCAATAGACAATATGATTCAGTGATTGGAGGAAACAACATTAATAAGCAATGAATAATTGGGCCAAGGTTTTCTGGGAATTTCCATATTCGGTTTCCCCCACCATAAAATCGACTAATCATTCCTCCCTTTCACCAGGTCACAAAGTTGCAGTTAGAACAAACAGGGATTTATTTTAACACTTTGGAAGAAATGTTCTGTCTTATCTAATATTCAGGAAATAATTATGCAATTTGCTATTTTGTGTCATTTACCTCTTCTTTTCTTTCCCTGCACTATTTCACTTAGCAATTTCATAAAACATCAATAGTTAAAGAAGGGATAAAAGTAAGTTTCAAGCAAATCCATTCAGTTACTTACTCATTTCTTCGTAGCTGAGGAGAAGAAAGTTCAAAATACTAATTTAAAACAGACATGGAGATTATCTGTTTAATATAATCTCCATTCTCTTTAGATAGAGTCATCATATTTTACAAATAAAATACGTTAGACTTCAAAAATAACTTGGGGAGAGTTTCTAGATATAAAAGGCAATCTAGAATAAACAGTATGACCCCAAAATATTTGAATTTGCCAATAATAATGGCTAATATTTATGAGCATTTTCTAGACAGCCATTATACTACAACTTTGCATGCATAATCTTATTTTATCCTCAAACTCTAAAATGGAAGAACATATGAAAAAAAATTGAGGCTTCAAAGTGTAAAACATCTTACCTAAGTTCACACAGCTTAGTGGGTGGCAGAGCTGTGATTCAAATTTCAGTCCATCCAAATCCAAAGACAACATTTGTAAGAGCTTCACTTTTCTAAGACAGTGGTTTATGGGGATGGTAAGATAAAATATTTCAAATGAGGATAGTTCTATAAAAATTGGGTCATAAGCTTAGGGCATTTTACATTATCCTGAATTTCTAAGTGTTGACTGTAAAAACAAAAGTTATTATCCTAAAAAGTCAGAAGGAGAAAAACTGCTGATAGTACCACAGGGTGACTTTCCCCCAGGAACCACAAAGTACTTTCACAAGACATACCAACCAAAAAGGCATTCACAGCATAAAATAAAATGGGGATTTGGCATTCGTCCAGATAATTGGATCAATGGAATACAAACTGGATGACTCAGCTCTCAGAGTAATTTTTTTATTTTTCATTTTGAATTATTCAACTTATCTGTCTCAAGAGATCAATGAATTGAAGCTGGGACTACAATGTCACCTCCTGATTTCCTGTCTGGACCATAACGTATTTCCAAGTGAAGGCATTTTGTCAAATTAGCACATCAAGAGATGTCTTTAGTAAGTCTGTCATTTTAAATTATATGCCTATTCCTCTGCTTATTTTGGAAAGAGAATGAGGTATCGGACCTTGCAGAGAGAAAGGAGAAGAGTTGAAGCATACATATGTGGTGTATGGTGTGGTGTGGGGGGTGTGTGTGTGTGTGTGTGTAGAGTTTTCCTGGCAACTCATGGCATATCAGAAGTGAGTGTGTAATGGGGTAGGGGTGCTATATGGGGGATCCTAGTTCCTGCCATCCTGTTATTTCCCAACAAGGTCTTAGGAATTCCTACGATCTTCAAATACATTCTCTACCAAAACACACACCACAAAAGCAATCATCATTACCTTCATTAAGTCTAAAGTTCTTGTTTTCTTTCCCTTTATAGATGATTTATGTGACCATTTTCTGGATATTGTGAAGCTATTTGTTGCTATAAAATGTTAAAAAGGACTTTCTCCCTATTTAATATATTTTTCTATTTAGAACTTTTCAATCATTCAGTTATATCCCAGTAAACCTCTCACATGAAAAGATAGAAAACAGAGACTGTGAATCAGTATAATTTCATGAGTGGAAGATGAGGAATCTTGGTGAATCTAAGAGAAGGTCCATAGAAAATCAAGGAAGTGTTGGGAAAAGAAATGAGTTGTGATGACAGATCACTCATGGGCTACTCGATACTGGCCCATGTGCCATCTTTGGATCATGAGCTAAACAACATGACTTCTGCCACAAAGGGAGCTGTCTAAATGTAATGTGTGCCCAAGGCTTTGACCTTGAATTAAAACTTTTACTTCTTTTAATGTATAAATGATTATGCTGAACATTAGCCAAGAAAAATTAAATACACAGAATGACCTCATATTTAAGAAACACTTGACATTACAGAAATAAATCATCTTAGAATTAACTAGGATGAGAACATATGATATCTTACTAATGAAGAAAATACAGCCTCCATTTAGGGGAAAGCAAATGTTCTAATTAACACTATTAAAAAAAAAAGAAAGAAACTACTAGCTTAGAAAAAAATTTACTATATTTACTGGAACTGTCTTTGTAACTAAGGCTAAAAGTATGCAGTAGGCAGGTCTTCAGTTTCAAATGTCCTTTCTGAGTTCTGCTTCAGAGTGGAATGAATCAGGTGGAAGGACTTCCATGGAGGGCTAGGTCAAAGCAGAGATGTGCCACTAATGGGGGCTTTGTAGATGCAACCAGAGATTCCATGGTGATTAAAAATACAGCCTCTGGTGTTATACTGCCCAGGTTCAAAACCAAGTTGTGCCACTTACTAGCTGTGCTATACTCAGAGATATTATTTAATTATTTAACATCTAAACTGTACCTCAGCTTTTTCTTCTAGAAAATAGAGATAAAAATGAAGCCTTCTTCATGGGGTTCTCTGGAGGGTCAAAAAAGTTAACTTATATAAAGCACTTGGAACTGTGCCTTGCACAAGGTCAATGCCATATAGTATTAGCTATTGTTATTTTTACTGTTACAGGTGAATAGAGAAACAAAAAGAAAGCTGGAAACATCACTGTTATATGTGAATCACTCCTATGGCAGGAGATGAAGTAAGTCAAGATGACAAATCATAGGGTGGTACGTAGCACAAGATAGATGATTAATAAATATATGTTGAATGAATATATTAATAAGTGAGGGTCCCATTTGTAGGCCAAGAAGATTTAAAGCTAATCTGTACGAATATGAGAACAGCAAAGAAAACAGAAGCAAACTAAGATGGCCAAGACTTGGTTTCATTGTCAGCTCTGTACACCTGGAGTGAACCAGATAGCTTAAAGGAACAGGGCTAGACTGCTGCCAAAAAAAAAAAAAAGGAATACATATTACTAACCTGAGTCACTCACTGTTTTAAAAACTTGTGCTTTGATTTAAGTAATTCTTTTTCTTCTACTCCATTCTCAGTGATTTGATGCATTTAAGAAGTCTCAGTAGTAATGCAAAATGACACTGCAATTCACTGGATAATTTCGGTACAATAACAAATAAGGAAATGTGACTAATCTGCCTTCGTCTTATCTTTTTCCTGTAGTAATGAACCAGCTATTTTGGGATGGTTGAATATTGTTTTCCCTTCCCATACACTCCCTTTCCTAAAGTTTTGTTCGTCAAAAGAAGTGTATTCTAACTACTTCATTCACAACATGCATTTTACCAGCTTCTGACAGAATTCCCTCTTGTACTCTAAAATAGTTTTTTCCTAGAACTCTGTACCAAAAAGACTTTACCGTGTAATGGTTAACATTTTCAAGGTTCCATCTAGTCATTACCATGGCCTGGACAAGTCAAATAAAAAGTAAAGAGAATGGCATAACCATCTAGGAACAGTCCAGAATGTCCATTTTACTATGTTGGGTCTTAGTCCACTGGCCAGCAGTGTAGGCAGGGGTTACACTCTTCAGGTTATCAACATGAATTCAGATAAGTTAAATAGAATGATGAGGGATTGGGGAATCATGATGTTGACAGTACCCAGGATCTCCAGGACTCAGATGCAGTACAGAAGAAGCAAATACTTTAACTGCAGATTAAATTAAATGCAGATTTAATTGGCATGTGGTGTCTTGGATAGTCTACAGGGCAGCATAGTGGGCTTTAGTCAAATGAGTCAGGAAGCAGAGCCTGGCTTGGAGCAGCTCAGTGTCTCCAGGCAAGAATTGTACTGCAGCTTCCAGAAGTCTCTGCTGCCTTTTCTCTTAGGACAACTGAGGCATCCCTGCTCAGTCTTCTTATTCCTGGCCAGGCTTTTGGGCTTAGAAGATCTTCTGTCTATTCTGAATAGGTGGCCTCACCTTCTCTATCTTTTGGCAGGTGCATTCCCTGAAAAAAGCATAGGGGATTTGCAAGAGAAATTTAAACATTTGGGGAAAAAGGTCTTGTGTCACAGAATCCCACTCCTGCTGCTACTGCAGCCAAGTAATATCCTAAGAAAGGTCAACAGTTATGAAAACAAAATTAATTTTAATATTAAAAGGTAAACATCTGCTTTATAATAGTTCGGGATTTTTGATCAAGGGTAGAAATAATAAAGTATGAAATTTTAAAAAATTGGATGTAACTATTTTGCAAGTCAAATGAATGTCAACCAGAAAGTCTCAGAATGGGAAGTTTGGGGTCTGATTTGTCTCAGTTCAGTGGTTCACCATCCTGGCTACATATTAGGATTGACTGAATGGCTTTTAAGAAATTTACTCTTCAGATAAGTTAAATCAGAATCTCTGGGAGAGGAACCCCCAACACTGGTATTGTTAAAAGTGCCCCAGGTGATTCAGCATGTGTTCAGAATGGAAACCCACTGGTAGAAATTATCCTGATTCGTTAGTTGCCTTGACTAGAGGTTCCCAAACATGGCTGTTTAAATGCTGTTGAAAACAGATTCCTAAGTACAGAAGGATTGAATCAAAGTCTTTAAGAGTGGGAGTGGGTGAAGGAGGGGTTTGGGGGTGTGGTGACATGGTGATAAGAGGCAGAAATCTGTATTTTAACAGTACTTTATGGGAAGTCACTTCATTTTACCATCACAACTCTTAGGAACAATTCTGATTTCATGTTTTGGTTTGCTTAAATGAGTAATCTACTAAGTCATACCACTTGGTTCAGACTGTTTTCAGTCTTATTGAGAATATTACCTTGACTTTGCTTGATACAACACAATTCAAGATTAACTTTCCAGATGGCTTTTCTCTGTCAACTTTTTACAAGATAATGAGACTGCTTTGATAAAGACTGCCCTTATAAATCTGTGTGTTGTGCTTTTGGAATTCCTTGCTGGATATGCTCTGTGAACACTCATGCCACATGTTATGATGAACCAGGAAGGAAACAAAAATTTCGGGTTTTTAAAAACTGAGCTTCATTATAGATTCTTACCATAATACATCCCCCTACCTTTCTAGTCTCTCCCCCTGGACTGACTCTTCTGAAAGTTTCCCTTTAGCAAACATTAAAGACCGCCCTGCTCTCCTAAAGGACCTCCAATGCTGGAGTGTCATTCACTGAACCACTGCTGGAGCAGAATGTTGACTTCCTGATTTCCAAACGTGCCTATTTCCATTGGCCAGCAATATTTTATTCTTTGTGGTTTCCCAGGCCTCTCAATTGACTTTTTCTCTATAATGGAAAAAGTAGAAAGACACCCTCTCTGCATTTTTCTCCAGTTCTACTATGACCAAGCACACTTCCTTTTCAGAGGGGAGGTTTATCCACTGGCAGAAAAGTCCACTTTCCCTCTCGCCGCTGACTTCCTCTACGTGGAGCTAATGGATTTTAAACTCTGGGATTTAGGTGGTCACCCATGCTGCCTTACTTTGTTCTGAGGCTCTCAGAATGCAATTATAGCTAAGAGTTAACCTAGTACTGCAGAAAGGAGAAAATCTGCAAGGGCTGGGCAGAAAGTAGCTGTTTTATAAACACACTTCAACAAATACCTTTGACTTGACCTCCGTCTTATCAAACAGCAAAAACAGACCTGTGGCAGACAGTCCTGAGGCCATAAATTCAAGAAAGACTTGCCTCTTAACCCAGTAGAAGAGAAATTTTGTTTATCCCAGAAAACGTTTTTTAGTTCTTAATATACAAACTTTCTATTAGAAGATTGGGCCTAGATTAGTGATGAAGGCTGCCTACATTGACCAAAAGCCCTTGAAAATAGCTCAAGTTTACACTTCAGTCAACCACTGAATATAACCATAGTCAATCCAGTTTCCTCACATAAAAAAGAAATGTTGGTAAATGGAACTTTTCAGGGAAAATTGAGATCAGAGTGAGTAAGGTCAAACGGAAGAAGGTATTGAATACTGACAATCTTCCAGGAACTCAGTTTGTACTCATAGAGAACAGACATACAAAAATGAGGAAGTGATGGAGAGAAGCATTGCATCCCCAAAACATTCATTTTATAGTGCATCCACCACAGGACAAAGCAAAACAAAATAAAACAAAACAAAACAAAAAAAATTGAGTTATGTCCTTAAAAATATTACAGTCTTTGTAGGAAGATAAGGCAGACACCATGAAAGGTGAAATAAGAATGCAGTGTAGTATTTGACTAGATTCTAAGAAATTGGAAAAGAGAGCAAATGTTGTAATGGTTTAGAGTTTCTTCTTGGTAGGGTGTTGTCTTGAACCAAGTAGGATACAGCTGGGCCTTCAAAGACAGGTAAGAACTCTAAATAAGGAACTGATTATACCAAAAAAAAAAAAAAATTTAAATGACTATAACAATCATCATAATCTTACACTCACTTGAAATAAAGAATAATAAAGAATTTGCTGGGCTTCCCTGGTGGCGCAGTGGTTGAGAATCTGCCTGCCAATGCAGGGGACACGGGTTTGAGCCCTGGTCTGGGAAGATCCCACATGCCGCGGAGCAACTAGGCCCGTGAGCCACAACTACTGAGCCTGCGCGTCTGGAGCCTGTGCCCCGCAACAAGAGAGGCCGCGATAGTGAGAGGCCCGTGCACCGCAATGAAGAGTGGCCCCCGCTTGTCGCAACTGGAGAAAGCCCTCGCACAGAGACGAAGACCCAACACAGCCAGAAAAATAAATTAAAAAAAAATTACATTAAAAAAAAAAGCCTCATTTAAAAAAAAAAAAGAATTTTGTTTATTCATATGTAGCTGTTTTGAATTATTTTATCTTCATACAGCACATGTAAGCTGGGTCTAGAAGCTCTCTCAGATTCCATGCAGATCTGAGAGAGTCTTGGATTCCACTGACATCACTGTTGATCCAAAGGACAAAGCTTAACTTTAATTAAAACCCTCTGAGTCTGTATATCAAGTCACTCAAGAAAACAGGTCTCATTACATGATATTGACCATTATCACCAAACTTGATCCCCACTTATTCACCAAGCTGAATTCGAAGTAATGGGAAAAATTAAATCTGTTCTCAAAGGAAAATATTTTACCACTAATGAGGTTATTCAAAGAAACATATGGCAGGTTACAAAAATAATTGCATAAAAAGGAATTCCAAAGTGGTTTCAGGCTGTGGCATCACTGCTGAAATAATACATCCTCTTATGATGAGTACGTGAAGCAAATGCCCTTCTTTGGATCAATGACCATCATTTTTTAAAAATTCAGGCCTATTTCTCTTCAGTCCTACCTCATGCAAATGATGTGATTTCAAGGCTTTCTTGGACTCTCCAATTTTCCATTTAATTTGGGGTTGAGGGAGATTGGACTGAATCACTCCTTGTTGCTTATCTTGAGCCCACAGAATGGAGGCAGGGAGCAGCATGGTGGAAAGGGCCTAAGCCTTGGAGTCAGACTGACTGTTTCAACCTGGGCTCTACCACCTATTAACTGTGTGGCCTTGGATAAGTCACTTAACCTGTCTGATCCTCAGATACCCTATCAGAAAATAGGGATGATATATACTACATAACAAGGACCTTATAAAGGTAGATTCTCAATACACAGGAGTAATGATCGTGGTATCATCATTAATATTTACTTGTATTATTATTTCTGATGTGATTCTGGATGAATCATTATCTCTTTCCAGGTTTCAAATGCCCTGGTTGTGCCTGAGTGGGATGTTATGACAATCTTTTCACTTAATTCCAGTTCTAAGATTTTATGAAGGAAATCACATCTGCCACCAACCTAAACCACAAACACAAGCTAGGAATTTCTGCTGAGAAGTAGTTCTACTTCTGCATTAATGGAAATTTCACAATTTACTTAAAGAAGACAGAGCAGTGGAGGCAGAGTGTTTGCTAGCTACATATTTCTCCAAAACACACTCTCCAAACTGGGTTCTGGGCGAAAACCCAGTTTAGGCAAGGGGAAGAATACCATCTGTTGGAAACAGGAAAACAGCCCTGATGTTTTCCATAGGACTTATTTATACAATATTCACATTATTTTTAGTGAACTTCTCACACAAGACTGTACATAAATCAGGATGCTGTGGCCAGGGAAAAAGAGACAGACAGGCCTGGAAGCAAGGAGGCCCTGCTTTGATTCCAGCTCTCCCCTCTCCTAACTGTGTGACCTGAGCATCCCTTGTCTTATCATCAGGAATAAGAACTTCCACATTTAGGGGTGCTGTGCGTTGGCATTGCAGCAGGCCTGGAACATAGCGACTCAGTCCCAATGATCTTCTCTTCCCCATCCACAGGAACAGGCATGCCACTGTAGTCTTCTTAGTCAAGAAAACTGCCAGCTCTAGATGGTCAGATAATAGGTGTTCAATAATCATTTGCTGGGTTGAATTGGACACACATTCTTTCAGGAGTCAGTTGACTTCCAGAGAAAACTGCAAAATTCATTTTTTTAATGATGACCGAAATAGTGATCTGCCAACATTTTATCCCACATCTAGAATCAGGCTGATTTAAAAGCAACATTTCCCAAAATGTATGGACAAGAGCTCTTGGAAAAAGGAGTCCAGCTGTCAAATGTTTTTGAGAAAGCTGGTGTTCTGAATATGTACTACCACCATCCCTCCACTCCTCCCACCCCTTCACCCTCTCCCCACCACACACACGGACTTTTAGGAATTCACAGTGTTAAATAACTGGTCAAGGGCTCTATAAAATGCTGCAGCAAGAAATTTGTTTTGCTGTGTTTAAGCCAGTAGCATTTGACCATGGAACCCTTAGAACTTAAATTGAGAAATACTGTTTTTTCAAGAAATGGAAAGGAAGTAACAAGTATGCATAATATGTTCAGATTTTGAAAGCCATTATAAAATATGTTTTAGAACTTCAGTTAGTGTGTGATTGGGCGCAATGTTTAGATATGAATAAGAAACTTTGAATAAAGCTTAAAAATAGAAAATTAATGTTCCCAGATACTTCAGATCTTTTTCCCCAAACAGGTATTATCATTTAATATCTGGAGGAATTATAGAGAGGAATGAGCTAGCGTTGATCAGTGAGCAATAAATATTCTGAAATAAATTAATAAAAAATGAATTTAACTTAATAAAATAAATTAACAAAAAATAAGTTAATAATAAAAATGTGACTAACATAACACCACAATTCATGAAATGACAAGACTAAGAAAAAAATAAATATTTTAAGATTTAATATGGTAGATAAATTTTAATGTATTTAAGTTTAAATCTCTAAAATTAATTCAAATTGAGTTCACATTATATTTCAGGTAGGGTGCTGGTTTCTAGAAACAGAACAGTGGGGAAAAATTCTTGCTTGCATGGAGGTTAAGAGATGTAAATCTAATAATAAAAATAGGCGTCAAGTTGTGCTTGCAATAAGTCCTGTGAAAGAAGACAGACTCGTGCTCTGATTTCCACTTTGGACAATGAGATCAGGAACCACACATGCCTCGCTTGCTATTGTATCCCAGGCCCTGGCACAGAGCCTGGCACAGAGAAGTTGCTCAGTAGGTATTTGTTGAATTATTTGAGCGAATGCATAAGTGAATAAATGAATGACTGTAGGAGGATATGACAGTCAGAGTTGTCAAGGAAGAGGACCCCTTAATGAAACTAACTTCTGAAGGTTGTTCATCGAGTAAAGAAGGGAGGGAAGGCTATGCCAGCGAATTCATGTGCAAGGGAGGAAGCATGGCACAGGAGGGCTGGGGTGGGTGTCATAAAGAGGAATGGAGTCATCCACGCAAGATGGCACCGGGAGCTAAGCAAGCAGGGGGGAGGAGGTTTTCTAAGACTAGGTGGGGATTTTGTTTTTATCTTAAGGTCAAAGGGAAACCACTGAGTACCTTAAGCCAATGGGAAGTGTAACACAATCAGATTTGTATTTAAAATAGCTATTCTGCCTATTGAATCGGGGTGGGGCGGGAGGAGCAAAAGGAGTTGTAGGTGGGCTATCTGGGAAGCTAGTGCAATA
Organism: Balaenoptera borealis; assembly: GCF_965194805.1. Taxonomy (NCBI): domain Eukaryota; kingdom Metazoa; phylum Chordata; class Mammalia; order Artiodactyla; family Balaenopteridae; genus Balaenoptera; species Balaenoptera borealis. The sequence goes on along the minus strand of NC_138867.1, from coordinate 34,683,873 downwards.
GTGTGGGTAAGAGATGATGGTGACATGGATTAATGCAGTTCATGAGGGAGTGGAATGATTTGAGACAAATCTAGAAGGTAAAACCATAGATAGAAGGACAGAGAGAAAAGCAAAGAGAGGTATCAAGGAAGGCCCCTGGATTTATGGTCTGAATAACTGAAAAGATGGTGTGTCATTCACTGAGTTAGGAAATAATGTGAGGGCGGAGGGGCAGGGACTCATGGATTCAGTTACAATTATGGAATGAATGGTTGTGAATGAATAATTTAGGGCTAGAGCAAAAGAATCAGAATATATTTTTTTGCCTCATTCTTTCCTGTTTCATACATAATTAGTGAGCACTTCTTTTAGCCAAGGTTGTGGTAGTCATTGCTCCTTAAGGTCACTGGTCAGTGTGTGTCCCTGACTTTTTTAAAAAGCCACAAGAAAAATAAAAGTGTGTAACTATGTGTGGTGATAGATGTTAACTAAACTTATTGGGGTGATCATTTCACAATATGTACATGTATCAAATCATTACGTTGGACACCTTAAACTAAAACAAAGTTATATGTCAATTATACCTCAATAAAACTGGGGGCTGAAGGAGCCAATACAATGCTGGGCACATGAAAAATGATTTTAGGAGTACTGATACTTTCCCCATACAAAGACGAACAGAATCTCTCTCTAAATGTGATTTTAGCATCATTCTTCTTTTAGCATACCTTTTTAAGAAGCCCGTAAAGGACTGAAGAAATGACTGTAGAAATACAAATGAAATAATATGTTGTTGAGGGTTAGAGGTAATCCCCTAAAAGTTCACTCAAAATACTGAAAATGGAGGAAAGAAAAAATAAAGTCCAAAGAACAACTAATAAGAGAGTAATAATAGTGCCCTCTTCACAAGGTTGTTGTAAGGATTTCAATTGAGACGATTATGGGCCTATTGTATTTCCTGAATGTTAGCTGCTGGTATTATTAGTATTATTAAAGTCATCACATCAGGAGGTGGTTGAGACTAAAAGCACAAATTAGTTGAAGAGCGTTTTAGGTAACTTCCTAGTTGATGGATTCACAGGTACTATAGTTCTCAAGGCGGATCAGAATGTTTGAGGCTAAGGCATATCACTGTGGTATATGATCATTGAGTTTAACCCATTAGGTAAATCTTATATTTTATGTTCATCATTTCTCATTAATCCATTCAGGCTGCCTGCCCAAATAGCAATGCTGATAAAACAGAATTGTACCAGTTTCTGGACACAGAGGACTCAAACTGTCATGACAGGCATCAACTCCATGTGAGAAAATTCAACTGCAGGACTATCATAAAAATATGTTTATGCTCAAACAGTTGCATGCTTCTATAATAATAAGACTTTTCCCCTCCAATTCTCTTCCAGTGAAATGCTTTTGTGTCCAACATCAGAGATGCATAAATTACCCGGATTTAAAAAGCATGTGGAGAGAAGACGATATACTCAATCGATCTCATTGAACATGCTGTGGATTTAAAGGGAACTCTGACTCTTTTTGATATGCAGTGTGCCCCATAGGTCCTTCTGGGACACAAGGGGGGAGAAAGTCCTTCAAAAATAATTTACTTATTGACGTCAGTTAGTCTGAAGGAGAACAATTAAGTGCTTTCAGTTCATTTTATCTCAAACACTTGTGCATTGAGAGTCAGCTATATGTCTGCCATTGTCCTAGGGGATGTGTAAGGGCAGGAAGTTTAAGAGTCAGTTCCTAGGCCCAATAAGTATATGACTGATTTGTCAGAAAAGTCACCCACACATGAACAACAGCAATGTGCAGGGTGCCATGTGACTGATTGTCAAAGTGGCATTCACAGGAGGTACCAAAGGAGGATAGAGATGGGAATGATTGGGGTTTGTGGAGGATATCATCTGAGGAATTTGATTTGGACCTTAGAGAGTGACTGGATTTGGATAAATCTAGAAGTTGGATAGCCATTCCTGGCCAAAGCAATAAGAACAAGCCTGGCAGCATGTGGCGGTGGAGGACTTGGCATCACTTTGTGCCTGCAGAAAATAATGGAAAATTGTAAAATAATATCCAATCAGTATAGTGGGGCAGGACCGTGGAAAGAGTTTGACAATCACCTGAGGAGACTGGAATGAGAGAGGGCAGTGCGCTGGAGGAATAAGGGTGTGAATACGCATATGGTTATATATGTGTATGTACATGTGTATTTATTTAACAGCTGGGGAAACTGTTGAAAGTTTCATTTCCAATATAACATCAGGTGATAATGCTAACGTATATATTATGTACCTGTAGCACGTAGCACTTAAATCTTGTCAACAGTGAAAGAATTCTGGTGTCAGAGTGTGTGTTCATCCTACTCTTCCAACCAGGAATTCATATCTAGCAATATATAGAAGGACAGTGAAAGAATTCTGGTGAATTCTGGTGTCAGAGTGAAAGAATTCTGGTGTCAGAGTGTGTGTTCATCCTACTCTTCCAACCAGGAACTCATATCTAGCAATATATAGAAGGACCCTTTGACTTGAAACTTTTGTAAGGTGATGAAAGAATTTACCTAAAATAATGACATCCACACTCTCAAATAAGAATTTTATGCACTTTAATTTTCTAATTATAAACAATGATGTAAAGAAAACCATCAATATGTTCTACTAAGCAACTAGTCATATAAGACTTGTCTACATGACTAGGGGCTATGGAAACAGATCTGATCTTGTCTGATGCTCTTCTGTGTGTACACAGTTATCTGCGCAATGTGATGTCTGGTTTGGGTTGTCTGGCTGGAATGTCCATTTCTTTCTTCAGGATCCTTATTCCTAAGTCTAGGTCATTCTTCATGCCACGGCTACTCTTTATTGATGAAATTCTTCATAAAGTTCTGCTTCCCTCAAATGCTGACTATACTTTGCTGCACTCTACTCTGTGTCTATAAGTGCCTTCTCCCTGGCAGCTGTGTTTCCTCTGGGAGGACAGTGGTCTTCTGTCTGCTGTCGCAAGCAACAGTCACTTCTTCTTGTAGTGAGAACTGAAACCAGAACCACCATATGCCATTTCCTGGACACTTTCTATTAAAGTCCCCTTCCCCTCACCCACAGAAGCTGTAGTTTAGTGGTTAGGAGCATGGGTTCTTGGATTTGAATGTCAGCACTGCTACTTATCAACCGCATGCTCTTGGACATTTAACATTTTTCTGTACATCAGCTTTCCTTTTTTTTTTAGAATGGGATAATAATAGTGCCAACCCATAGAGTCATTGTGAAGATTAACTAAGTTAATGCGTGTAAAAGGATTTAGAAGAGTGTTTGGCACATAACAAGTACTCAGTAAAGGTTGGATTCTTTTTCTTCTTCTTCTTCTTATATCTCCTTATGCCCCAATATCATGTGGATATCACTCAATCACTAACTTTCTCCACTCAAAATAGATTCTAACACTACAACCCATCAGCTAGTTGACACACCCCTGAACCTGTACTCTGGGGCAAACTGAAACAGTGTAAAGCAATGTAATTCCTACTGATGATCTTGTTATAGAGATGAGATTTTTGTGTACGAAAAAATTAAAAAGCAATACAAAATTGAGCACATTATGGGAGGTCAGGAAAGAGTGAGATAAAACAGGCTGAAATTGTAGTGTGAAGAATGGAGAATAAATATCAGGAAACATTTATGAACAGTAAATGCTATTAAAATGGGGTCATTACAATCTCCTTCCCCAAGAGCCTTAACAAATGAGGATTTAGATATAATCCTGTTTTAGCTCAATAATTCAATGCATACTTTGGAGGCAAAGGGAGTGGATTTGATTATCTCGTTAAGGGTCCTTTGGTGCTGTGAAGCTATAATGCTGAAAGAAACCGCTTGGTACCTAAATCTCATGTTTCTCAGCTAAAAACAGGAGAACAGTAACTTTGTGCCTACAGTGCTCCCAGATCTTTGAGCTGAAGGTGTGATAAGCAGCAAGGACACGTGTATTTACTACTAACTGGGGGAACTGAAGAAAAAGGAGGCCCTCAGAAATTTTTACATACTTTAGTCTTTCTTAGCATTTCTTGATTTTAGAAACATTCATCTGTAACCAAAAACATCCTACAATATTTTAAAAGCGTGTTATATTTCAGTAAAGTTTTTCTTAAAAAAGAAAGTTACTAAAAGCTAAACTCTAAGACTGAATCAACAGGTATTTATTTTAAAAGCATTATAATTGTCTCTTCAGAAAAATATAGCACCACTCTCCCCCGCTAAGGTAGAGAATCCATAAGGAATGGGCATCTACTACTGATTTAATCAATAACCCAGCTCTGAGTTCTAGTTACACTGTGTACAAACCTGGAAGATTATTAAAGGACTTCTTTATGTATCTTTCCTACTGTGACCTTACAGAGAAAAATTTCTCCTCTTTGTATTCATTTTTGAGCACATAAAATATGCCAGATGCTGTGTTGGATGTGAACTAGAGAAAGACAGATAAAAAATAAACAAATAAGAAACTTTCAAGAATGATATGTGCTGTGATGAAAAAGCAACAATGAGGATGTGTCTGGGTAAGGGTGACTACTTTAGGTTGGGTGATATACTTATCCTTTTTTTTTTTTTTTAAGATTTATTTATTTATTTATTTATTTATTGCTGCGTTGGGTCTTCGCTGCTGCACACAGGCTTTCTCTAGTTGCGGCGAGCGGGGCCTACTCTTCATTGCAGTGCACGAGCTTCTCATTGCGGTGGCTTCTCGTGTTGCGGAGCACGGGATCTAAGCGCACAGGCTTCAGTAGTTGTGGGGCGCGGGCTTCAGTAGTTGTGGCGCACAGTCTCAGTAGCTATGGTGCACAGGCTTAGTAGCTGTGGCGCACAGGCTTAGTTGCTCTGCGGCATGTGGGATCTTCCCGGACCAGGGCTCGAACCCGCATCCCCTGCATTGGCAGGTGGATTCTTAACCACTGTGCCACAAGGGACGTCCCGATATACCCATCCTTGATCTGATTCCACTCAGATTAATTTCTCCTCCATGTCCTGCTCTGCTCTGCACCAGAGTGGGGCTGACCTTGCAGGTTACATTCTACAGGCTCCTATGTTAGCTAACTTACGGCTGGGTTTAACAAATGGAATCACTGAGATTGGAGCACTGCAAGAAGGGAGAAATTAACGTGTTTCTCCCCTCTCCCCTCTCTCCCTGCCTTGGGTAATGTCTTCAGCAGAGGCTACATCCCTTCCCTGACTCTTACCAGTCATACCTGATGTGCTTCTAGCTTCTGCTGTGGTCCTGGACTTCAATAAACCTACCTCCTCTTTTTGTCTCTCCAACCCAGAGTTGGTAGTAGCTTTCTGCTGTTTGCAAGCTCTGGGTTATTTTTCCATCTCCTTTTTGGCTTCTCAGCTCTCCCACCACATGTGTAACAACACTATGTGTTAAAATTTCTGTTTTAAATACTTAAGAGTGGTTTCATTTTTCTGGATAGCCTCTGACTGTGACAGAGTATCAGGTAAGACTAAACGGAAGAAGCGAGATTTAAGATAAGAACTAGGAAACTAAAAGGATCCAGACGTATGATGCTCTAGAAGGAGGACAGTCCAGGTTGATAAACATGAAAGCCCATAAAGAATGAATAGCCTTGGACTTTCTAAGAAGCCTAACGCAATCCAGTGCAGCTGTACCATCGTGTGAGAACGGACGGTGATCAGTTAAAGCCAGAGAGGCAGATGGATGCAGGATCACATAGGTTTTTATTCTAAGTGTGAGAGAGATGGACAGACATGCTTTGATTTGAATTTTTTCAAGATTACTCTGGCTACCTTGTCTATAATGGATTCAATGTTGGAAGGAAAGATAGTCCAAAGTAGCAGCTAAGGAGATGAAGAAAAGTGGGAAGATTCACAAAGAGCTTTTTTAGACAGCGTAAACCCAATTTATTAGTAGTGTCGATGTTGAGGATGAGAGAAAAGAAAAGAACCAAGGATGACTTTGTAAATTTTTATTTGAGCAACTAAGTGGATCCTGGCACCATCAATTGAGAAAAATGAGGAAGAAGCAGGTTGAAGAAGGAGAAACAGAGAGAATTAAGAGTTCTGGTCCTGTTAGGTTGAAATGCCTCTTAGACCTCCCAGTAGAGATGTATAAAAGGCAGCAGGTATTTGAGTCTGGAGTTCAGGAGAGAGGTCAGAGCTGGAAAATAACTTTAGGAGCTCTTGGTATATAAATGGTTTTTTAAACCACAGATTTGGATAACATTGCCTGAGAAGGGACTGAAATTGGAAATGATTTATTGCAAGCCATCAGTGATTGTTCTAAACACAGGATTTTGAAGGGAAAAAAGTCATTAGACATAACCATGTTTTAATAAATAGACTTTTTACAGAACAAGTAGAAACTTTTTGTATGTATGTTTAAAAATAGTCTGAGAACCCAAAGGCTAGTCCTACACAATTAATTTGATTAATGTAGACAGCTTTTCAAATAATTTAGGACACATGACAGATTGCCTGAACGGTCTCTGCCATGTATATGGTCTCAGTGAAACAGATCCTAATTAGAAACTCTTTTCCTTCGGATACATAAATTTTCCCAGGAAATCAGTCATATTTGATGCACTTGAAATGCGTGTAGAAATATCAGCTGACCCTGAATATTACAAAGCTTTAACAATTTATCCTCCATTTCCTGTATCTCTATCAGAGCAAGTAATGAATCATCTTTCAAATATTCTGAGTATGGACACTGAGAAATCTTCAGCTTCTTACTGTCTTTGGCATTCCGTGTTCAGTCAGTTAACCAAACATGACATGTACTTTCTGTAGCTCATATCTCTTCTTCTTTAGTCCAACTGCTCCACTTCTAACCCTGTGGTTCTCATCTTATCTCATCTGGATCACCTTCCTCCTTCTGGGCAACCCCTTCCCAACACCATCCCTTTCATACGTTCTCTCACTGCCATTTCCCATAGCAGCATCTTATCCTGTTACCTGGAAATCCTAGAAGGGCTTTCTAATTCATTCCTGATTATTACATCTTCTGTGTCTCTAGTCCTCCAAAAGAGTATCCACATGGCCTTACCTGAAATCGCAACCTCTCGGACATCTCCAAAACATCACCAGCTGCTTATATCAATGGAATACCAGGCGATCCAGTGTAAAATGTTTGCTATGCTTTGTTCAACATGTGTTTTTAAACATTCAGAGAATAAAAGATGTAGTCCCTAAATACGAGTAAAGTTTATTTTAAAGATTTAGAATTATAAAAGAGGCTGCATTGCAAACTGAATATTCATAGTGTACGGAGAGGAAAAGTAAACGGAATGAGTCAGTCGTGTGTTTATTGGCTGCTTTCTCTTAATCGAAAAGCATCTCGGGGTTGGAGGACGGTTTTAGCAATGTAGAGAGTGGGATTTTTCCCCGTACTTTTCTGACCATGCTAAGAAAAAGGAAAAAAATAAAGGCACTCTAAGTGTAGAGAAGAGATAAATATAAGCCTTCCCAAAGATCTTCAGACAACCCTATTTCTGACAGAGAAATATAAATTTTGAGAACTGAGGAAGAGGAAGCCTTCAAGAGGTCTCAAAATCAAGCATTAGATGAAAGCAAAGAAATGTTGACACCCCATACAGTACAGCTGGATACACACCAGGTGAGAAGAAATAAGAGATTCCTGGTCATAAAGAGGAAAGTTAAGGGTAGCATGATGGGAAAAAAAGTGAAAATAGTTTTATTATTTATTTTATTTCTTATTAAAATTATGTATGCAAATGTAATTTTAATAGTAGGTCACTTAAAGAGATCAACCATCTTCATCTAGGAAAATACCTTGAAAGTTTGCTTTGGGTAGAAAAAATGAGACCTCTCCCAAAACGTGGTGTGTAAAACGACAGGTTTTTTGAGAGATTAGATAAGCTGCTCTTCACAAACAGCTAACAGTTAATCAGTGATTGGGGTAAGAAAAAAGAGACTAGAGGGATGAAAATTAAGAGAAGGACAAAGGAGCTAAGAAACACAGCAGGCTGCAAAGCCTGTAGAAGCAGGGCTCCATGAGAAAGCCCAGTGGCGGGGGACCGGGGGTCATTTGTGAACAGCAGTGTTAATGCTCAGTTTAAAGTTATCTGTAGTGCTGTGATGGAAATCCCCTGCATTGCACTAAAGCTTCAGCAAAATCTGTTACACGCGTGTGCACCAAGGCTTTTAGAAAATTACAAAGTAATAGGCTTTGTTCAAGCTTAGAATGGCCTGGAGCAGAGAGAAAAGAGGAGCTTCAGTTGATGAGATGGGAAGGGAAACACCAGCTTTCCCCCGCCGCACCACCAATTCCTGGATATATTTAGAGGAACAGCAAGAATATAAAATGAGGTATAGGACCTCATTTGTATTTAACTCTGAAAGAGAAGACATCCTCCTTGACATGTGGATTACATAAGTGTTAACAATAGGTAAATTCACTGGGAGAAATTATTTAATTTCCAATGCAGCTATTTTCACATCTCGTATTATGTCATATTGGCATGATTTTAGCTTGTAAAAATAGTGATTTATAATTATCTTTGTTGAAATCCTTACTTTTTATGAAAAAGTTACAATCTCTATAGGAAAAAAATGAAGCATTGACTGGCTTGTGGACTAAATGTTACACTCTAGAAGGGGTTACCTCTTGCTTGCATACTCTTCACCAAGCAGAGAATTTTAGTCAAACTGCCTAGGAGGCAATTATTACTGATGCCTAACTGTTTCTAGTTCCATGGACCTTTGAGAATCTTTTTTAAACTGTGGATCTTCCATCCAGATGAAGCTCACTTAAATGCAAAAGTTTGCATAACATTTCAGGGTTTTATTTACTGTCCTATATCTAAAAGCCCAGCTATATTGTGTGTGTTTTTAAAGGGGATAAGGTGGGTGGGGGATAAATTGGGAGATTAGGACTCACATATACACACTACTATATATAAAATAGATAACAAATAAGGACCTACTGTATAGCACAGGGAACTCTACTCGATACTCTGTAATGACCTATATGGGAACAGAATCTAAAAAAGAGTGGATATGTGTATATGTATAACTGATTCACTTTGCTGTACAACAGAAACTAACACAACATTGTAAATCAACTATACTCTGATAAAAATTAATTTATAAAAAAAGAAAACAAAAAACTTGGGAAATGCAGCTCCCTGGCCTGCCTGCCCCAAACCAATACAACCAATCCCTGTTCTCATCAGTTGACTCCTGATCCCCTACCTCATCCAAACCAACTTCACAAAGTGATAAGAAAAAAAAAAAAAAAAAAGGAAGTGTGTTGCTTTCTTTATCTTTTTGCTAGAGGTTCTAGAATTTTTTTCAAATATCCCTGTTTGGAATTCATGAAAGTCAGTATTGGTTGGATTCTGACCTATAGTTCAGAGAAAAATGGACTTTATCTTCATCCTCAGTCTGAACATGGCATAATAATGAATGAATGGACTATTCTTTACTCAGGTTCCATGGTTCTCAGATCCCAGCACTAAGAGTTCTACCCTCACTGATAGAACGTGGAGAACATCATTTAGGCTCTCTGGGCTCTACCTTATTTATGCAAAGAGGAAGTTTACAATTTCTTCCGGCTCTAACATTTTCTTCGTCATAATATAAAATTTTATCAGAATAGATAAATATTCCTCCTTCTGATCATAAATTTCTGAAGGCAAAGCTGTGCCTAGTGCCTCAATAGTCCCTGTTTTTAAAACATATACACAGAAAAGCAGACTCTCGTGATTATAGTCCTAGAACATTACCCACTGTGGGAAAAGGATGTTCAAATCTACTACTTTCCAAATACTGTATATTCTTTCATCACAAACATCACACTAAGGAAAAGTAGATCAGATGAATATACTGGTAGTGGTGCCATGAATTATCAGGATGACTATTTCCATCCAAATACAGTCCTTATTTCTCTGTACTATGGCATCAGCAGTTCAGATTGTTTTCCTGCATCCAAGAATCATGGAGTCAGGAGTCAGGAGGGTTTGGTGCTGAGCTTGCCAGAAACTAAAGCATTAAAGCCAAATAATATGTCATCTTCAGTCCTGAAATGTGCAGAAGAATTCTAAGTGCCTTTTAATAGGTTATGTAACCTATCCTCTATTAATGGGCCTTTGGATTGATTCCAGTCTTTTTCATATAAACAATGCTGCCATAGACATTTTTGGATAAATGCCTTTGTGGATACATTTGAATATGTGTATATGTTATGTATATGACCTTCATTTGGTGACCATATTATCAAGATGTATGAGGTCTTTCAATCAAATCACAAGTGATTAAACAAAGGTGCTTGAGATTCAGATGGATTGAAACCAATGCCCCGCCTTCTTGTCAGTAGAATGTCCTTTGAGGTTGCAACTGAATAGCAAGGGAATGCCATGGGACAATATACAGGTTCAGTTGATATTATTTTAATATATAAAAGAGTTACGTTTGAAAGTATATATAAAGAATGCAGGCTCCCACCAAGTTTTACAAACTGTAGAGTTAGATACGAAAATCAGTTTCTATCTTAAAACTCAAAAAAACGGCTAAGCTTCTCAGGTAATCAATTAGATGAGAGATAAGGGATCCTTTCAACAGACCATGGATCTCTGCTAACACGAGGTAGGACTAAAATACCAGCCTTTAAATTATGGAGTCCCTGTTATGAACTCTTAAACAGGCCTCAGTATGTTCTATCAGAATTCGGTGAATGTCCTGACCTAAATTTCTTCTTGTTAAGTAACCTCAAGCAAGCTGAGAAGTCAACTCCAAAAATGATATTAGATGACATAATTCCTTTAGTAGCTAAGCATCCTTCAACCCTCGAGAAACTTAGAATTAAGTATAGAAACGTTTAAGAAGATCAAAACAATCTTATTAGTGTTTTTGGTTAAGTGATATATCCATGTTTGGAAGGAACTTGGCATATTAAAATGAGAAATGAGGTCAGTATTGCAATTTAAAATGCACAATGAAATGATATAGACTTGCAATTTTAACTCATACAATATACATATAAAAGCTTTGGAATATGAAAGAAGATTAACCTTCACTATTTTTATGTGCTTGTTTTTTTTAAAGATTTTTTAAAATATTAAGTATTTGGAAGGTTTTTCAGATAGATGATCGACATACTTGAAAAGGAAGTCAAGCAGATGACATTTACAAAATGAGTTTAAAAATACATGGAGGAGGACTTCTCCGGCAGCGCAGTGGTTAAGAACCCGCCTGCCAATGCAGGGAACATGGGTTCAATCCAGGAAGACCCCACATGCTGCGGAGCAGCTAAGCCCGCGCACCACAACTGAAGCGCGTGCGCCCTAGAGCCCGTGCGCCGCAACTACTGAGCCCATGTGCCACAACTATGAAGCCCGCGTGTTCTAGGGCCTGCGTGCCACGACTACTGAGCCCGTGTGCTGCAATTACTGAAGCCTGTGCGCCTAGAGCCCGTGCTCCGCAACAAGAGAAGCCACCTCAATGAGAAGCCCGCGCACAACAACGAAGAGTAGCCCCCGCTGGACACGACTAAAAGAAAGCCTGCGCGCAGCAACAAAGACCCAACGCAGCCGTATATGGAGGAGTTTAGTTAACTAAGTGCATAAATGTGATTACACACATTCAAAATTTCACTAAAAATGGTTACTAAAATCATCCAGATTTATAAATAGAGTAATAAATCTGTAAACTGAATTTAAAAGCTTAAGTAAGTATGGTTTTGGATTTTTAATTTTAATCAATTAAATGCTAAGTTTTTAAGCAAAAGTAAATCTCTGAATAGTCTTTTCTACATACAGAAACTACTTTTAAGACAAAAATATTCATACTTAATAGTTGTCACCTGCACTATATCCTTCATAGCAATGTAATAGGGCTAAGAAATAAATTTTTAAAAGGGAACTCCTACACATGAATAAGAATAGCCCATTAGAAAAATTGGCTAATTTTAAAAGAAACGAAATACAAACAGCCAAAATATATGAAAACGTACTTAACCTCACTCATTGTTAAAGACAGGGAAAAAATCAAAAGTGTGGTCCCATACAGATTCAGTGAGACACAGTAACTGTCATATGTAGATAAAAATGTTAACTAGAACTACCTTTTTGGAAGACAATTTGCCAAAAACTGTCATGTTTGAAAATGCATCTGTCTTTGGACGTGACATTTCTACTTCCAGGAATTTATCATGTATACATATTTGAATGTGTTCACAAAGGCATTTATCCAAGAATGTCCACTGCAACATTGTTTGTAATTAAAGAGTTGGAATGACCATCAGTAAAGGACAAGTCAAATATATTATTAAATCCATGCAGTGGCTTAGTACACAGCCATTCAAAAGAACAGAGTAGCTTTTCATGTATTGATACAGAAAAATCTTCAACTATGTTAATATAAAAATAGATAATAAAGCCAAATATAGAGTAGATATGATATACTTCCAATGTATACTGGAAGGAAAAAAGATATTTATGTGTGCATATGCATAGAAATTTTCTGGAAAAATATAAATACATAGATGTCTCTTATAGGTGATTGACTATAAGGAAGATGTATCAGCTTCCTAGGGCTGCTATAACAAAGTACCACAAACTGGGTGACTTCAAACAACAAAAATTTATTCTCTCACAGTTCTGGAGTCCAGAAGTCAGAAATCAAGGTGCTGGCCAAGTTGATTCCTTCTGAGGTCTGTGAAGGAGAATCTGTTCCATGCCCTTCTCCTAGCTGCTGGTGAAAGCTGGCAATCCTTGATGTTCCTTGGCCTGTAGATGCATGACTCCCATCTCTGCCTGTATCTTCACATGACTTTCTCCCCATGTCTTTATGTTTTCACATGGTCTTCTTTTATAAGAACAATAATTGTATTAGACTAGGGACCAATGCTTTTCCAGTACGGCTTCATTTTAACTTAATATCTGCAGTAACCCTACTTCCCAATAAGGTCACGTTCTGAGGTACCAGAGATTAGGACTTCAACATATTTTGCCGAAGGGGGACAGAATTCAACCCATAACAGAAGGATATGGCCATCTGGGCTTAGAGTAAAACCTGAAAATTGGTTAATAAGAAAAGACTACTAGTTAAGTGATACAGGCATGATTAAGTGTTATTTGTGGTCCTGATCCGTTCTGAGATAAACATTTGGACAGCAAATACCATGCTGTATAAACTGATCTTCCAAATCTCAACATTTGGCATTCAATTAATTTTAACAGTGTTTCTCTCCCCCACTCAGAAGCCTTCCTTTTGGTTCAAAAGAACAAGTCATTAAAACTCAATTTCCCTCAAATGATATTTTAGTTCATGGAGTCTCAGAGGTAAAAGGGCCTTTAGAGACCGTTTCGTATATGCCTGCAGTGCTTGACAGTATGTTCAGCAAGAGGCCCAGTCTCTGTGTGAACACTTCTAGGAATGAAAAACCTACTGCTCCCAAAGCAGCCCTTTCTGTGCCAGGACAGCCCTGATGGTTAGAAAGCAGATACTGAAATTCTGCCTCCCTAAAATTTTCACCATTCTGCCTGTGGTCAGCCATCTAAGCTTTGCAAAATCACATGCATATTTAATATTTAAAATTTTATATATATGTGTATGTAAATATATATTTTATAGAATGTATTAAAATATATTAAAAATACATTTACACTACTACTACTAAAATATTGTGGGACATCTTTGGGCTCTATCACATGTCTTATTTGAGTGGCAATTACAACCACTTCTTAGAGGTAAATATCAAAAAATCAAAATTACAGAAGTAGCAACCAGATAAAGGAAAAATGTCAGAATGAAAGTATTGGATAGCACAAGCAATCAGCTATCTAAAAAGCAATAAGTGGCCACATTCTCATTGACATTGATCCTTTCAAATACATGCATAGAAAATGCTCATCACATAATTTATTAACATTTTTATAAGAAAATATCCAGTATAAATGTAAGTTCTACAACTTTTCTTTGAAGACTCAAGTCTTATTTCCAAGATGTTCCTAAAGAGACATATCCTCTTGGGGAGAATGTTAAAATCAGGAAGTTTATCTCATGTATATAAGGAAGAGCTGAAAGCCTTGAAAATACTAGGGGAAATTTTGTGGGAATTTTGCCCAAGAAATCTTTTCGAAAACTTAAATACTTTAGGCAGCTTGAACAAAGGCATGAATTCTGCGTGTGAAAGGATTCCATAACATTGTGACAAATTGTTGCATTCACAGTTACTCTGCCAGAATTTGTCACACAGTTTGAGAGACATTAATAAATATATGTCAGCTTGTCATTCCTTGACAAAATACTCCCTTCACCCAAATAAATGGACTTGTTTGAGGCTACAGTAGCTGTCTTTGTCTAAGAAACACTCAATTTGTAGATACATGCTGTTTGCTTGCAGCACCAATTCACACAAAACTCTTTACACCTGGGCAAAAACAACAATGATGCTTCTTTGGAAATATGAAATATCTCTAGAGCTCTCAGAAGTGCTGTAGGAAAGTGCAATCATGAGTCACTTGGACTTTTCAATAATAGTCAGAAAATCAAACCTAATGTGTTACAAAAATGAAGCTCTGTATCAAAGTAAGTTTACCACCCAGTTGTACAGTGAAGTAGCTCAGAAAATTGACGATCTAAATTTACCCTCTTTCTTTAATCAATTGTAAAGGATAACATTTCTTCATTGCCCCTCTGATTTAAAGAAAACAAGAAAATGTCCCCTGATAATTAAGGCCTGGGAATCATAACTTCACAGCAGGAAAAAAAAAAAGAAAAATGATCACTTAAAAGATAAAAATTCTACCTTTACAATAATACCTATGACTGACTTGTGATAAAAACTAATGGTTGTACAGTCGGTGAGCACTTTAATGATATATCCCACTGGATAAGCAACAGCCAATCATGGGCTTCTTCTGCTGTACTTAAACAGAATTTTCTTACCAGGAAACAGTTGATTCGGTTCTTAGGGGTGAGCTGTTTATTGCCAAAGATCAGTTTACTCAGCATTAAAAAGAGATACTACGGGGCTTCCCTGATGGTGCAGTGGTTGAGAGTCTGCCTGCTAATGCAGGGGACACGGGTTCGAGCCCTGGTCTGGGAAGATCCCACACGCCGCGGAGCAGCTGGGCCCGTGAGCCACAACTACTGAGCCTGCGCTTCTGGAGCCTGTGCTCCGCAACAAGAGAGGCCACGAGAGTGAGAGGCCCGCGCACCGCGATGAAGAGTGGCCCCCACTTGCCACAACTAGAGAAAGCCCTCGCACAGAAACGAAGACCCAACACAGCCAAAAAAAAAAAAAAAAAAGAGAGATACTACTATTATTTAGTCCTTTTAGGATTCATGTTTTAAAAATGGTTTGTTGGTTACTTCTTTGTTTTCCCTTTAACAATGATTTTTGTAGAACTACTCATGACTGTACATTTAGAACTAAATAAAATCTAGACAAAATGTAAAAGAATAGAAACCTTAATAAAGGAATGGTGAAAGGAGGGAGTATATGCAGTCAGGATATCTATTAAATTCTGTTTCAGGTTAAGTTAATCTATATGTCCTATAGCATACACTGCCAAAAGTCACTGATGGAAGGGCTGCTTATCTGGAAATATATACTATTAATTTGCTCACAAATTGCCAAAATAAATATTTTTTAGCACAATCCAGTCTCTCATATTATTGTAGCCTGCCGTCACTTAATATCAGTAGTGGTTCAATGTAGGGTTTTTTCCTTGTGGAGTGAACATTCTGCTATTCTTCTGAAAAATACTTTCTAAATATTGTCTGTCACTTGATTGTACTCAGCCAGAGTTGGTTTGGGACTAGGCTTTGCAAAATCAGGGGTTTTGTCCAACAATGGCTAATTTGGGTTTTGGTTTGGCGTCGTGGCCTATAAGAACATGGAGGGTTTCCACTTTCCAAGTTTTCTTAACTGGCTGATGACGTATCCTGAAACAAGAATCCCTGTTTTTCTTTTCAATAATTTGTTCTCCCTTCTGGCAGGGAGGCCTGTGAAACTTAGTTAAAACATGTTATTTCAACACTACCAAACAGTAAGTCAAACTAAGCTTTACAACTCACTTTGTCATAGACCTGGATAAGTGTATTGCGGTAAGGAGCTTTATCAACCTGCAGCCTATCTTGTTTATTTAGGAGAAACCCCACAACTTCCCTACACTGCTCCCATTCTTCCTCCATGACTCTGTTTCCTCTTTTCTCTCTGAGCCAGGAAACTGATAGCTCCGCGGTCTCACAGTCCTTATTCCTTGTGCTCTAGAAGTCCAACTCAGGACCCCCATTCTATTCCTTCACAAACTTGGCATACATATTATACATATAGTTAACTTATATGCGCCACAATTCATGAACTCTACCACTCCTCTGATTGCAAGATGCACCATTATTTTATCTACCACTAAAAAGATTGATAATGCTGCCAATTAAAAAAATCTATGCAAGTCATCAAATATATGACCTATTCCAACTTCAGAAATATTAAAATGTGAAAAAGATTTTATCGTAGAACTGATGAACTATGGTAATTTAAGGCAAGAAGAAAAGAGAATACCTTTAAATATCCTTAGAAAGGCATTAACAGAACCACTGACTTTCTTCCATTTTGATTTACCGATTGTCTACAGCCCTATCTCATCCTTCACTCACTTTCTGCATTACAAAAAAAAAAAAAAAGCCTACCATGTGCAGGTCCTGTGGTAAGTGCTGAGGACACGCAAAAAACAAGAGACAGTCTTTGCGCTCGAGATGTTTTCGCTTGGGGAATGGATACAGAAAGCAACTAGAGAATTATGATAGAGTGACTATCACTATACTAGCCAGAAGCAAGAATTCTATGGGAGCACAGTGAAAGGTGACCTAACTCAGCCTTACAGAAGTTATGGAGAGCACTCCATAAAGAAAGGCAGCCAGCGTCCTTGTTCAAAAGGACAAGGCAGATGAAGAAAGGATACTCAGGTAAAGGAAATAGCATTGTGTTCTGGCAAATGCAAGAATCTCCATAAGACTGCCGGACTGGAAGAAGTGAGGTGAGCTAGGACCAGCTGGTGAATGGCCTTGCCTACTGTGCAGAGGAGATGAAAATTGGTTCTGAAGAAATTGGTGAACCAGTGAAGGTCTTAAGGATAAAGTGACAAGATTAGTTTAACCCTTTATTTTTATTTATTTATTTATTTAATTAGAGAGAAATTCAAGAATTACAGCATTGAAATTTTTTTTTAAATTATTTATTTATTTATTTTTAGCTGTGTTGGGTCTTCGTTTCTGTGCGAGGGCTTTCTCTAGTTGCGGCGAGCGGGGGTCAGTCTTCATCGCGGTGCGCGGGCCTCTCACTATTGCGGCCTCTCGTTGCGGAGCACGGGCTCCAGACGCGCAGGCTCAGTAGTTGTGGCTCACGGGCCTGGTTGCTCCGCGGCATGTGGGATCTTCCCAGACCAGGGCTCGAACCCGTGTCCCCTGCATTGGCAGGCAGATTCTCAGCCACTGCGACACCAGGGAAGCCCCTAACCCTTTATTTTAATTTGTCTTACTTTTACTTTGTAAGGATCAAATTAATCATGAATAATTGGGTCATCTCTGTATCCTTGGCTTCTGAAGTTTCACTTTGATTGCACTGAATACTCAGTTTTGTTTTTTCCTTCTGGAGATGCCTATCTATCCATTTTGGTGAATGTCCTTTAATTCTTTATAATTTTCTTCCTCTAATATCTCTTTCTGAAATTCCTACAGGTCAGATAGTTGACTCCCTAAATTGATCTTCTATGATTCTTACTCAAATTTTTCACCTCCTCATCTTATGGTTCTACTTCAGGGAGCATTCCTAGAATTTATCTTCCAACCCTACTACTCATTTTTTATGGAAGGAATAGCACTATCATATTTTTAATCTCTACGAGCACTATAGGGTTTATTTTACAACAATCTGTTATTGTTTATGAATTTAATAGCTTTTCACATCTCCCTAAGAATGTTATTATAGAGTTTTAGCATATGTATTATCCCTGCATTATCTCCATTTTCTTCTCTTTCCCTGTTCTCACCTCATTTACTTTGGCCCCTCTCTCCATGATGAGAGCATCCCTTTACATTCTGGTGATCCAAGGCTTTTCATTCATATTTAAGAGTGGAGCTTCAAGACCTGAGCGGAAACTCAGTGTACACGGACAGGGTTAGCTGACTACCCTTCAAGTAGATCTTGTAGGCAGCTGGCCATTCCATTAGGGCTTCCCAACCACTAGTCTATAGGGGGTCTTTCTTCTACGTGATTCAGTTTTTCTAGAGACCTTTTAACCTCTTGTCTTGGGGACAGCTTCCTGGTTGTGGTGTTGTGTGCATAGGAAGGAAAAGGGGGCTGGAAGAATCAAACTATTCTAGAAGTTTCCAATGAGCAGATTTTATTCATTTCCTTGTATTGAACTATGACTCTCACCTTCACTCACCCTCCACCATGTCTGGTGTCTATGAATCATCAGCCACTCTCATTTAATTTCTCCATTTGATAAATAAAGCTCTGATTTCTTATGGTAATGATGGGCAAAGTAAGGGATGTGGTAGGCATTAATGTTCTGTTCACGGTGGGCATTGGGGAGTTGAAAGGACCTGGTTGTTAGTGTTCTATTACTTGAGGAGAGGATCGATTTATATAACCTTACCATCTACTCCCTGGTCCAGCCCCATGCCTCAATCCTCCATCTACCTTACCAGCTACTGCCGTTGAGTTAAGCCTCTCCAGGGTTCTGCAGTGTCAACTGCTTCTTTATAGTTATTGTGCTACCTGCATGTACATGAGGTCTGGATTTTTCTGCCTTAATAAACCAACGTCTACACCTTCATCCACTCTCCATTATTCAATGATTTTTTCAAACAGCTTGCCTGCTGATGCCCTCTTCTGTTCTCTCTGTCCTTTTGGGTTTATAGCCTTTTAATAATAATGGCCATTTAATAATAATTTAATGGGGGCTTGGGAGAGAGACAGGGTAACACATGAGTTCAGTCTGCCTTCTTTAACTGAATACTATATTTGCAATTTAGATTTGCAATATTTTAACTCAAATAATTTCTTATGCTCATATATGGAATAAATATATTTTACGAACCATAAATTAATAAGCATGATATGAACATTATGAGAGACAATAACCATAGAACATTTGCAATCGGAGCTACCCTGAAAACTTAAGAGTGTACAATCAGTTCCTAAATGACACCTATTCTTTGCTTCATTTTCATACTTTTTATAGCCTTAATTACATTTTCTAGTCATAAGCCAAAATGAAATAGTAATATGTCAGGAAAACTTGAACCCAGGAAACTCTCACCCCCAATCCCAACTTTCTCACTCTCTTCCCCCAGAGTACTTTCACCAATACTCCAAGGAATTTATACATCCAATTTCAGACTTAGACATATTTTTAATCTAGATAACGGCCAACTTTTCCACTCTTGGCTCAGAAGGATATCTATTTTTACTTTTTCACATGTGGCACAGCACAACTGAACCAACAACTAAGGCTTAAAAATCTGCACTTTGTGGTAGTCAGTGAGTTTATCCAGAATTCACTATTCTCTTGCTCAGTTGTTTGAATTCTTTCATTATCCTTGTAACCTTCTCAACAAAGGCAATGTAAATAGAGCAAAACCTGGAAAGATTCTCAGACACCAAAAACTTTTAAACATATACATATGTATTCTCCCCAAGGAGGGAATAGTTTAATTTAAAATGTCTTGGCAAACCTTTGGGGTGGATGATAAGAACTTGAGAGCATGAAAATGCTTGAAGTAAAGGAGATAAAGATATATCAGCATGTCACCAACAAGCATTTAGAAGTTTGCATAATACCCTCCAAGTCTTTCCATGTTTTGCAAATGGCAAAATTTCGTTCTTTATTATGGCTGAGTAGTATTCCATCTTCTTTATCCTTTCATCTGTTGATGAACACTTAGGTTGCTTCCATGTCTTGGCTATTGTAAATAATGCTGCTATGAACATTGCAGTGCATGTATCTTTCTGAATTAGTGTTTTCATTTTCTTCAGATATATACCCTGGAATGGAATTACTGAGTCATATGGTAGCTCTATTTTTAGTTTTGTGAGGAAACTCCATACTGTTTTCCACAGGAGCTGCACCAGTTTACATTCCCACCGACAGTGTACAAGGATTCCCTTTTCTCCACATCCTCACCCATGTTTGTTATGTGTGGTATTTTTGGTGATAGCCACCGTGACAGGTGTGAGGTGATACCTCACTGTGGTTTTGATTAGCATTTCTCTGATGATTAAAAATGTTGAGCATCTTTTCCTGTGCTGTTGGCCATCTGTATGTCTTCTTTGGAGAAATGTCTATTTGGGTCTTCTGCCCATTTTTTTAAATCCAGTTGTTTGGTTTTTTGATGTTGAGTTGTATGAGCTATTTGTATATTTTGGATATTACCTCCTTATCGGTCACATCACTTGCAAATACTTTCTCCCATTCAGTAGTTTTTTTTTTGTTTTGTCAATGGTTTCCTTTGCTGTGCAAAAGCTTTTAAGTTTACTTTGTTCCAGTTTGTTTATTTTTGCTTTTGTTTCCTTTGCCTTAGGAGATAGATCCAAAAAAATATTGCTACAATTTATGTCAAAGATTGTTCTGTCTATGTTCTCTTCTAGGCGTTTCACGGTTGCAAAGACACTAGGGAGCAAACAAAAGGGATTTCTAAACACTCTGCATATGAAAAGAACAGGAATTTGGGCTTGGGAAAAGAGTTTGGCTCTATAAAGGAGCAAAGGATAAGACTTTTAACAATAGGGATTCTAACCTTCAAATATATATTGTGTTGTATATATGTCAAAATGAATATATATGAATTTTAATATCTATTAAAATATATAATATATTTAATTAATATATGTAGATCAAATAAAATGTGTATATTCAACACAAGTCAAACAGAGAAATTTAAATTTTGTATGATTTCACTTATATGTAGAATCTAAAAAAAAAAAACAACTGACAAACATAACAAAACAGAAACAGAGTTATAGATACAGAGAACAAACAAGTGCTTGCCAGAGGGGAGGGGGGTGGGAGGAAAGAAATAAGTGAGGGAGATTAAGAGGTACAAATTGCCAGCTGCAAAGTAAATGAGTGACAGGTATGAAATGTACAGTGTGAAGAATATAGTCAATAACTATGTAATATCTTTGTATGGTGACAGATCAAAACTAGACTTATTGTGGTGATCATTTTGAAATGTATAGAAATATTGAATCACTATGTTGTGTAACAGGAACTAACAGTGTTGTAGGTCAATTATACTTCAAAAACAAACAAATAAAAGAACTCATAGAAAAAGACATCAAATTTGTGGTGACCAGAGGCAGGGGTTAGGGGGAAGGGAAATTGGATGAAGGCAGTAAAGAGGTACAAATTTCCAGTTATAAGTGCTAGAGATGTCATGTACAACATGATAAATACAATTAACACTGCTGTATGTTATATATGAAAGTTGTTCAGAGAGTAAATCCTAAGAGTTCTCATCACAAGGAAAACGAATTTTTTTCTATTTCTTTAATTTTGTTATCATATGAGATAATGGATGTTCATTCAACTTACTGTGATAATCATTTCATAATGTAGGTAAAATCATTCTGCTGTACAACTTAAACTTATACAGTCCCATATGTCAATTATATCTCAATACAACTAGAAGGAAAAAAAGAACACCTTAAAAAAAAAATAGATAAATCCCATTTCACTTCCATACACCTTCAGAAAAGACTGCTGTAACTCACAAAGGTCTTTATTTACGTGGGTTTCATATGCGGTACAGTGACTTGATCAAGGAAGGATGTTGAGTTTGACATGGTGCAAAACAGAGAAGGCAGACAAGGAGCAGCAGGGTGAACAATGAGCTGAAAAAAAAGTAGCAGAAACATGAGCTCCAAGCCAGCCAAGAAAACTGTCAATCATCTCCCCTCCAGAATCCACAGAGAGATAGGAAGGAACTCAAGGTTCCCACTTTAAGTTCATAATACATCAGCTGACATCTGGGTTAGTTTTATGCAATGTCTCTGAGCCTTAAAAAGAAAAGATGCAAGCAAAACCTGTAGCTTGCAAAAGGAGGCTGAATCTTCTCCTGTATCTGCTTTTGATGAGGATCAAACAGAAAAGGTATTTAAGCTAAGTAAAGACACAACGGAATGCCTCAGGAGATCCCTTTTGCTGAGAGTGTTCTAGAGTAAGGTGAATAACGTCTTAGGGCAGGGAGGGTATTGTAGAAGAAACGTAAGCGCCGGCTGGGAGACTGGACTGGATGGGGTTCTTTAAGATCCTGAAAGTCTATGGTTCTAGGTGATATGCATACCATTTCAATTTTCCCCAAATGCAGCTAAAGTTAAACAGATGTTATGTATAATGCCTCAAAGCCCTCTTAGCAAAATTCAACACCACCACGTGGTAGTCCTTATTCTTGCTCAAGCCAGTGGTGGAGAAATGGAGGTCTTGCAAAAACTATTCCAGTATTTCCTGTTGGATAAACTCTATCATTCTCTAAAACACCAAAAGGAAAAGTGAACAGAGTCAGAAGTAGAAAAGCTTCCAAAACCAGGAGGGCTGGGCCAGGTTGAAAGAGTAGGGCCAGTGGCTTACACAGAGGTCTCCTCCTGGTAGGAACTGGGTTTTTGTTTCTCTGAAAAAGGTTGGCATGCTAAATTATTATTTGTATTTATGATGCTTTCTCATAAGCACCCTCTGGGGACTTGCATTTTAATTCAAGATGTGGTCTTTATTTTAGGGATAAAGCAGTAAAAAGGGTCTGTGCTAACCTGTCATTTTCCTCTTCTATTTTGAAGCTCTCTGTATGGGAGTTAACATCTCCCAAAAAAAGCATTTGGAAAATTCCTGGTTAGGCCACTTGCTTGTTTTGTGAATGACGTTTGTGGTCAGCTATATCATATATAGCATGCCTTCTTCTTACTGCTGCCTTTTTCATGCATGTTTTTCTTATTTTGACATTTTTATGGAAGTGATTAAATATTATTTGGTTTTAAGCTGGTGTAGAAATTGTGGAGATGTAGAAAATACTCTCTAGTTGAAATCCAACATACACATACCCACACAATCATAAACACACACACATATGCATGCAACATTCCTAAAATATGTCCCAACAGCTTTTGTTTGATTCAGCTTGTCTTTCTTTCTTTGCTTTTTTTCTCTTTCTTTCTCTTTGGAGAGAGAGAGAGAGAAAGAGAGTGGAGGGAGGGCAAAGAAAGTAAATATGATTTCCATTTCATTTTAGGCCTGCTTTCTAATAGAAGCAGCATTGTTTGGATGCCCAAGCCTCCTGCCTTCATCCAGAGTTAAATGTTGTTTCAAGTCTTATTCAGAATAACTGAAATATTTTTGCAAGGTGTCACCTTCCAAGTTTTTATTAATGTTCACAGTTTCAAATGCAAATTGTATTGCTATAGTAACTCTTAAAGGAATATTCATTCTCTACTTCAACTTTAAGCTGAAGAGAAAGTAAATCCTGGTATTTAGACCAAAAATTCCTGACACATTGATTAATATTTAGTAACTTCCAAAACGTATCCCCAAGAAGCAGAATGTTTCTTATTCTATTAAATCAGTTTCATATCATGTTGTATGATAAAATCTAACTATTTTAAGAGAGACTCTGGTTTTGGTTATTACAAATATCAACTTCGAATTGATACAAAGAGGGAAGCATGAAAAAGTAAAATTGGGAATTGTGCCAGAATAAAATTTTTTGTGAGGAATCCTACAGCTATCAGAAGAGTTAAAAAGTCTACTCAATATTTCATAGCTGCCTGTAGACATAATAAGAGAAAAAAATATCTATTTCATTTGATTACTTCCTAGAAGGTTGAATTGGAATATTTTGGCTTCATCACTGTATAATCCACTAGTTGGGTCTGCATAATGTTTATAACTGAAAGGAGATTATATATTTGGATACATTTTTAAACACTCTGTTTATATATGTTATAATAATAGTAATGATTAAAGTCAGATTCAGAACTTCTCTTTACCTATCCATAGTATTTAGTTGCTAGGAGACAAATATGAATCATCTAATATCATTATTGATAAATAAGTCATAATTCACTTTCAATTTCCAATGCCAGTTGCTTTGGGACATGTATTTATTTAGACTCTGTAGACATATTGTATACTCAATGCAATGATAACATCTTTCTCCGCCTGATCTTTCATTTGTAATTTGGAGAAAGGTTAATAAACATAAATCTTGCTAATTAAGCATGTTGAGGGTCCCCTAAAAAGTAAAATGATCTCTTAACCCAGAGCATTGTCAAATTATCTGCAATTTAAAATTTTGATGATTTATGTAAATCAGTTGAAAGCAAAAACATACGTTTCATTCTCCTTTCACACCAAAAAGGTGTAATGAGAGCTCTTCCAACAGTAGAAGTGTTCTATATAATATTTCTATCATGATTGATTTTATCTCTTTTATCACAATATGCAGGGCAGGTATTTTTCAAATTGAAGAATGTCACATATAGAGATCAGTCATTTGCCACAGGACACAAAGTAGCGACTGGGCCAGTATTAATCACCACATCAACTCTACCTCAGCCCAGTGTACCCTCTATTGGATTGAAAAAAAGTATCTTTTCTACTGAGAAATCTCAAACTTCAGGATCCTTTGTTAAGTAAATTATCCTATGATTTTGTGCCCTCATTAGCCTTTGTGTTCTTTACAGTGTCTTCTATTATATTTTAAGAAGATCCATTCAGATAAATAACAAGTATATTTACTTACTTCTTTACTTAACATAATACTTTTATTGCTTTTAAAAAACATTCTTGTATTTTTGTTGTGTCTGGACTTACATGGTAGTTCAACTTGGAGACTATTCAATAATAATAAAGAGTACAAATTCTACGGACTTCTGGTGGCGCAGTGATTAAGAATCCGCCTGGGGGCTTCCCTGGTGGCGCAGTGGTTGAGAATCTGCCCAATGCAGGGGACACGGGTTCGAGCCCTGGTCTGGGAAGATCCCACATGCCGTGGAGCAACTGGGCCCGGGAGCCACAGCTACTGAGCCTGCGCGTCTGGAGCCTGTGCTCTGCAACAAGAGAGGCCGCGATAGTGAGAGGCCCACGCACCACGATGAAGAGTGGCCCCCGCTTGCCACAACTAGAGAAAGCCCTCGCACAGAAACGAAGACCCAACACAGCCAAAAATATAAATTAATTAATTAATTAAAAAAAAAAAAAAAAGAATCCGCCTGCCAATGCAGGGGACACGGGTTCGATCCCTGGTCTGGGAAGATCCCACATGCCGCGGAGCAACTAAGCCGGCGAGCCACAACTACTGAGCCCGCGTGCCACAACTACTGAAGGCCACACGCCTAGAGCCCATGCTCCACAACCAGAGAAGCCACCGCAATGGGAAGCCTGCTCACTGTGACAAACAGTAGCCCCCAAATGCCGCAACTAGAGAAACCCTGTGCGCAGCAACGAAGACCCAAAGCAGCCAAAAATAAAAAGAGTACAAATTCTTCAAAAAGATAACTTCAACCCAAAAGTTTTCCCAATCCAAAGAGTAAGTTTTCCACCTGATTCATCTCAGGCTTTACTTTTTTGTGTGAATAAACACTTCTTTGCCAACCCTACCTCTATTCCCTCACATTGTTTTTCTTGCTTGGATCGAAGGCTATATCTCTTTTATGGGCTTTGCTTAGGAGTGCCATAATCAGTGAGCATTCCTCAGCTAAGAAGAACCAGATGGCCATGAAGAGACATTAATGTTCCCCTCACGTGTCCTCTGGGCAGTCCTCCTTCATAAGGGACAAGTGTGCTGACTTACCACTACTCTGAGACTTAAATTAATCCAAATAACCAAGGACAGTTTTCCTATCTTGATGGCAGGCATAAGCCAGAGGATCCTACCTTTGTCTAGCAATTAATCAACTTGTTTGGAGACAGCCCTGAATTGTGCCATATATTACATACAGTACCAAAATAATATTCTGATCCAATGAAAATATTTTAGGCAAAATAGAAGACTCTATGATTTTACATTATAATGCCCAGAGATTCTTGGAGATTAAAAAGAGAATGTATCTAGCAATAATAATAATAATAATAATAATAATAATAATAATAATAAAACATAGCTAAGTTCACAGCATCTGTGCTAATGAAGACATTATGGATAATTTTAAAACTCTGATATCTATATTCTTCTTCCTTGTTTTTCATCAAATGTTTAAGAGGTCAGACAGAGTAGTTGAAAGGTCACTGGGTGGGGTAATAAGACTTAGAAGAATTGGTTTGAATCTTGGCACCTTCACAAGCAATCTAAGTGCACTTGAAGGAGTTCCCTGACTTTTCTGAGATATAATTGTATCATCCTTAAAATGGAGACGATTATACTGGTTTAACTTGCAAGATGAATATTAGGATCAAATAAGAATATATTTGAAAGTCTATTAAACTATAAAGTTGCATGCAAAGAATGCATAACCAGCATCGTCTTCATCGAGGTCAAACAATTTCCGAGTTCTATCCCATCCCTCTTCTGCCCTTGACAAAGGTGCCACAACTCTTGAGCAACAGAAGAAAAAGGAAGAGAAGTGAAATCCCTCGCCCCGCCCCAAATATCAGCGGTAACTTCACAATGTAGAATTGCCTTTGGTAGCCATATCCTGACTACCAAAGACACCCCTGAAAAAAAAATCTACTTGAAGCACTGTCGATTGATTTCCTGACTTTATGAAGCCAGAAAAAAGAAAAAACAAACTCTGGAACATCTCGCCAGACAAGCACATGACAGCAATACGGGCCTCTGTCTAGGGCTCAGAAGCCAAACAGACTTTGCACCTATTTGTTCTCACCCCCGTGGTGTGAAGCAGACAGGACAGACGAGGTCATTTTGCAAGTCATCTGACTCCAGCCTGAAGTCAGTAACCCAGAGGAAAAAATCTTGGGACCATAGGGGCATCAAAGAAGGGGCCAGGCCTGGGCTTGCTGATAAGGCCTAATGTTGAGTGGAGGGTGGTGAGTGTGACTCGGTTGATCCTTGATCCCAGAAGGTACTCCTCTAGCAAACACAGATGTCTGGATCCCCTCTGGAGAGGAATTAGGGTAAAACAAAATCACCCTCTCAGACAAGGGGTACTGTTATATCCGGAGTCTGATTCCTGAGCTTCTCAACACTGACAGAATATTGGTTTTCCTATAAAATAGCTCTATGTGAAAAGTTCTCTGAGCTAAATCATGGAAATCCTAGGGTAAGTTAAGGCTTGTTTATCTACAGCACTCACTGGTAACCCAACAGTAACTAGCACATGGAAAAATTGAATGAGTGAATTCCACGGAACACCTAATGGTAGCAGTGATCTTTAACTTTTCTTATTATGGAAATTTTCAAATATAAACCAAAATAGAGAGAATTGTATACAGAACCCCCATATACCCATCACTCTGCTTCAACAATCTTGTTTTGTCTATTCTCCCTCATTTTGGGGGATGGAGTAGGTTATCATTTTACCCGTAAACACTTTACATCTCTAACTCATAAGGACAATGCATTCACACACCTGCAAAATTAATAATTCCTTAGTATCTTCTAAAATTCCAATTTTTCTGCCTCAAAAATATTTTTTAATGTTTGTTTGCTAGAATCCGAATCCATACAAGACTCACAAAATTGCATAGTTTTTTCCTTGTCTTCATAAATCTATAGAGGTCTTTCCCACCCACCCCACTCCATTTTGTTAATACCATTGACTTGTTGAAGAAAGCAGGCTTTTTCTGTAGAATGTGCCACATTCTGGATTTGGCTTACATGCCCGGTGGAGTCATTTAATTTGATTCACTATATGTGTATCTCCCCTAAACTGGTAGATGTATCTAGAGGCTTTCTTAGATTCGGTCTGCTTCAAATATAGTTCATAGTTAGCTGGGTACTTCCTACAGTATCTCACAGAAGTGATCTTCGAAAAATCACCAAATGTTAGGAAATCAATTTGGTCTGTCTGTATGCCATATATAGGTTATAGCAGGCACATATTCCAGACATACTAGAAATTCAATCCTCAAATTAAATAACATATACTGTCTCTTTTTGGTCTTATTTGTTTTAATGGATCTGTACTGGTGCAGTAACTATGCACAGCTATTTTCTTGAACCTGAGACAGGAGGAACAGTAGAAGTTAGATGAGTTTAGCATGTATTCCCCTTACTAAGGAAGCAATGTCACACATGTAGGGATAAACATTTCCAGTTGGAAGAGTAGGTGAAAAGGGAAAGTTAAGTCACGTTTGGAGACCACAGTGATTTGCTAATCGCCACAGTCATGAACCATATTGCTTAAGGGAAACTTAGAAGCCATCAGGCTCTTGTCAGTTAGTGAGAGGTGCTATGGAGAAATGTAAATCAGAAGGTATGTAGAAGGTAGAAGGTAGTGGGGCAGTAATTTGAAATCAAATGGTTTTGTTTGCTTTCTGGGGCTGCTGTAACAAACTACCAAAATCTAGGTGGCTTAAAACAAGAGAATTTTATTCTCTCATAGTTCTGGGGGTTAGAAGTTTGAAATCAAGGAGGCATTGGGGGCCCTGCTCCTTCCGAAGGCTCTGGGGAAGAATCGCTTTCATGTTTCTCCCTTGGCTTCTGTTAACAGCCTCCATCTTTGGTTACCTAGGCTTGCGGCAGTGTCATTCCAACCTCTGCCACCATCTTCAAATCGCCTTCCTCCCTATGTGTCTTGTGTGTAAACTTCCCTTTTGTTTCTGTTTCTTTCCAGTTTTACTGAGATATGATTGACATACAGCTCTATAATTTTAAGGTAAACAACAGAATTATTTGACTTATGAAATGATTATCACAATAAGTTGCATGCACATCCATCATCTCATATAGATATAAGATTAAAGAAATAGAAAAAAAATGTCTTTCCTTGAGATGAGAAGGCTTAGGATTTACTCTCTTAACAGCTTTCACATATAACATACAGCCATGCTAATTATCTTTATCATGTTGTACATGACATCCCTAGCACTTATAACTGGAAGCTTGTACCTTTTGACCGCCATCATCCAATTCTCCCTCCCCCACCTTCCACATCTGGTCACCACCAATCTGATCTCTTCTTCTGGGTTCCTTTGTTTGTTTGTTTTTGAAGTATAATTGACCCATAGAACTATGTTAGTTCCTGTTACCCAACATATACACATATATACACACACACACACACACACATAGAAATGTATATTTCCATACACTTCAAAATGGTCACAATAGGTCTAATTACAATACAGCACCATGCAAAGATATTACATAGTTATTCACACTGTACATTTCATATCCATGACTCATTTATTTTGCGGCCAGAAGTTTGTACTTCTCGGGAATTCCCTAGTGGTCCAATGATTAGGACTCCGTGCTTCCACTGCAGGGGGCACGGGTTTGATCCCTGATCCCTGGTTGGGGAACTAAGATCCCACAAGCCATGCAGAGCGGCCAAAATTTTAAAAAGAAGAAGAAGAAGTTGTTTGTACTTCTCAATCTCCCTCACCTATTTCTTTTCTCTCCCAACCCCTGTCCCCTCTGGCAACCACCTGTTTTGTTCTTTGTATGTATAACTAACTCCATTTTGTTATGTTTGTTCATTTTGTTTGTTTGTTTTTTAGATTCCATAAATTTCCTTTTCCTTATAAGGACACCAGTTGTTGGATTTAGGGTCCATCCTAATTCAGTATGACCTTATCTTAACTTGATTACATCTGCAAAAACCTTATTTCCAAATAAGGTCACATTCACAAGTTCCAGGCTGAACATGAATTTTTGGAGGACACTATTCAACCCAGTACAATGGTCAAAAATACTCTCCATGAGAAGGTGACGATTGAGCAACTACCTAAAGTAGTTAGAGAGCTAACTGGTCATGAATCTGAAGAAAGACAGTCCAGGCAGAGAATAACAAGTATGAAGATCTGAGATGTGAAGAGGCCTGGTGAGTGAAGTGAGTGAGGGGAAGGTCAGTAAGAGTGACAGTTACGCAGGTAACACGGGGGTGGAGGGCAGTCAATACAGCCGCGGAGGCCATTTCTAAAGACTCTGGCTTTGACTTTGATGGAGAAGGGAGTTTTGAAGTGATCTAAACAAAAGTGTGATATTATTGGACCTTTCTCGTGAGAATCACTCTCTCCTCTGCTGACAGTAGACTGTGGGAGGGATAAGAGCATACATAGAGAGAGGTTATTTTAATAACCCATGTGAGGAATGATGATAGTTTGGACCACAGTGGAGAGAGTTGGAGGCTCTCAGATGATAAGAACTATAAATTAAAAAGTTCCAATTTTTTTCCATTGATACCTATCTACTACATTATCGAGTGTTTTGTCACCTGTTAGTACTCACCCCCAGACAGTGGAGGCAGCACCAAAAGTTTAAGAATTCTTTTCATAAGAAAATCTTTAAATGAGAAGAATATGAGTTATTTGCCAAGAATTTGTTATCTTACATCCATTATTATATCATTTAATCCTGAAAATAAACCTGTACCGCAAGCATTGTTTCCCATTTTACACATAAGAAGTTTAAGGTTCAGAGAGGTTAAGCAATTTATCCAGTCATATGAGAATAGTTAATGATAGAGCCAGAGTTCGAATTTATACACACTTAATCTCAATCCCATGTGATTTTCATTGTACTACAGTGTGAATTAGGAAAAGTCATTATTCTGTTTCCATATCTAATCATTATGGCCCAGATCTTGTTCCAGAGAAACATTCTTCATTTATAGGTAGTTGATTCATCAATGTAACTGATGGTTATTGACCAGGAATATTGTGAAAATAGACCCTTCAGTAATGAAGGTATTGGGAGAGAAAGAGGCTAGTACATGCCTTATACCAGGGCTGTGCTACAGCCGGCACCCATGCTCACAAGAGCTGATCTTTCCATCTCTACATTCAGTGATGTGACATCACATCATACTTTGAAATAAGCCCTGGTGGGTGTAGTTACCCTGTGGAAATCAGCTAACACACTAAAGCACAGCTCTCTTTTTCAGAGACCTGGTTTACCAACATACTATTGCCTATAACTCAATCACAACTAAATATAAAGGTGTGGGGCGGGGGACAGAGATGGGGGGAGGGACAGAGATGGGGGAGGGGCAGAGATGGGGGAGGGGCAGAGTGTTATCAAATTACTAAGTATAGTTAATGTCTAACAGTAGTTTAAAAACTGCCTCAATATAAAACGAAATAATAGAAAGTGTCCGCTTGACAGATAAACACATTTAAAGTTTATGATTACACGTTTCCTGGTTGGCCTCAGCAAAATGACTATAGTACTTAAGCGTATTCACCTGCAACTGCAGAGTTCTAGACTGGTTTTCCCTTCACACCAATACACCTAGCCTAGCTTTGGCAGGTGGTGTTTCTTCAGCAAGCACACCTTTGGTGAGTTCAGTTCCTCCACTGAAGATCAAAGCCACAGCAATCCTGGCAGAGGCCTGCCAATTGCCTGGCTGGCCTGGAGGAATGCTCTTTCACCAAGGAGAGACTGAGGAGAGGAATCAGCCTTAATATTAACCAAAATAAGTATGCTTTCCTTGCCATGGGGAAAAATCAGGATACCTTCATTTAGATGGAGTGATTACCTCTGAAAGCCAAGGAGAAATTGTTTGAGGGTTACTGGTTATTTTGAATCATCCCCACACCTTGTATCTTCCACCAGTATTTCTTTTAAAAAACAGCGGCTTATATCCTGAACCAACACACACACACACACACACACACACACACACACACCTGCTACCACCTCTACTCCTACCCAATCTCTCTTAAAACCTTTCTCAGAGAAACACTCCTTTGCAGGGCCTCGTCACTGCTGTGCTCAGCTGGAGTGTATAACTTCCCATTTTCTCTTCTCCCTCTCATGACCACTGTCTAAAAGGGCCAGACCCAGGCTTCAGGTCAGGATAGAACTTTCTCCTTGTGCTCAACATCTAGACACCAGAGATGGCCTGGAAAGATGCTGAAGTCATGATCGAAGACAGACAAATGAATCCAAATGAGGTCATAGATCCAGGGATGGGAGCAGAGCAAGGAGAGCTGAGGTGTGAAGCCCGAGTGTGTGGGGGGCAGTGGAGGGGCAGAGCAGTCGCAGGAACCAGCAAGCGGAAGTGACTGGCGTGCCTTCCAGAGTTGTGCTGGAGAGTCCGTGTCACTTACAGCCTTTTCATTTCTTCATAACTTCTAACAAGAGTCAGGATCGCATAGGGGTTAATTCACAGACCCTGGAACCACACTACCTGGCTTTAAAACCTGGCTTTGGCAATTTTTAGCCTGTTATGTTCATCAGTTTCCTCAGTCTCTTAATCTGTAACATGGAGAAAATAATACAGGTTTTAACTCACAGGATTGTTATAAGGATTAAGTAAAGTAATATCTATAATGTGCTTAGAAGAGAGTCTATATAAAAAAGCCATAAAAGTAAAGCAATACATATCCACGTACCCTGCGGCAAGTCTTAGAAAAATAATTATCAGCTTGATTGGACCTCTCTTTTATTTATCTCTCTTCCTTCTCTCAAAGGAAAGCACCATCTTGAAATTGTGATTTATCATTCCCATGCATCTTTGTATTCATTTATATGAGTATTGTGTCTCTAATGCACAATTTTATTTTTTATATTTTAAACCGTCTATGAAGTATTTACGTGTTCATCTATACCTTGCTCTGCTTACACAGTTCATCTGTGTTGATGCAAGCAGTTCTGGGTCATACATCCATGTCATCGCTATTATTGTTAGAGTATTCCCAATGGATGCCTGCACCACAATTTATTTAGCTGCTGTCCAGTTGATAGACACTTAAGTTGCTTCTACTTTTTGCTATTCCAAGCATTCTTAGACATATTTCTTAGCAAATGAGTTAGAGTTCTTCTAAGCTGATTTAGAAGTGAAATTTCTGAGGTTTAGGGTAAGCTTATTTTCAAAATTACTTGATATTTTAAAAATTATTCTTTTAAGATAATCAGACAAAAATCACATTATCATCAGCACTCTACTTGTGCTAACTACGACTACAAGTCTTTTAGACAAATTGACTTGTTTAATCCTCATAACAACACTATGAAGGAAGTTCTATTATTTCCCTCACTTTATTGAAGAGAAGTTCAGCAATTCTCAGATCTCACATTTGGTAAGCTGTGGAGCTGGGATTCACACCTAGATACACCGGTTCCAGAGTTATGCTAAATGAAAGTAGGATATAACAAAAAGCCAAGAAATTCTGACCAAAAAGTATCACAAGGCAGATAAAAAGGTTTCATTGAAGGAGATGAGACTTCATATAATCCAATATGAACTCATCTTAACTAATTACATTTACATAGACCTTCTTTCCAAATAAGGCCCATTCTGAAGTTCCAGGGTAGGCATGAATCTTGGGGGAACACTATTTAACCCAGCAAAGGATCCCCGTCTATCTTCTGTGGTCAAAGAGAAGAGTCTAATCTACTTTCCACAGGGCAAGCCTTCGGATACTCGGAAAGAGCTCTACTACCCATAGATCTCCACTCCCAACCCCTGGCAAAACATGCCCTACTCAGTCAGGCCATGCTGGCAGCGCATCCAGTAGTTCTCAGTCCCCAAGAAAAGTCCCTCACTGTCCAAGTGGCCCTGCTCTGGACACTCTTCCATTTGCCAGTGTCTTTTGCATGAAGGGGTATCTACAGCAGATATTGGACAGACCGATACAGGAAACAGTAAACCCTGTGTTGTCACTAACCACTATCATTATGGTTGGGTCATGACTACACAAGCCATACGTTCTAGGTCATTCAGGAAAGTTGAGTAATAGTTCTAGCTCTGTCTCTAACTTTGTAAACAGAAGTAAATCAAGGTTTCTGTGCTTATATTTCTTAACCTTTAGAAAAAGGAATGCTTGCCCTAACCTGTTTGACAATGATGTTGTGAGGACACACATCAGATTGGTACAAAACACTCAGATAAAAATCCTCAGATAAAAATGAATAGGAGGAATGTGACTAGACAACCGTAATGCAGTGGAATTTAATCTTCTTTTACGCCATGGGGTCCTTTGATTATCCAGTGAAATCTGTGGTGCACCTCTTCAGAAAATGCACATGAGCATGGGCACACACGTATACCTAAGCTTCAAAGTAATTGGGGAGGGAAATCCCTGGTGGTCCAGTGGTTAGGACTTCATGCTTCCACTGCAGGGGGCCCGGGTTCCATCCCTGGTCAGGCAACTAAGATCCCACAAGCCATGCTGCCAAAATAATAATAATAATAATAATAATAATAATAATAATTGGGGAATTAAATTACCCTGGAGTCCAGACATGGTTTCCCTTCATTCTTTAATTAAGAAGTGATTTTGAGCCTGAGGATTAAATGAGTGCAGCAAATAGTATTCCCCCTTGATTCACAAGTGGCTGTTCCAGTTTAGAAATGAGATTATTAAGCCAACCCAGGAACCCCAGCACAGCAAGTGGCCACAGTTGGAGCAGAGCGGAATCTTTTTTGGATCGAATTGAGTGTCTAGATTCGGAGGCCCCTTTCTCAGTAGTAGCAACAGATCTCCGAAGTAAAAGAGGTTGGTGCTCATTTTCTCATTTTCTGCCTTTCCCCTGCTTTTAATAGCCCCATTTCAGCAGAAATTCACTCATCTCTCTTTGACAGGATGAAACTGATCCATGAAAGTAATCCTCCCTAATATGTGAGAAAATCAGGGTCTGGGATTAGCCCAAGGGATCAGCCTTAGGAAAGTTCACCGCAGCCAGAGGAGCATCGTTATCTAAACACATGATTTACTAGTGATAGAATTTCTGATGCTGGTGGCGGAAATCATTTGGGACAAAAGCACCTTTCTTGTCCCCCTCCCCCCCCCAATAATGTATTTTTTGAAGAATTTTTGCATAATTTATAGTATTTATATAATCTCAAACTTTCCAAAGTCCTCCCAGGTATATAACTTCTTTTTC
This sequence comes from Balaenoptera borealis, assembly GCF_965194805.1. Lineage (NCBI taxonomy): Eukaryota > Metazoa > Chordata > Mammalia > Artiodactyla > Balaenopteridae > Balaenoptera > Balaenoptera borealis. The sequence continues at coordinate 34,648,906 of NC_138867.1, read as the reverse complement.
TTCCCACCAGAAGCCAAAATGGGAGGGGAAGACAGGGCACGCCCATTTTATAGATAAGAAAATTGAGTCCTTGAGAAGTTAGGAAACTTGCGGAAATCTTGTAGTTTGGTAAGAGATGGAGCCTGAACTTTAATAACCCAGATCTGATCTTAAATCTCACTTTCCTTTGCTGTATCAGAAAAACAATTATGTACATAATATACAGCTTCAATTTTCAAATGGCCCCCTTTGAAGCCAAGATGTAAAATGACTTCAGGGATAGCAGAGGGCCATTCCAGGAGTTGGAGGTCCTATAATCTTCTCTTTCTAGGTAACCTTAAGCTGGATGCAGAGTGGAGTTGACAATCGCCTCCACCCGCTCAAAAATAGGAAAAAAATCTGTCCCTGCTCTCACTGATGTCTGAGATCCTTTTAACACTGGGCAGTGCCTTTCATACCAAGTAAGGGTCATGGTTGGAAATGCAAATATCTGGGTACAGGTCCATGCAAATGACTGGTATCAGATCCTTCTCTGAAAACAAGACTTGACAGGGGAGGGGGTAGGGAGAGAAGTCACCACCAGAGCCAGGACACTGTCTGAGGCTGCAGAGAATCAGGGGAGAGAGAAAGGGCAGTATCTAAAGACCAGTGGCACCTGCTTCCTCTCAACTTTGCTGTTTTCCCTCTCCACACAGTTCTCAGGGCTCAGAGAGGAACAAAATGAGTGTCTTCTTGACCACAGGAGAAACTCAGTGTTTCTCAAAGAGGGTCCCCAAAACCACAGCGTCCGAATCACCCGGAAGGGCTGGTTAAACCTGCAGGTTCCCATGAACTGCATGCCTCTCCTCCCACACCAACACCCCCCCACCGGCCACCACACCTTTCCAGGCTCTGGGGCTGGACCCAGGAATTTTCCCTGGAGCAAGTTCCCAGGAGGCCTGTGGTGAACAGTAAAGTTTGAGAACTGTGCTCTAGAGGCCAAATTAGATCAGGAGAACACTGATGAACACTCACTTCTGAAAGACCTTGAGGAAAACTCCTCAGGGAAAAGCCATTTTATAGCTTTTACAGCTCTTCTCTCTCCTTATCTTAAAATCACTTGGTGTATTTTTTTTTAAATTATACAAACCTATGCATATATCATTTCACTTTAATGCACAAATGAGATCCATAACTATATCTGCATACAGGCTCTTTTAATTTCTTTTCCCTTTTTGCAGGGCTCTCACCCTCCTGCTCCCCCGTCTACCCTCATCTCCATTGGGTCCCCAGTAATCTGTATCGTCACTAGTCTCTAGTGTCCCTGATAACCATGCACACACACACACACACACACACACACACTCAAACCTACATAGCTAAGAGTTGCTTTTTGTATTACTAAAATAGAAACATATTTTACATTTTTTTCTATATCTTGTTTTTCTCACTCAACACTACCTCATAGAAATCCTTCTATATTACAGGGTTCAACTCCAATTTTATTCTTTTCAATGATTGCATATGATTTCATAGTGCAGATGAATTGTAATTTATTCACTCATCCCCTTACTGACAGACATAATTTGTTCCCAGGTTCCTGCTGTTGTGGACAATGCAGCAAGTAACATCTTTGTAGTTTTTAATGTATATTTTATTTCTAGGGGATAGATTCTTGTTCATAGGATCGAGAACTGTATAAGTATTTGCTACAATAATAATTAATATTAACATTTTATAGTATTACATGTATTTTTATTTTTAATAACTCTTTGCAACTTACTTTCCAAATAAGATAATATTTTAACGAGTAATTCATATGTGGACTCTTTTTCCCCTTTACAACTTCTTCTTATAAAAATTTGTATTATAGCAAAATGTAACTAGTTATGTAAATCTATCACATTGAATTTTTCCTTCACTTTACAACATTCCAGCTTTTCAAGTAACATCTGAGTTTCACTAATGTTTCACATCAGAAGTAAATAATAAATATTGAGTTCTGAGGTGCGATACAGGTGTAACCAAGAAAACAAACAAAAGCAACCAACAACACAAAACAAAAACAGACTGCCTTTAGTAGACTACCCTCCAAATATCTTAGATTTTAGATAGATAGATAGATGATAGGGAAAACCCTCCAATGTTTGCCCTGCTTTGCCAACAGCCAAATCTGATAGGGCCAGTTTTTCTGCATCTGTGAATGTGCAGAATGAATGAAGGTCAAAGAACATTTTCTGGGAACAATAGCTATTCTCTTCTTTTCTTTTTTTTTTTTTACAACACCGAGGAGGAAAAAAAAAAAAAAAAAAAGATGTGACCTTGCTAGATCCACAGATTTCAACCAGTCCTTGTTTGATTAGAACATCTGGAAGCATCCAGCAAGGAATCAACAGACAGTCTACCTATGGCCAAGTCTAAAGAACCACTTACAATTCATGGGAAATGGCAGGATTCAAAATGGGATGTTTAAGGGAAACAAGGGCAGTAGGGAAGGGGATACGAGAAAGCCTGGAGAAGGGAGAGAGAAAGCCTTTCGTCTGTGAGCTATAGGGGGAAAAAAACCCAGCTTAATTATGGAAGAAAAGACACACACATAGGATAGCTCGCACAGGCAGAGTTGCTGTGGAAGCACATTCCAGGAAAATCTTAAGAGATTACTTTAATAATAAACCATGCATTCTTCAGCAAGCCATCACGGGATTAACTACCCCTTTCCTAGGCTGGGAACAGTCGTCAGTTTTGGGTTTTTTTTTTTTTTTCTCCCTTTTCCCTCACAAGCAGGTTTTGTGCACAGAAAGAGTCATGCAAGGACCACAGTTTTTCAAACATTGCCCTCAATTTTCCTCACCTTAATTGTCTAAACATTAATTTCAGAAGTGATAAGAAAAGACCGTGGTTTAGGCAGGGTTAATGTCTGGGTGGGCTTGGGTGTGATTCTCCAGCAGCAAGGATGTTCATTTTAGATTTACTGAAAAGCCAACAGCTTCCATGGGACAGGAGACTATGTTCTACCAGGGATAAAAAGGGTTACGTTTATTTTCATTCTTCTCTCTGTCTTTTTTTTTCTTTTCTTTCTTTCTTAATGTGAGCAGGATACTGAGTTACTGCCAGAAGCAATATCAGAGCCCTAGAGATATAAAAACACACTTCAAGTCAAATCAGAGTTCTCCACTGTCGACTCGTAAGATGTCTGTGTGAAATGACAGAGATGTCCTCTTCAGGCTGAACGTGCGAGCGCACTGTTCACAGATGCACTGTTTTCAGCAGAAACCTTCTCTTGAAACTACAGCTTATGGCAGATGAAATCATTTTCTTCCTCTGGCTTCTTAGACAAATCCCTTCCATTTGGTGGGGTAGGGCAAACATAAGTCAACATTTCTTGATAAGAGTCTTTCGATTAAAAAAAAAATAGATGTGGGTGGTCACTTCTGAGAAAGTGTTACATAGTGAGGTTAAAAGAGAGCCCCATGTTTTTTTTCTTCAAATTGTCAAAGCCTCTGTTTGCCTGAAATCTGCTGTCATTTTGCCAGCTACTTAGCTTTTGGAAGGGAAACCAATCCTCTGTACTTCTGGATCTTAAAAATAAAGCACTATGTCCTAAAATGTACCAGAATTAACGTTCTCTGCACAGAAACTAACACACCACTGTAAAGCAATTATACTCCAGTAAAGATGTTAAAAAAATAATAAAACAAAACACAGACTGTGGTATAAAATAAATAAATAAGTAAATAAATAAATAAATAAATAAATTTCTCTGCACAAATGTTATAAATACAGCCCCAAGACTACATTTTATATACCTCTTGTCATTCACACAAAGTCATTTTTTTTTTAATAATAGCAAATTGCCTCAGAGGAATATTGAAAGCTGTCAGCACCACCCCCCTCACGTCTACCTCCCCAGGTATGAGGGGATGAGACAGGTGGCAGAAAGAGTAAAGGTCAAAAGAGGTAGTATTGTCATCGTTGACAGGTTTTGCTGCTCTGCACGCCTGGCTCCGGGGCTGTCCCAAGCCTGACCTACTTGAGAGCAGGGGCTGTCACTCACACTGAGCTGTCCCAAATTACGTGGTTTTGCAGTCGGAGCTAGGCTGGAACCACAAAATACATATCTGGTGTCCCATGAGCCTGATTTGAACCCCCAGTTTCCAGAGGTAAAGTGCAAATCCACTGTGTGTTACTTACTCAATAAAATCAATAACCCCTTCCCATCCAAGTCACAATTTAGCTTTTTTCACATTTAGTACACACTGTCTCAGACTTAAAAAAAAAAAAAAAAAAATGAAGGAAACATAGACATACTTTTCACAAGAATAATTTCATAATTCTTAGAAATCAACAAAGCTTCTGGGGATGTTTTACAATTGTTCATGATTTTAAAATACAGACAAGATGAATCCCCAGCTTGTTAAGGTCCACTAAGATACGCTATGGAGTGCCTTCTACTGCTGAGTACTGTATGTCAATATTTTCAAACATTCTATTTCTCATATTTCAGATTTTTCTTAGAAGTATAGGAAACACTATAGAAATCACTGCAGATAAAGTCATGTTATGTGTCTGCACAGGGATGCCCATACTGTGGGAGAAGCCAGTATATAATCTCTCTGTTTATATCAAATATATAGCTTAATTAGTTAGGTTATTTAGGCGTGCATATTTTTGTTTATATCATTTTCCCAGAGAGAGGATTGTCTTTATATCTGTATATATACAGGATTATATTTCATACAGAAATACAGTATGTTTTACATATACGCACAGATTACCCACCAATTTAAATCGGTGCACTTAAGTGCACCCACATCTGCCGTGAAAGAGACACGAGTTCCTTTAAAGGGGGCAATCACACGTGCAACTGGAGCGACAGCAGATCTGAGCTAGCCTCCACTGCTTCTTGCCAGGAAAGTCAGGAGTAGAGGCAGCCCTTTGTTCAAAGGGCCCTACCGGGTTAGGACGACTTGGGACGCCACATCCCTGGAAGCGGCAACGCAGAGAAGGAACTTGTGAGATGAAGGTCGCTGGGTCCCACCCCTTTCCTGCGGAGTTTCCCTTTCCTGTCCTTAAGCGCACCCTCCCCTGTCCCTTGTCTCCAGCCCCGCGAGTCTGGGCTCCGGACGGCGCCCTGACTCCTTCCTCCTCCCCTTCGCTGGGCTCCGGGCGATCGCCCCGCGCTGGTGGGGCTCCCAGTCCTCGGGAGCCGGCTCCTCTGCGCGGCCCCAGCTCGAGTTAATAAACAGTTAAGTTTGGAAGACTCAGCAGACACGTTGAGGGGGAGTTACCCAGCCCAGGCAGCAAAAACATCCCGGCGCATTCCTGGGGAGTCCTCAGCTGCCAGCATCTGATTAGAACCATATCTCGCCGGGAGTGGCCCGCGGCTCCGAGGCTCCCGGGCCGGCGGCTATTTAAGCGCGGCCGCCGTGTCGGCTGCTCGGAAGCCAGGCGGCTCAGGCACCCCCGGCAAGTCATGCTCGCATCGCGGAGGCGCTAGCTAGCCTGTGAGTAGCTTTCCGATCCTTCTTCCCTTTGGCTCCATTTTTGGCGACCTCTTTCCCTCCTTTGCTTCCCCCACTCCGCTCCGCCTTGGGATGCAGACCTGGGACTGCTGGGGCATCTTAGAAAGGAGACGGTGTACTTGGGCAAACAGGCGGTTTTGTGGCCTGACATCCGAGGAATGGTCCCACGAAATGCGTTTATCTTTGGGGTCGGAATCCAGATGTCCAGCTAGTGACATTTAACAAGCGCCTCGTGTGTGTGTGTGTGTGTGTGTGTGTGTGTGTGTGTGTGTGTGTGTGTGTGTGTGTGTGTGTGTGCGCTTGTTGAAAAGCTCTGTGGGCAGCCCGGATCGGACGCTGGTGTGGCTGCTGACCGCCTAATTAACTCCTCCGAGGGGGGTTATTTTTGCCGTGTGACAAAGGCTGGGGACCTGGTTTGTGCCCGCGAGAAGCTTTTTCCCGGTGACTGACAACGTATGGCATTAAAACGTGAACTTTGTCTTACACCCGATTCTTAAGAAAGTATCTGCCCAAGAGACTGAACAAACTTGTTTGAAATAACTCCAAGTGTTTAAGTGGTGTTTGTCTGCTTGCTGTAATCTGGAAAGATTAAGTAAAAATTTTGGAAAAGGGGAAAAAAAATTGAATGGGTTAAAACCGTAGAGCCCCGGTCAACATAGCGGGTTTCATAGCCTAGAGCCGACTCTGTTATTTGTTTCTGTCGTCTTTTCCTCTTGACTTAATTCTTAGCCTGGAATTCAGGTCCGCCGTCAATTTTAGCAGGGAGCCCTTTGAGTCCAAAGAGAAATCGAACTGGATTAAAAACACTTAAAGAATCTGGATGTTATCTCCACCCCATCCATTCCCCTCCTCCCCCCACCTTATCCTCTTTCTTTTTAGTTTGTGTTTGGAAGGAAGAGAGGCACTCTGTAAAACGAGAAGAGCAGAAATAAGCTTCCAGACACATGGAAAGACTTAAACATTATGGAGGGGCGACTTCATGAATAGTAAATGTTGTTATTGCACTATAAAGTGACTTAATGAAAAAATTTCTGGCCCTAATCAGGCAAAGCAGGGGAGGGGTGGGGAGAGGGAGGTAAGACAGAGCTAACTCAAACAGAAGGAATGGCTGAGGAAAGAAGGCAGCTGCAGAAATGCCCTCAAGAGGTCCGATAAGGCTCTTGGAATGGCTTTGATGGGGTATGTAATTGATCTTCCTGCAGGCTTGAGGTTTGCTCCCCACACAGGAGCATCTACTGGCTGTTGGGGCAGGAGGGACGAGCTGGGAATGGGGGAGACTGACAGCTACCAAATGGCTTGCCTCCACGCTCTGTGACACCTCCACCTGGCTTCTGAAACCAGCAGCCAGACCTTGATCAGGCTTCTCTTCTCTAGGCCTGGTGCCCGCCCCCTCCGCCCCCAGGTTCTGTCTCTCCCTCTTTGAGGGGAGATAGATAGGCCTCTATGATACTGCAAGAAAGTTTATTGCCATGAGAATTCAGAAGTATTTGAGATTGAGCTCTCCTTCATCTTTGGGGAAGGATCCTTTGGGTTGAAGTGCTACGTATGTGCTAATAAATAATGGTACACCTGATGCAATGTGCAATCTTGTTGAGAAAGCACAAAGGAGGCCTAGTGGTTTTTTCCAATGTGTATTTCTGGAACAGATTACTTCTAAATCCCTAATCAGTATCCTCCTAAGGCAGACTGGATTCTTTTTCTTGTTGGTGATGAATAACTTCACTTCCCCTTCCCTTCCCACTCCCAACTCTCTCCCTTCCTATCCAAATGGATGCCCTAGCAACCAGTTCTTCTTAAGCTATACCCTCCTCCATTTTAAAGTAGATGGTAGGAGAATGTCTTCCAACTTTGAGCTGTGACACATAGGTAGTCGCCATTCTGGTGATCTTGGACACAGCTGATCTTCTCCTGAGGATGTGAGAGAGGGAAGGGAGCCACAGCACTTGTTCAAAGCCTTGCCTCATTGTTAAGGACAGAATCCAGGGTCTGCATTTCCACTCAAGACTTTTTATAGTTGGAGATTCAACTAAAAGTCCAAATTCCTGTGCATTAGGCTTGTGTCTTGCCTTGCCCAAAAGGTTGAATGGATTTCAGCCACCTTGTTTGGGTTGAAGGGAATTGCTTTCAAGACACTTGTTGGCATGAAGGAAGGTGGTACAGGGACCCCTGGAAGCTGCTGACCAGCTGGTTGGTGTGATATTTATTGGCCTGCTCGGCCATGCCTGCCATTACCTGAAGACTTAGAGAGTGGGAAGACGGAAGCCTTGGTCATGGCTGCTGGTCAGCAGGAGGCTTTGTGGAGACATGGGCTGTTGGTGGTACAGCCAGTATGTGCTGCTTCATTTCTCTCTCTACCCTCATATGTCTGTAAGCCTACACTTGCTACGACGATATTTTTCACCTTGGTAGTTTTGAAGTTTCCATGTGTTTCCCTTCCTCAGTCTCTCTTGACTTGAGGATTTAATTAATGCTTTTCTTAAAGACAAACCTAGGATGCTGAAATACTTGAGAAGGCTGCCAAAGACAGAGCTCCAGGGTGTTAAGTTGCCCTAAGGGGCAGCAGAAGATGCCTCCCCAGGTGGAAAGCCTTGAAACTGGACCAGTTAGGGAGGTTTTGGTATTTGACCAAATGCATAAGGCTCTCTACACTCCAAGCAGAACCAGAATGAGAACTCGACTCGAAATATGAAACACCTGAGGAACAGGATGTGGTATTTGAAAATTTTCTGGCACTGCTGTGTAATTCTAAAGTTGAAGCTGTGCCACTGGATTGCACAGAGGTTGGCCAAAATCACATTTAGCTGAAATAGCTGTAACCTCAGATCTATGTATTTAAGGGTAACCTAACTCATGGTAATGTTTCCTGACTGGATTAATCCTGTGACTCAGAAGGAAAGCAGGCCATCGAGCCTCCTTCTATAAAGAGTACGCTGATTTCTGGTGAGGGGAACAAATGACGCTGCGTGTGGACACAAAGGGCTGGCACACAGGCCGTTTCTGCCTCACACCTTGCTCAGCCAGGGAGTGGTTGCGAGTGTGGGTTCTGGGGCCCCATTGCCTGAGTTCAAATCCCAGGGACAGCACTGCTTCTCATGTGACCTTGAGCAAATTGCATCATTTCTCTGACCTTAAGCTTTCTTATCTGGAGAGAATAATAATACCTATCCCCAGGTTTGTTGGGAAGACTGTTAATCCGGTATGCTTAGAATACTTTGTTCTGATGTTTTGTTTTCATGTTGCCCCCTGAACCACTGAATTATGTATCTTTGTGAAAGCTAAAGGCGGAACGGGGAATGTCTTTGTCAAAGTTGGGCACCGCCTGTCTACCTGAAAAATGTTAATCACTTAAGCACTTAATATTAACAAAGCCAGGGAGTTTGCTGTGCTTAACACTAAACCGACTGGGAGTTGCTCTCTGTTCTCTGCCTGGAGCCTGCAGTTTGCTTTGGTCAAGCTGACCTCCTCTGGTCTCATTTAAGTCTTTGCCTCCACCCCCTACCCCCAGACCCCCTACAGAGAAGGAGCAGTCCTTCCCCCTGAAGTCAGCATTATAGCAGAAGGAAGTGAGAAGGGAGAGGACCACGGGAACTAAACTGAGGGGCTAGGCTAGAAATAAAAAGTCTTCTGAGTACACAGGGCCCCATACTGTCCTTGCCCACGTAGCTGGGCAGGTTGCCATGGTTACTCCCCTTCCCGAATCTTTCCCCTACCTTGGAAGGAAACCTGTCACTCTAGGGTAAGCAGAATCTGAACAAACTGCTTCCTGGTCTAAAAATGGAAGTTACTTTTTTTTTTATTAAGTGAGGTAGAATCTCCTCTCTACCTACCTCATCCTTCTCTTCTAAAGTTATTTTCATCCAAAACTGTAATCCAGATTGTCCAACTCTTGCTAATTCTTACATCATCACGACACAAACATTATGGCTTATGAAATTTCAGGAACATAAAAGCTGTTGCCTCAATATAGAGCAAGCCAGTCAATGTTTTTCTGCTGCTGTAACTTATAACTTAGCCCCTAAGCTAGCTAGAGGCAAGTGACCTTTAACTGCTTTAAACTAGCAAGAGTTCTGAGTGAACAGAGCAGGCTGAGTGAGCGATCAGTGGCAGCGGAGCTACGGTGAGGCAGAATGCACGAGGGCTGTCACTTATATTTTTAGGTAACCATGGAGGAAAAGGAGCCGGTAGGTTAGGAAGTAAGAATACTGGAAAAGCTGGGTTTGAAATGTTCTCCAACCTGAAAGAGATTTGGGTGAGGAATTTACGGTTTAATGTTTTCTCTGGGTAAAAAGCTACCCTATTTCTCCCTAGCAATGTGATGCAAAGTGTTATTCTGAAACAGACTTAGAACTTTATGTAACCGATGAGCCGTGTAAATTCTCATTTAACAGTCAGATTCATTCATTCTTTCAAGATTGGACACGTAGTTAGCTAGACTGTATAGTTCACAGCTAGAAAGAACTCATCTCAGACTAGCTTTCAGAGTGCGGTCTCCAGACCAGCTACATCGGCATCACTTGGGAACTTGTTTGAAATGCAAATTCTTGGTTCCCATGCTACATCCACTAAAGCAAATATGAGCAGTAGGGCCCATCCAGCTGTATTTCAGCAAGCCCTTCACATGATCTAAGAGTAACTTTCATATTTCAGTTGTTCAGTGGAAACCATAACAAAGTAACTGAATTCCTACAGTCATGGAAATAATAAAGCATTTAAACATCGCTCAGTTTAACTGAATCTTAGAAAGATGAAAAAGCACAAACCTTGACATTTTTCCTGCTATCTCACATAATTGCTTTCTTGATTCTAGGAAAACCGATCTACTCCTTAGTTTTATATTGTCACCTCGCTTCCAAATCCTTTTCCCTTTGGGGTTTTTAAAAAACATAATTAATCTCCATTTATTAGAAGACTGTCCCAGTTGCTTCTTTTTAAAAAGATTTCCGTAAACTAGATCATTACTCTTGAACCAGATGGTTCTCTCTAACCTATAAAACTTTTTATTTTGTTTTTTCATGCCTTGCCCGGAGTGCAGATGTAGGCCTTGCCATCATGGTTAATGAATCTGCTGCACTTAGTTTTTATAGCGCTTTATGGTTTATGAAGTACTATTCCATTCTCCCATTTGACTTTCACTTTAAATAACTTAAGGTAGAAAAGATATCTCCATTTCTTAGCTCCAATATGCTCAATAGATATCAGCCTGCCCAAGGTCATACCATTAAGTGGTAGAGCCAGGATTCAAGCGTGAATCTTTATGATTCAAATCTTGATGGTTGTCAGAATATTTAGTAAATACCTGTTACGTGAAGTATGTTGCTAGGCTAGCAACGGAAGAACTCCCAGTGAATAGAAGTCTAGAAGGAAGTCTAGAAGAAATTCTATTTTACACGAAGTAAAGAATGTAGACTCTACTCCTGCAGTGGAATGTGCTACTCAATGTCTCTGACCCTTAGTCACCTCACCCTCCTTGCAAAACAGTCCTAAGAATGACCAATGTTAATCAGAGATGGGTGTTTAGCAGAGATCACACCTTAGACTGAAAGATACAAGGGTATGATCTAGAAGGAGAGAATTGGAACTCTGGCTTTGAAGAGGCAGCATAGGTTAGTGGTTAAGAGCTTGGGCTTTGAACTACAAATGATGGTGTCCACAACCCAGCTTTGCTATTGAAGGCAAGGGATATAACAACTGAGCTTCATTTTCTCCGTCAATAAAACGAGTTGCCTCCAAACTAAAATTAAAGGAGAAGCCATGAAAAAAAAAAAAAAAAAAAACTTCCTCAGAGCTGCTGCTTCAGAAATGTACCTGCTCTAGGACTATAATTCTCAATGAAATAACTAAATTGATATTGGAAAGTGGTCTTGTTCTCATTGTTTGTGGTCTTTAGGCAAGCTAAAATCTAGAGATGAACACATTCAGGCTGAAAATGAGACCATCTTTCTTACCTACCATGAAACTATTAAATGTGAAGGTCAAGCAAGAAAATGTGGCAATGCTTCATAAACAAGTACAGGCACACAGATTTTAATTCTTAAGGTACCACTTAAATCTCCTCTGGGCAGGACAGTTAAGTCCTCCTGAGGTCTAGAATTAATCCATGCCCAAGTAACTGGAAAGTCAAAAATATCTTCACTAATGTATCCATGTTGGGTGCATCTGCCTTCCTTGTTCTAAACATTTCACCCAAAGGATCTCACTTATTTTTCATATTTGAAGTTTCCTACTAAGGGGCCAAGAGCTGTTCTAATCTTCTATAATATGTAATGCAGATGCTAACGTGTTTTTTGTTACCATTTAGGGCAGCAGAAATAAGCCAAATGTGTTTGACTGTTTGTCAGAGGGCTCTCATAGTCCTATGAAGAATGCCAAACCAGTCTGGCTTTGGGGCACAATGTTAATTCAGATGAGAAACATGTAATTTACTTGTAGATCAGAGGATCAGAAGTTGGAATGGTACACATAGTAGGTGCTCAAAGCTCCCTAAAAGGAAAATGCCAGCTGTGCTTTACTACATCAGCATTGGGTGGTGGTAGTGTTATTTTTTGTTTTTGTTTCGGGATTTCTTTTTTTACCCTTTGCTTCTGAAGTCAGATATCTTAAATAAAATCCCAGTTTTGAAGAAGAAAACAAATAGAACAGGCTCTTCCATCCATAGCTGGTTGACGATAAGGAGATTTAATATTGATTTCTGCCTGGACCAAGGTTCAACTATAGCTAAGGCTTTTCAGAAGAATTCGTGTACTTGAATTGAAATGATTGTTTTATTCAATGTCCAACCTGTCTTCTGAAGGATATCTTGATGCATAGATGTTTGCTTGGCTGCCTGATAACTTGTTCTTGGGGTTTCTGATTTGCCCAGGTGATCTAAAGTTTTCATTGTTTGTAATTGAAAGTTGGCTGAAAGCATTTACCTAATACCTGCTAGGGAACACATAAGTGTCAACAATTGCTGCCTACATGAAATTCAGAGAAAATGACAACCGCTCAACTAACATATGGTTTTATTATAATTAAGTGCTACAGAGTGGTACAGAAAGAAAAGGACGCAGGTGTGATGATGGATTTGGCTTTCAAAGGAATGGTGGAAGCCAAATCAGCAAAGGTAGGAAGAAAAATGCATTCTATGCAGAAGCTCATAAGTACATCATGCAGATGTATGCCCAAAGAATACTGATTGGCCAGCTTGGCCAAGAGAAAGTACAGGTGGTAGAGAGGTAAGGGGTGATATCATTTGGAAAGGAGAGATGGACTGCACTGGGCTTTGGATGTCAGGGCAAGGACTTAGATCTTTATCTGCTAAGCGGTAGATCTCTTTATTAAATCCGGAAAACAAAATGCTGACTCAGATCAATTAACCTGGCTGTATTGTCAGGATGAGTTTGAGTAGCGATTGCTTAGCAGTTGAAGAAAGACCTGTTCTTTCATGAAAAATCAGCAAGGTAAAGAAAAGATTTTAATATTAAGGAACAAATTGCAACTGTGTATTACCTCTAATGTTTTAAGTGCACTCCTTCTACCAGACTGCATGGGGGCTAGAAAAGTAGGATAAATGATCCCCTGACCTCAGAATTTCATTGAGTTAAGGGAAGAGTTCCACATGAATCAGAGGACAACAATAGGTCAAGTGTAGAGAAATGGTAGGGTCAGTGAGAGGTAAGTGAAGACCTAAGACAACACATCTTGAGTGAACTTTGAATGACAGGTAGGAATTCAAGTAGGTGAAGGCGGTAAGTATTACAGGCTAGGGAGGTAATAAGAGAAGACACTGTGTACTTGTGTGTGCATGCACATGTGTGTGTGTGTGTGTGTGTGTGTCCAGGGTAAATGGAAGAGATCAGCTTCTCCAGGGAACAGGTGGCTATGTATATATCTACTGTGAGCTCTAAATATACAAGGCTTTGCATTTCAGATTGACTGTGAATAGAGGAATTGAACACTGATGCCTGATTAATACAAAATCAGGAAGACCCTGAGGTCTGATAGGGCACCACTACAAGAATTCAGCCATGAAAGTGGGTCAGAGACAACTAGAGGCTCTTACAACTTAGATTCTCATTGGATCCTTTTGAGAAGATGGAAGGAAGAAGTAATCCCACAAAGAGCTTTTTTACTTCAAGTATTCTAAATATGAAATACCTGTGCTGTGTGTATAAAAAATATAACACTGTACTAAGAGTTGGCTAATCGTGAGGAACAAGGTACATGACACAAGATAGTATAGCTTTTTTGGAAGCAGGAACTCGGAATGGCGATGAAGCAAGACTGGGGAGGAATCCTGGAACTAAGTAAAAAAAATTTTTTTTTGGCGGAGAGGGAGGAGAGGTATGGAAATAAAGGGTAATTATGGAAAATAGAGGGTCGAAAGTTTGCCAGATTCAGTAGATATGTGAACAGTCTAAGATAAAATCTTAGCTTCATTCTAAGCTACAGACAATACTGTTGTGGATCTTTTAGGTATATCCATGAACAAAAGAAAATCTGTAGTTCAGTTTCCAGATAGTGTGTAGAGATAGAAATCTTCAGCTTTGTATACAAGAACTCTTTAATAGAAACAATGGATGCAACTCTGCTCTGTTTTAGGATCCAAATTCTTACATTTCATGCAGCCAACACTTGTTGAGCGCCTTACTATTTGGGGTGATAATAAAGTCCATTTTCTTGATGAAAGCTAACCTTAACCAACTGTTACCTAATATTCTCTTGCTAATGCTCTCGTAAACTAGGTAGTGCTCCTTAAATAACTAAAGCCACTAGTAGGGACCCATGGTTACATTTTCAAAATATTGCTTCATTTAAATCCACAGTTCAGTAGTTTGGCCTGATCTGAAAGTGACCCTGTTGTACTCTTAGAAAAATCTGGTAATTAAGAGTGCCACAGAACATGTTTGGTTCTAGAATATAGAGGTTTGTGTCATCTCTGAATTGCTTGTACTCCTGAAGTGACAAAACTGATGCCAAATGAGCATATGTTTCTTTCCTGTGTTTATGAAAAGAGTGTTGATTCAGAACTCTGGATTTTAAGATAACTTTGCAGGAAACATCATTGACATTCTTTCATAACCTAGCACATCACAAGATTTTTTCCTCCCACTGGCTCTGTCACATAGATGGTCTTCCAGATTGCAATATTATTATAGGAGATTCCCAAATATTTAATGTAAATATCTCCCATCATTAATGTTTTAATGTCATCATTTTAAAACTGTCTATTGAAGAGGGTAATTAAACCCTTAAGACAAAATTTTCATCTTTCCGTGGTTGATATTAATAAGAAAACAATATATAGAATTCCTTGAAGTCGTCTAATTTTGCCTTCTCTTCTAAACATTGTTAATGGCAGTGAAACTTTCTACCCTAATCAGAAACATTTCCTCTGAAATACTTAGTACCAGTAGTAACTATTACTTGCTTATTCTCTCTCCCCTGCCTATACTGTAAGCCCCTTGAGAGTAGAGACCATATCTATTTTTGTCACTGTATATATAGCATAATACAGTGCTTGGAACACAGTAGGTATTTGATAAACACTAACCAGATCGCCAGGTTAATGAGTGACTCAAGCTACTCTCATCTGCAACATTAATTGGAATTTATTATAAAGGGAGCAAAACAGAGAACTTCAGCTTGCCTTATCTGTTGGTATAAGCAAAATAGTTTTGAGTCTTTTTTTTGACTTTAAGGTTATATATAATGAGCAATATCCCTAGGCCCCTCTAGTTTATATCTGCTCAGGTCCTGAGAAAAGCCAACAAGCTGTTACTGAAATTATCCACATGGTGTGGTCTTTTCAAGTCTTTGGTTTAACTTCTACCACTGGAGTATTCATCATGGTGCATACATCTATCTAACCCAATAGATATTATCGTAAGGGTCAATAATAATCATAGTGGCGAATAGTTTTCAACCTGATATTTCATCCAAGGACAACTTCTTATTCTCCTCCTGTTTTCTCCTTTTAAGAGCATCTACCAAATTATTTACTAAAGAACTAATAAAAATTGAGAAAATAGATGAAACCTTTGGCTCAGTACTGAATAATTAAGGTTATCCCTTTAACTTACACAATTTCTGCTCAAATCAAAGAAAGCTGCTTTTTTAAATTTGTATGTTCAGCTGTACTGAACATACAAATTAGGTTCTTTAATTCTTAAATTAGGTTGCCACCTTGTTCCTATCTACACAGATCCCATTGGATCCAAGCAAACCAGTCTGGAAATAGGTAATAGACCATACTCTGATCAACTTTGAAAATGCTAGCATAAGAGTTTTTTCAAACCCTAGTGAGCAATTGATTCAAAACTTACTGTTCATTTCTTTTAATATATCAGGAGCTTTTCTCAACAATTTTGGATAAGTAAACATTTAACGAAGTCTAAGATGACAGTGTGGAAAACTTGCTGTGAGCAGCGTTCTGCGTGCTCGCAGAGATGTTCAAGTTCAATTTGTAGGTTCTCTTAGCTTTTGAGTTTAATTTCATGTGACTGATACTAGAGTAGCTTTATGATTCTGTCTTTAGCCCAAGTAAGACTACAGATTTGCCTACATTTTAAATATTGCTATCTGACAAATCAGTACATCTCTAAGGAATTTAAATTTAAAAATGCAGAAAGGCACATGTCACCCTAATATCACTATTCTAATTGTATAAGAAGCAGAAATCTGTCTCTCACCCTACTGCCACCCTTCTTAACCAGCATTTCCTTGCTACTCTTCCTTCTAGTCTTTCAGTAGTTATATGGAGAAACATATATACAATGGGAAAATGCTATCTATTCTGCTTTAAGCAAGGAGCTATAATGACATGACTACTTTAGTCAATAGCTGCCTTTTACAAGTTCCTTTAGTCGCTCACGTTTCAAATATTATTATACTTACATAAGTTTTTATAAAACTGACATTATGGGAATTCTTTTTCTAGGGTCTTAGAATGAAAGTTATAAGACATAATGGCCTTTTTGATTTTTTTTTTTAAGCCACCTTTAGGACATGTTGTTTATTTGAAGTTTGAGGGTTACCAAGCATCATAGCTTGGCAAAATGGGATAACCTTGAATCTGACAGTTGAGATGGTTAGACCTTAACCTTTCAGTTAAAAGGCTTTGTTTCCAAAAGATTAACCAAGTAATTAAATGAAAGAAACCGGCAGTTTTGAATCACTCAAAATGGCAAGTTCATGCAACTATCATACTACAAAGCTATCTGACTCTTTGATACCACGACTCCATACACAGATTTGTCACCACCCGACCTCTCCACCATTGCTCAAAACCTCAGAGTCTTCTCAGCACCGTCTAGACAAAATAGAGTTCTGTTAACCCACCCTAATCCAGTCTGACCTACTTTTCAACCTTTTCCCATCGTATAACCCAGCACGGGTTTGGTATTCTAGCCAAGATTACATAAATATTCTTTTCCCATTGCTATCAACTCCTCTTTCCCAAAAGTATTTTCTGGCTAACGCCCATTCCACCTATCTGAAGAACTAGATTAATTCTCTCTTTTGCCTGTATTGTTCTAAAACAAAGACATTAAGAGCATAGATATTAGACTCATGTGACTTTCAGGGGGTTGATTAACTTCTGTACTTCAGCTTCCACTCTTGTCAGAAAGGGATGAAGATACTTTCTTTTTTTTTTTTTTTAAACTTCATCCTTCCTGTTTTTAAATTTATTCATTTATTTATTCATTTATGGCTGCGTTGGGTCTTCGTTTCTGTGCAAGGGCTTTCTCTAGTTGCAGCAAGCGGGGGCCACTCTTCATCGCGATGCACGGGCCTCTCACTGTCGCGGCCTCTCTTGTTGCGGAGCACAGGCTCCAGACGCGCAGGCTCAGTAATTGTGGCGCACGGGCCCAGTTGCTCCGCGGCATGTGGGATCTTCCCAGACCAGGGCTCGAACCCGTGTCCCCTGCATTGGCAGGCAGATTCTCAACCACTGCGCCACAAGGGAAGCCCAAAGATACCTTCTTATAGGACTAAATGAGAGAGACATAGCATCACACCTGGACTATAATAAACATTCAATAAATTTAACTTTTAAAACGTTGGTATTCCTTCTGTGTTTCTTAAAAAACTATTTCTTTTTGAATTTTATTTAATTTATTTTTTTATACAGCAGGTTCTTATTAGTTATCCATTTTATACATATTGGTGTATATATGTCAATCCCAATCTCCCAATTCATCACACCACCCCCCCTAAAAAAACTATTAAAGCCATCCCCAACCCTGAACTCCCAACCCGCTTTACTCTACTCTCTTTTTCCAGAGCATCTATCACCTTCTTAAAGACTATAATCCATTTATGGCTTTCCCCTGATAGAGTGTAAACCCTATAAGGGAATAGATCTTTATTTTGCTCACTGACATATCCCAAGCGCTAGAAGAGTGCCTGGCACATAGTAGGGATGTAGATTTATTACATGAATTAACTTGATGGCACTGACCACTGGCATTCAGGGGCTAACTTGGTTTCCAGTCTCTAAATCATAATGGCTTTGAGCAGGGATCAGTCACTAAACCCCATATACTCTCAGCAACGTATGAAAAAAAGCTGCCCGTATTTGAAGGCCTTTTTAATTTTCTATTAGCATGGCTTCAGAGCAGACTCTAGGGTAGCCAATGATTTACCATCTGTGGAGTCACACTGACTGAGCACAGTGTGAGACAGATGACATGCTCTTAAGAGTCAACAGGGGTGGGGACTTCCCTGGCGGTGCAGTGGTTAAGAATCCACCTGCCAATGCAGGGGACACGGGTTTGAGCCCTGGTCCGGGAAGATCCCACATGCTGCAGAGCAACTAAGCCTGTGCGCCACAACTACTGAGCCTGCATGCCACAACTACTGAAGCCTGTGTGCCTAGAGCCCATGCTCTGCAACGAGAAGCCACCGCAATGAGAAGCCCGTGCACCGCAACTAAGAGCAGACCCAGCTCTCTGCAACTAGAGAATGCCCGCGCACAGCAACGAAGTCCCCATGCAGCCAAATAAATAAATAAATAAATTTATTAAAAAAAAAAAAAAAGGAAAGAGTCAACCGAGGTGGCATTTGACTCTTCAGGGATTTCTTAGGTGGAGGTGCAAATGTAGAATGAAATTTCAGTTAGAGAACCTCAACACTGGAGAGAATGACCATGAGAAAGAAATTTTATTCATATCCTACTTGTGATAATTAGTTCTGAAAGTAAAACTTGCTTATCTTGGAGAGACTGAGAAAGCATGTTAGTGTTGTTTCTCTCACTGTTTTCTTTGGTGGAACTCATTGTCTACATACTTCTATAGTTTAAGGATTACATTCTGTTTTTTAAAGGCATTACAACTATATTACAAACTACTATATGTAAAATAGATAAACAACAAGGTCCTACTGTAGAGCACAGGGAACTATATTCAATATCCTGTAATAATCCATACTGGAAAAGAAAAAAAAAACATTAGAACTGTAAACATATTCCTAACTTCAAGTTTTACTGCAGTAGAAGGCATCGTTGAGTTATAGAAAAGCTTGATCATTACTTTTGTAAGGATTTGTTTTAACCTCCTGGTCCATAATATTGAGTCTTTTTAATAAAGATTGGATTAGGAACTTAATAGTGGCTTTCAAAGACTTGTCTTTGCACAGGGCTATAGAGTTCAGCTAAGGAAACAAATGATCTAATTGCATTCTCTGATGCTAAAAATGCCTACATAATAAAACTAGAAAATAGCAGATGCCACTGTGGAATCTAAATCTTCAAGGACCAACCGAAGTTCCTTTTATTTAATGACCATATATAATAGGGATCGTAAAGAGAAGCTACAAATGAAGTCCTTATCTAATCACTTATATCCATTCATGTTTTCCTCAAGTATTTAAATGTCAATTACTTAGCAGACACAGAATTTTGCAACAGGTCATTAATGGTTCAGAGAACAGATGAGATTGCTCTAAAAGCTAATGAAACCGCTTGCTTAAATATTACATTTTTTATGAATCAAGTAAATTTCCTTCACAGTGAATCATTGATGTTGGCATTCCTGTGTAGACTAATCAGAAACCTTTTTGTAGTTGAATATAAATATGACATCTCATAATAGGCCAGGAGGTCTCAGTGCAAGCCCAGCAAAGTGGCCGGCAGTAATGAACCATGCCTACTAGTTCATCTCATGCTAAAACTGTAGACCCATGTGGCACCCCCATGATTTGTCATCTTAAGAAGGCAATGAAACCCAACAGGGATGGTGTACATGCAGCAGGCCTGGGAGAAGGAAGAATTCTCACTTCATCTGCTTATTCTGGGAAAGTCTCCTCATAGTAAGTCACATTTTTGACCAATCGCTTGCCCTAAAGCCAAGCCTTGACCATTAGGTAATACTTGTGACTGTGAGTGCTAGGCAGGTTATAAATAAGAACAATGCAAAGGGCAAATACTCGACACAATTTCTTTTTTTTTTTTTAATTTTACTGAAGTATAGTTGATTTACAATGTTGTTGTGTTAATTTCTTACAGTTTCTAGCCAAAGCTCTGAGAACTAGAAAACAGACACACTTCACAGGCTTTTAGTACAACTGTTAGACAATACCGTATTCTCACTATTAACTTAAGTCTAATTCATTTAACGGGGAAGGAGTAGAGAGTTAACCAGCATTAGACTCACACTAACACTATTTGCAGCTGGAGATGATTTTGAATAACACATTTTAAAAGACACAGACATAGATCTAATAAATGAGCCTTTACAGTCCAAAAAGCCAGAGAAACTAGATTGTCCAAGTATATAAATTTATCATTTCAAATCTGTTAAGCTCGTTGGGAAGTAGCAATTCTTTTGTCTCTATATGAATTGATGGTTTATTTAGTTAATGCATTTATTGCCTTTTAAAATACCCAAACTGAGTTGTTTATCAGGCTACCAGTGTAGGTTTATAGGAAACAGCACACTGCATTGAATATTACTTCATGTAAATATGAAGTTAAGACACTGATTACTTCTTCAATCTTGCAAAATAATATCTAGGTCAAACGTAAAAAAAAAAAAAAATTATGTTGGACCTGGGGAAGAAGAATATCATTTTTCTAGGCTCCTCAAAGTCATTGGTTAATGCCACCCGAGGAACTTATCTTTAAAAAAAGAGAAAAATAGTAAATGAAATATTCAAGACTTGAGCCTTTGAAAATGGTGTATAATGACATAACCAGGGCAATTTTCTTAGATACCTTGTTTTTATGCAGCTGGTACAAATTTGATTTTTTTTCCCCTTTCTCCCAGCTCTGGAATGATTTTAATATTAGAAGAAATGACTTAAGAACACAATCCAGTGGAATATATATGTTAGAAAATCTTCAAAGTCTCTCT
The DNA here is from genome assembly GCF_965194805.1 of Balaenoptera borealis. Lineage (NCBI taxonomy): Eukaryota > Metazoa > Chordata > Mammalia > Artiodactyla > Balaenopteridae > Balaenoptera > Balaenoptera borealis. The sequence continues at coordinate 34,628,094 of NC_138867.1, read as the reverse complement.
TTAAATTCCAGAATAAACTTTTCGAAATCTGTACAGATTAAGGTGATACTTGAGATCTTTCTTTGTGTTCTTTGATTATTACAACCAAGAAAGAAAATCAGTAAGCTGTATCTTCATTTTCTAAGAACTCTTAACTTGGTGCTCTGAAACACCACCTCCATTTTAACTTTATTTGTAGAATCACTTAAATGATTGCCAAAGGTGGAATAGAAATTGACTTCCTGAAAGCTTCTTTAGATTAATAATGGTTAATGTTTGGAATCATATAGGGGTGGCTTTTTCCCAAAGGCTTTAGTAGATACAAGGTTCCCTGAATTACTCTTCCAAACTTGCCAATTGTATGTCATGATCCCTAAGGTAGATGTCTAGACATGTTTGTGGAAGGGAGGACCAGTTAATGGTGATGACTTACATGATTGTAACAGGTATAATTTTGGTTGCATTCTCATGAATTTATGTATAGAATTCATGAAACAAAACCTGTCTCACCTCCTTAGACTTTATAAGCGAAAGTCTGGTATTAAGTGGTAGGTTTTTTTTTTCTTGTAATTGGAACTACCTGTGCTCATCTACCTCTGCAGTGAATGAACCATATACAGATATTTCGATAAACTAGAACACTTTGTTACATTCATTGTTCAATGTAGTTGCTTCAACTGCAAAGCAATTAAAATCCCAAATCTGTTTCATTTAACATGAGTTAATGTGCTGCCATATAGAATTTTTCCATCCCTCAGTTTAAAAATGCACTGACTTATCCCCATGTGTTTATTTGGTCCAATTCAGGGGTTCCCAACCCCCAGCCGCGGACTGGTACCAGTTTGCAGCCTGTTAGGAACGGGGCCACACAGCAGGAGGTGAGTGGCTGGCAAGCGAGCCACGCTTCATCTGCTGCTCCCCATCACTCATTACCACCTGAACCGTCTCCCACCCCCCATGCCCCGTACTCCATGGAAAAATTGTCTTCCACAAAACCAGTCCCTGGTGCCAGAAAGGTTGGGGACCGCTGCAATACCATTTCCCAAAAGATGAGAGAATAATGATGGCGTGTGAACCTTAGTTCAAGTTCAAGGATGCTTGTGCATTTCCACCACTTTGTCCATCTCACTCTGCAGTAGCCTTTTTTTTTTTTTTTTTTTTTTGGCTGCGTGGCATGCAGGATCTTAGTTCTCCAACCAGGGATGGAACCTGTGCCCCCTGCAGTTGGAAGCATGGAGTCTTATCCACTGGACTGCCAGGAAAGTCCCATGCAGCAGCTTCTTAGAGTATTTGTGTGCACACAAGTTCAAAGCAGGTGGGCTAGCTATTTCAGACCATTTTTGGAACCTGTCTCCTAAATTTTTAGCACTTGAGTAGAATTAATATATCACCACAAGAAGCAAGAAAACAAGTTGGCAGACTCGCCTTTCTCCTTGTCTAACAGAATCTGCAATTACCTGGGGATTTCTTATCTGTTAACTTATCTAATTTGGCCAGCAACCAAGAAGTAAGCAAATGAGCCTATATGCTTATTTCTTCTGGATGAGTTCCCCTGGCCTTTTAGATAGCATTCTGGAGACTTCCTAACCTTCAGCATGATAGAGCACTGGTGTCCGGTGCGGGGAGAGGGCTGGTTATCAAGTTCCTGGTTCTCTGTAAACCTGAAATTCAACAAATAAGTAGAAAGTCCCTTTTTATTTTTATTATTTTTAAAAATATTTACTTATTTATTTATTTGTTTGGCTGCATTGAGTCTTAGTTGCGGCACACAGGATCTTTGTTGCGGAGCGCAGGCTTCTCTCTAGTTTTGGTGCTCTGGGCTCCAGAGCGTGTGAGCTCAGTAGTTGCAGCACGCTGGCTTAGTTGCCTCACGGCATGTGGGATCTCAGTTCCCCAACCAGGGATCTAACCTGTGTCCCTTGCATTGGAAGGTAAATTCTCAACCACTGGGCCACCAGGGAAGTCCCCCTTTTTATTTTTAAATGACTCCTTTTTCCTTCATCTTGTTTGAAAACAACCAAGTCTTCTCTAAGGGAAATCAGCTAAATCATGAAGAAGATATCCTTTGACTCGTATATTGAATTATGTTTTGGCTTCTGTTTTTCTCTGTGGATTTCACTATAGTAACAAATTAACCAGGTGATTCAATCTATGGTTTTTATTAGTAGGTTTTTCTCAGAGATTTGCATTTTTTCCTGTTTCTCCTCCTTAGGGCAGTTTACACTAATCACTTTGAAGTAGCGTCTTTCTCAGACTACAATAAAAGTTCATTTTTAAACGGTTAATAAAAAAATCCTTAAAGTGATAGTTAATATATTCAGCACACAGGTAACAGTAAGTGTTTAAAAAAAAAAAACAAAAAACTGTTCTTATCTATGGGGTTAGCAGGCCCATTGTCATTCTTGGAGATGAAGCCCAAATGCCCTGTTGGCTGTAGATATCTTGCCCAACTAGAAGAGATCGTGTCAGATGTGGAAATAGGAGCCAGTGGCAAAGTCTCTCATGGAAGGTTAATGCCAACTCTAAGGGTAGATTGAACACTAAAACAAAGGGCATATTCTACTGAAAAGGCCACTCAGAACCAGAGATAACATATTAGAATCAAATAACTTAAACTCATCTTATGTTGGGTCTACATAGGTATAAGAACTTTTTTCATGGTTTTGGTCTATGTACAGAAATGTAACAAAAAAGAAGTCTTGACTGTCTACACACACTTACTACATACACCTCAGTTTGACTACTCTGTGCAGGTGTTACAAGGCAGCTGGATTCTTCTTCCTTTAAACTCTCCAAAATACAGCACACCTCTGAAACGTGAGTTACAGAAAGATACAGAAACACTCAAGCCATGGCTTTGAAGATTATATGAACGTGGGGCTCTGCCTAGGAATGGAAACCACGGTGGAATTTAATATAATTCAGCCAGGTTATTAAAGAAGAAACTAAATATCAAGCAGTGTTTCTTGCACTGGTTTTCTGAAGAGGGAAAGTTTAAGATGACCTGCCTGCTTTTAAAATGGCCTGATATGGTATATCATAAAATAATTCTACTAGTGTATGTAAATGTTTGTTTATAGCTTAATGTTTAAAATACAAGTGCCTTATTGTATAGTACAGAAAACTATACTCAGTAATTTTTAATAACCTATAAGGAAAAAGAATCTGAAAAAGAGTATATATATATATATATATATATATATATATATATATAAACTGAATCACTGTGCTATACACCTGAAACTAACACCACATTGTAAATCAATTATACTTCAATAAAAAATAAAGTAAAATAAAAAGAAATGCACACATACATGCATCAAAAGATACGTAGTAGAATGTTCATAGAAGCACTGTTCATCACAGCTCCAAAGTGGACAAAATTTGTGGTGTATTCATACAATGAGATATATGGCAATGATAATGAACAACATACAAGGCTGGAACTTCATAAATATTATGTTGAATAAAATAAACCAGACACAGAAGCAAAAAAATTTTTTAAGGAAATAAATAAGATGCAGGTGCTTCTAAATAACGTGCTTTCTTGAGCTCTTCTAATATCCACGTGGACTTTCAAGATGACTATTGTAATGGCACTCAAGTAGAAAGTGGAACATGTTTAACAGTTAAGAGGGCTTTCCTGGTGGCACAGTGGTTGAGAATCTGCCTGCCAATGCAGGGGACACGGGTTCGAGCCCTGGTCTGGGAAGATCCCACATGCCGCGGAGCAACTAGGCCCGGGAGCCACAACTACTGAGCCTGCGCGTCTGGAGCCTGTGCTCCACAACAAGAGAGGCCACGATAGTGAGAGGCCTGCGCACTGCGATGAAGAGTGGCCCCCGCTCGCCGCAACTAGAGAAAGCCCTCACACAGAAACGAAGACCCAACACAGCCAAAAATAAATAAATAAATAAATTAATTAAAAACAAACAAACAAAAAAACCAGTTAAGATTTACATGTGCAAGCATCATAGGTGAAATCACAGAGGGGCTCAAATAAATAAACCGTGTATTCTGAAGTCCACGTGCTAGGTGTGCTACATGGCTGGACTGATGTCATTCAGGTTATTTCATTTGGGAACGAGAAAGCACAACTTGATACTGTGCATTCTAGGAAACAAACTGCTAAGATTCATTTGTATGATTTATTTAAAAACTAGCTTGGAATTAGGAAGAGGGGTGAGTTTTGGTAGAAGTATGTTAAAGTAACTTGGGAAGGATAGACATGAAAACAGTGAACTATTTGCTGGTCAGCTGAGTAAGTATACATAGATATGAGGGAAGATTATTGAAGGAGGTAGGAATAGTGTCAGTGTATTGGCCTAGAAATCAAATGTGCAATGACAGTCCTTTTCCCTCACTCTGATTCATTAGTATTTTGACTACATTTTCCTGTAAGGTACAAGCATAATATCCACTGTACATTTAGATGCCAAATTCAAAGTAAAAATCATGTGTTTTTGTGTTTTTGTATCATAATGCTTCTCAAATTATTGCCCCAGAGGCCCTGCAATAGAAAAATTCCAGAGGCTTCCATGTTAATAGTTTTGGTTTGTTTATTTTTTTAATTTAAAACCCTAAAATATTTCATATAAATTGTTCAGTCCTTAGAATACTCTCTTCCCTTGCCTTTAGGATGGGAGGGAAGCAGAATGGAGTATAGTGTCCCACTTTACCATCTAATAGTACAAAATAGAGTTCTTCTAAACTCAGATTTTAAAACTGGTTTATTCCATTCACCCATTCTGGTTATCTATGAACGTTTAGCTTTTTAGAATCTTATTCCTTCCACTTGCTTTTTTGGTATACTTTCTGGTTACTATCACTTCATAACTAGACCAGACTCGGCGAGGATCCACTTCTGTCACTGTCAGCATGTGTTCCCAGCGTTATGACCACCCAGTGTGAGCTACTGTGCTACCACTAAACCATGATGGCTTTTGTCCACTGAAGCAAGTGCTCTGGTGACTGAGGCAGGTGCTGCTCTCTCTGGTCCTGCAGTGGTGACCCAAGGTAGGGGGAGAAGTGCTCTGCAGAGTTCCATCATGTCCCCACAGGCCCTCTAGTCACACAGCTCGTTCAGTGTGCTCATACATATCACCCACCAGCCAGGGTACTGAGGCCTGCCCAAAGTGCCAACATATCTTCTTGGCTGGGTTAGATGGGAACCCTGACCTTTGAGCCCAGGTCTTGAGTCTAGACGTTTTGTCTTCTACCCGTTCCTCAGACATAAGGAGTTTTCCCACCCCTCCCTGCCATCCCCGCCCACACACACCACCCCATGTTGGACCACTTCAATCCACTGGCCATTTCCCAGAAATGTCTTGGCTTGGTATACAAATTTACCCACTAGATCGTCAGCTATCTCTGAGCCTAAAGCTCAAGGTGTATGGGGAAGAGCAGCCTTTGTCAAGCCTCTCCCACCCCCTCAAAAGCCATATTATCCTTTCCCCCAGAACAATGGATTCCTAATAACCTTTCCTCAGAATTAATGGGAATCTCTCCTAGCTCCTTCCATAGGTGACTTGGTATCTCACTAATAGAAAGAGAAGCAGCTAATAAGATAGTTCAAGATGGTACTTAATATTATGAACTTCACTCAAGGATGCAGTCATTACCTTACCAATCTCTCTTCCCCACATAGCTCCTGAGGGACAAGTGAAAAAAGGACAATAGCAACAGATAAGGAACAAATACCACATCGTTAGGGAGATCAGGGCCCAATAACCACCAAATGCAGAGCTCTGGTAAATCTAGGTTGAAGCACACTGCACACTAGACCAGAAATCCCCCATTCTCTTTTCCATGTCAAGTTGCACCCGCTACATCACCCTGCCCAACTCACTCAAGATACACAGAGCACATGTACCATAGCCTAGTTGAGCCATGTCCAAATGGTCCCTGGTGTCAGGGTTACCACAGCCTACCCCAAATGATCCAATGCTAGGAATGTAAAGCAGTGGCACAAACATGATTTTCAAATCTCCAAAGTATCAATGTCACTTCCTTCCCTTTGTAGAAGGGAGCTAAAGGATAAAATTGGATTTCAGTTTTCCTATTCTGTTCAGTCTAAGCTAGAGGAAGTCATACTCAAGAACTGGGGTAGAATGATTGGCTGAGATGTTAAAGTTGAGATGGGTATACTCTCTCATGTCAATTAATCCAACCCCAAGCTTCATGTGTCTGTATTCACAAAAATTCCACACAGCCCAACGACCGCAGAGATATTCCAACAGTACTTTCTCTCTTAGAGTTTGATTAAGTGTAAGGAGGGTTTCTAGAATCAGTCTGCTATGCTTTTGTTCCTACAAGCATATTAACTTGTGCCCAGCTTGCCAAGAGGCTAGAGCATACTCTAATTGTGAATCTACACATTCTACTTTTTCTAAACCTAGTAAAGTGTTAAAAATAAGTCATTGCACTGAAACAACTAAGTAATGTGATTGCAAAATTGATTGCAAACCATACTTCAGTTAGACTAGTGAGCTATTTTTAGACATTTCTAGTGAATTTGTTGCATTGCCCAGTCTAGAGAATGGGCCTTCATTCAGATAACATTAAGCTCCTTCTTAAAGCCTTAAACTCTCCCAAACACTTTTATTATGATGACTATTCTTTAGGCCCTGTTAGGAGATACTCCTAATACAAAGTTATTTTAAAAACAAAATGGGTGGAGGTGAGTACAAAATTAGGAGAGGTCATAATGAGTCAAGAATATTGGAAGTTGCCAACTCAAGAACTCAAACTTCCTATTGTGCTTTAAAAAAAACAAAAACAAACAAACAAAAACACTAAAAGGCCAAGCACTGAATAGTAGAGAATGTACTGAAATAATGTGAATTCTTTGATCTGTGGGTTGCATCTCAAACCTAGCCAAATACTTTCTTCCAAGCAGCCAAATTAACATTAATGAGCCAGTTTGACCAAGCAGAACTCCAGCTACATAGGCAAAAGAGAATCCAGTGACAATGTATCATTAGACCACATAAAATCCTTTTTCTGTTTTGGTTCAGAAAATATCTATGAAATTCCATGTCCAAACTATTCTGCTAAATTATCCTGTTGTTTGCTTGGTATATCTACTAAATGGGAGGTGTTCTTGGTTCAGTCTCTATATCACGGGCCTTGTACAGCCTTCTTAAAAAATAGTTTTAAAAAAAGCTGACTCATACAATCTCTAGAAATAAGACACTAGAGTCTCATTTTAGGATCTAGATTTCTCCTGGTACCAACTCTTATCCACAACCAGCTGTTTAACAGTTAGACAAGTTATATACTCTTTCTTGCCCTCAGTTTCCTAATCTTTATAATGAAAGGGTGTGACCAAATTATTCCCTAGGTTTCTTCCAGCTCAGTAGTTTAACCCACTTGGTATTTCTTTAATGGCACAAAGGATTATGGAAATTAGACTACTGTACCTCGAAGTTGTCAGTACATTAGAATCATCTGCGAATCTTGAAAATATATTGGTGCCTGCGTCTCTTCCTTCATAGATTCTGAGCTAATGGATCTGGGTGTGACATGGACTTCAGTGTCTTAAGAGCTCCACATAAAATTCCCCAGAGGATGTGAGGTAGACCTTCTAAACTGCCAGTGGTAATGACGTAGGCTTGGATTTGACTCGGGATTCATTAGAACAGGCCTCTCTGGGTAACTTAGAGTAGTTTTTATTCCCACAGTCCTGTTCCTGTCAGAACCTACCTTCTAGAGTCACAGAAGCCAGAGTTGGACAGGATGTGGCTCTAACAGTGTTTCTCCTTACTAGCTGTTCACCTATTGGCCCCGCTTGTTCTAAAATCGTTTAAACACTTGCTGTGGAAGAGCAATGCCGGCTACAACACAAGACCGCATACACGGCACGTAGTGTCCGTGAAACCTAGCTGTGACTTAATCACAGCTGCCATTTGTTGAGCGCTTTCTGGATGCGAGGCACTGAGGTCTCTACATCAGTTCTTACTGATTTTTATAACAACTCTGCAAACCATATTCCCATTTTACAGGTGAAGAAATGAATATTAGATAAGTTGCCTCAAACCACTGCGCTAGAAAGTAGTGAAAGTATGTAAGACTTCCAAGCCTGAACTCTGAGCTGCTATACTATCTCACCTCTACCCAGAATTAACTGTGTGAGGAACTCTTAACTCTGGTCTGACTTGATTCCAAAGATAGGGGAAAATTTTCTGGTTCAGAGCTTTATAGGTCCTATCAGTCGTGCAGCATCCTTCCTAGGGGTTAACAGCAATGATATGTGCTCTCTGTAAATGCATAACTAGTGTATACCTCCTTGACTTAGGCATGTTTTGTTCCTGAGGCCCCTACAGCAGTGTCAGCATTTACAAGAAAATCTCGTAAGGACTCCTTTTCAGTGTGTGTTAACATAGTCTTATTTCCCCAGTTAAATAGGCTGCAAAAATCTTACTGTCTACTCAACTTGGCCTTTACAGAGAAGAATAAACCTTCCTAAAAGCATAGAAAGTCAAGCAGTTAAAGGAGAATAGCTTTACATCAAATACCAGAAACTTGGCTGCATCATTTCTGGCAAGGTCCCTTATTCTCAAAAGGCTACTTTGAAGATAGTGATGAAGGCTGTTTGCTGCCCTCTTGGACCCCGAGATCTTCCCTAGAGGTTAATATTTCACATGTCCTAGTTCATTAGCTCAGCTGAGACAGACATAAAGTTCCAAAGGACAAGAAAGCACATTTCTGACCTGTACAAAGTGCTGGACACTAGCAAAGACATTTACGTTGCTTTGTTCTTGATTCTCCTTAACTCCCTTTCCTGTGTCTATTTTACGTGGCTCTTTCCGGAAAGTTAATTGATACGTTAAAGTCAATGGGATTATGACTTTGAAACCAGCTGAAAAAATACAGGTTAAAAATCAGTGGAATTAAAAAAAAAAAAAAAAAAAAGGTAAGTGCAGCAGCACATATAGTAGGAAAGGGAACACAGATCACATTCAGTTTGAGCCCAGCGATTTATTAGTGATTGATCTTGTGTTACCGAGTCCATTTCAGTATTCATAAAATAGATACATATTCTATTCCATAGAGCTGCCAGGGTAAGTGTTTTAAGGACTTGGTAGGTTAGGTGTTTGTACCATTCCCCTTAACATGAAAAACAAGTCCTCTACCATTTGTGGAATGGGGCTACCGTTCAATAAGTTCTTAACTCAAGTTATTCCTTTTACCAGCATTCAGACTGACCAAGAAAATATCTCTCTGCTCAGGATAATAGGTAAAAAGATAGACTTGGAGGGAGGTGGCAAACATGTGTCATGATATTGCTTTAGAACCCTGTAATCATTAATTAGAATCATTGCTGATACCAATACACTCCTATTGGTGGAAAAGGTAAGGAGGAATAAGGAGGCACCAGCCAAGTTTGTCCCTACACAAATTTGTCCCTATTCTGAGTATTGCAAGGTTCTAAATACTTGCATGAATCACTTTAAGTGCTAAATAAACTATAGCAGATTGTTTTCTAGTGCAAAGGACATAGTCATCTGAAGATGACTCACACAGTCTTCTGGTATACATTTCTCAGAGCCTTCTCAGAAACCAAAAAAAAGTGTTGCAAAATCTCTCCTGGTCATCTGATTCTTGTGCCATGGAAAGGGGAAGTCCCCACATGGTTTGTATTAAGTCCAAAATCCAAGTTAGATATCTTCACTCAAATGAAGCTAATTTTATTGACTCAGCATAGTTTCCTTTACAACTTGCTATTCTATATTAGGCCTTAAAAAGTAGTCAAAAGTATACAGTAACTTTAGACCCTCATCTGTTTTCAGATGTATCTTCTTATTTCTCTTTTCAATCTTCTAAAGAAGGAAACAGACCTAAGAACTAGAAAAGCAAACCAGCTAGGTTTAGATGGGTAGCTGTTCGTGTGACCTTTTGTATATGTTTTTGAACTTTCATTAGTAATCCCTCTTTTATGATAACGTCCCTTGTGTGTGTGTTTCCTGATTAATTTTTGGTCCTTGGTCAGAAGAGTCCCTGGGACTAAACCCAGTGAATGAGGATTATACTTGCTGGTTGTCCTACACCCACTTGTTCCCCTTTATTAAAAAATTTCTTAGCTTGGGCTTCCCTGGTGGCGCAGTGGTTGAGAATCTGCCTGCCAGTGCAGGGGACACGGATTCGAGCCCTGGTCCGGGAAGATCCCACATGCCACGGAGCGACTAGGCTCGTGAGCCACAACTACTGAGCCTGCGCGTCTGGAGCCTGTGCTCCGCAACAAGAGAGGCCGCGACAGTGAGAGGCCCGCGCACCGCGATGAAGAATGGCCCCCACTTGCCGCAACTAGAGAAAGCCCTCGCACAGAAACGAAGACCCAACACAGCCAAAAATAAATAAATAAATAAATAAATAAATAAATAAATAAATAAATAAATAAATAAATAAATTTATTAAAAAAAAATCCCTTAGCTTAATGCAATCTAGACACTTTCTTCAGCAATGCCTAGGATTGGGAAAGCAGTCACGGGAAAAGGTAGGGCATCTTTTGGCCCCCAGGTCCCTTTTTCACGCCCAAAGCCTTTCCAAAAATCAGTTCATTATAAAACCTGCTAAAGGTTTTATGAGCACAGCTGACAATTCTGTAACATTGTTGGAAGGATTATGCATTTGAATTTTAAACATTGGATTTAAGTTAATTATTCCTATGGAGGGACCTAAGTCTGGAAGCAAGACTTCTTCTGTCTACCACATGTCAAATGGTAACTTGGACATTTGGGAAGTCTGTTCTCTTCAAACCTGTGGAGAAAGGAGAATGTTTATCACTCTGGTATACACATAACTGGATGTACATTTTTGTTAAAATTTTTCGATAAACTTTAATGGTTCTTTGTAAGGGGATTTATCTTTGAGTCTTGGAGCCTATGGGCAGAATCTACCTTCCAATCATTTCAGGGAGCATAGATACCTTTTAAATTGTATGGCCTACAATGGAGACCTGTCCTTGGCTATTACAACCCACCATACACATCCTTTTTCTTCGAGGAATATGGGAAGATGCTAAAGGAACCTTTTCTCCCTGCTTTTTTCTCCCTTGCCCCTTGTAACTGCTCATTCCCAACAATGAAAGGATATAGTCAAAAGATACCAAGTACCTTAAAATAATCCCAGTGCTGTGAAATGTTGTACTTCAGTATCTAACAAGAGAAATTTTTTGCTGTAAAACCAAGGTAGCACCACTCACTTTAGAGCTCTTCCATTCTGGCCCTGTCTGCCGACACCAGATTTGATGCTGGTTTTGAGTTATAAGGTTGTTACATCTTGTATCACTTTTATGACTAAACCACACACCACCATTCCCTCTCCCAAGCCCCCTCAAAGTGCTCTGTGGCACTTATCAAATTCCTTTAAAATATCTCACTTTAGGATAAAACTTCCCATGTTTAATGAGCTAAGTCTTTTCTTGTCAGAAATAATATCCTGCAGAAAAGTATGGTATCAGCTTCAAAGGTGGGCAACAAACTCTTATGCCAGGTTACTTTCCAGCCAGAATTGGAGGGGAGGAAGGGAAAGTCTTCAGGGACAAATAGGTAACTGGGATGGGCAGGAAAATGGGGGAAAAGGGAGCTATGCTAATTTGAAAAGGGAAGGAGTCAAAACCAAAATGTTTTCTAAAAGAAATGAGAAGTATTGGGGTTTCTATCCAAGAATGAAAGGAAAGGATGTTGAAGATAAGTAGGGGTAAAATATTTGAGTCTCATATATAAAGTGAAAAAGTCTCAATCTTTGTCCTAAATGCAAGGGGAGCCCCAAGATTAAGTAGGAAAGCTTTCAATGTTATTCTCAAATTTAGGGGGCTTCATCATTTAACAACAAAAATCCGGATTATCCCAATTCAATAAACACGAGCCATGCACTGGAGCTTCAGGGTTGTCATGGGAGCAAAAAATGGTGGGAAAAGGGCTCTCAAAGAGGTGTAGGTATCTGATGCATGCAGTCGGATACCCCCAAAAGGATGAAAGCAAAGTAATTGGATTTGGTCAAGAGAGTCATTAGCAGCTGAAGTTGACTTCCTGCGACTAACGTTAAGATGAACGGTCCTTTGAGGGGAAGCGGATGTGAAAAGGTGGAGGGTAAGTGCCCATCAATTTTAGATGTTTAGATCATAAGATGATAACTGGAGGACTACAGGGTCACACGGAAGTGTTTTCCTTATTTCTAAGATGAGATGAGCAACTAATAAAGGAAAGGGCCCACTGGGGAGAAGGTGAGGATGCAGGAGGATGAATGTTGATGCGCCTCCTTAGAGCAGAGCTTATCTCACCTCCTGATATTGTTAATGTGGGTAAATATCCTCTTGATTTGGAATACATTCTCTGAAATTAAGAAGAGTATTATTGGCTTCCTGAAATTAGAAGAGTATGGATATGACTAAGAGATTTATCATGTTGTCAGGAAATAAATCTTGGAACCATGAAACCAACCAAGGCACACAAAATAGAGGTGTTGTATTAGTTTCCAAGGGCTGCCATAACAAATTACGAATAACTGGGTCACTTGAAACAACAGAAATATATTCTCTCACAGTCTTGGAGGCCAGAAGCCCCCAAATCAAAATGTCATTGGAGTTCATTCCTTCTGGAGGCTCTGAGGGAGAACTCATTCCATGCCTTGCTCTTAGCACCTGGTGGACATTGGCCGTCCTTGGCGTTCCTGATTTGTAGATGTATCAATCCCATCTCTACCTCTGTCTTCATATCACTTCCTCCATGTGTCTCTGTGTCTCAAACCTCCCTTTGCCTTTCTTTTATACTGACATTTGTTACAGAATTTAGGACCCTCCCTAAATCTAGGATGATCCCATCTCAAGAGCCTTAACTTAAAGACAATTGAAAATACCCTTTTCTCAGATAAGGTCACATACAAAGGTTCATGCGTTAGGACTTGGATGTATCTTTTTTGGGGGGAGGTGAGGGGCACTCTAAGTATATAATAGAGCATCTCTGTAGCTAGCATGAGGCTTCCCATGTGAGACTCATCAGTGTAGTGTTTAAGGAACTCTGGCTTGGGGCCAGACAGCCTGGGTTGGAGACCTGGTTTCAACTTAGCAGCTGTGTTGTTTAAAACCTCTGTGCCTTGGCTTTCCCTCTGGAAGAGTGAAATAATACTGTATCATAATACTCATAGGGTCACCATGAATGTTCTGCAGTTAATACAGTTAAAGGGCTAATAGTGCCTGGCCCCCAAATAAATCTTGAGTAAATAAGGCTTTGAGTCCCCTATAGTCTTCACCTGTAAATAGACTGTCTCCCCAGCCACCTACCAGTCAGGTGTCTTTGGGCAAAATCAACCACTAATGGGACTTCCCTGGTGGTCCAGTTGGTAAGACTCCGTGCTCCCAATTCAGGTAGCCCAGGTTCGATCCCTGGTCGGGAAGCTAGGTCCTGCATGTGTGCTGAAACTAAGAGTCTGCATGCCACAACTAAGAAGCCCATGTGCCACAACGAAGATCCCACGTGCTGCAACAAAGACCTGGCACAGCCAAAATGAATAAATAAATATTTAAAAAAAAATTTTTTTTTTAATTTTTAATAAAAAAAATTAACTACTAAATCTTCAAATGAAATAATTCAGATAACATTAATCATACATAGATTTGTGTAATTGTGTATGTATGTATTTTAAAAGACTATTAAGATTATAAAAAATGAAGAGAGCTTTTGGGAGTGGGACGAGTGTACCATCCCATGCATGGTCTTCACAGGATTACACCACCATGAGTGGCTTTTCTTTGCTTTAGTCTTCAGTTCTCATAGAAAGTTAACCTTCCCTGGCGCTCTCAGGAGGTGTGTAGAAATTTTCACTCCTGGGAGGTGAAAGAACCTTTTGAAATGTTAGTCGACTTCTGTGTGCTAGCAATGACTTTACTTTTTTCTTTTTGTTTTACCTACTGTGACACATAGGGGAGCTTTATGGAGCACATACCAAAGTGTTCTGAGGATAGTAATACTAAATAATAGCACAAAACATGTACAATGAGACACCCCATAAATCCATTCTTTCCCTGATATGTGCTTTAGTGTCAAAAAATGGATGGCTTTTATTTATTTGGTTGCACTGGGTGTTAGTTGTGGCAGGCAGGCTCCTTAGTTGTGGCATGTGGACTCTTAGTTGCGGCATGCATATGGGATCTAGTTCCCTGACCAGGGATCGAACCTGGGCCCCCTGCATTGGGAGCGTGGAGTCTTATCCACTGCACCACCAGGGAAGTCCTGGATGGCTTTTAAAATATAGTGCTTAGATAGCTCTGGAGATCATATGCAGAATCTTAATATTTAAAAAATATTTATCTATGAATAAGATAAAATTCATAACTCTCCTCATCACTCTCTATATAGTTACATGATTTTTTGAGGAACCATAATTTATAATGCCCAATTTCAGATGCCAGTTGCAATCTTCTCAGTTCAGCATTCAATTTATTTAAACTTTCCTGTGAAAACTTATTCATCTACGTGTGACACGTTTTGATCCCTATCTTTAATACTACATTTTTATGCCAAAGTGCCAATATGAATTTCTTAGCTAGATAATAACATTATTTTTTAAATTTTGTTGAGATATAGTTGATTTACAATATTATATGTTTCAGATGTACAACAGAGTGATTCACAGTTTTTAAAGATTATACTCCATTTATAGTTATTATAAAATATTGGCTATATTCCCCATGCTGTACAATATATCCTTGTAGCTTTTTTATTTTATACATAGTATCAATAGTTTGTACCTATAATCACATTAAATGTTATCAGATATCAACTACTTAAAGAAAAATCTGGTAAATACCCTCTTTGTATTTTGGAAACTACAAAGGAAACAGTCCTACCCACTCCCCTGCTGTCAGAGTTCAGTCTAACAGAGAAGAAAGAACAAAATGAGTCTGAAGAACTACGCTCACAAATCACTGGTTGTGGGCCTATTAGGACATAAAGTCTGGGTTTGCTATGTTATGATCTCATTGTGCCTCTAAACTCTGCCCACAGGTGTCTGCAGCAGGTTATGTTTGTTTGAGACGTCTCCATTGGGGATCGCTGGGTGTCACTAAGTGTCTGCTGGTGCTGGAGTTGGCTGTCTGCCTTCTTGCCATGTCTAACGAAGCAGAAACGAGTGCAACTAATGGTCAGCCTGACCAACAGGCCGCACCAAAGGCACCATCAAAGAAGGAAAAGAAGAAAGGTATGGAGAAGTCCTCTTGAGGCCAATGAGGGGAGCTAGTGGTGGTTACCAGTGATGAAGTGTGACGTTCAAGGCAAAGTAAGAGCTGGCCCTTGCCTTAATTCAATCTCAGCCAAGTGTCAA
Organism: Balaenoptera borealis; assembly: GCF_965194805.1. Lineage (NCBI taxonomy): Eukaryota > Metazoa > Chordata > Mammalia > Artiodactyla > Balaenopteridae > Balaenoptera > Balaenoptera borealis. Next base: position 34,612,794 of record NC_138867.1, on the reverse strand, counting down.
CTTTTCCTAAACAAGAAAGTAAGACTTTGGCAGAGGAGATTGGTTCGATCCATATACGATAAGACGTATCTCTGAACTCTGTGGTTGCACCAATTTGGGTCCTGCTGGGAAGCTTTCATACATCTTGTTCAGTTGGGAAATACAACTATTAAGTATTACATGGTTATCTTTCAGTAACCTATATACCACTTTGCTTTACTGAAGTAGCTGTTTTATAAAAATCAAGATCTTTATTTTATGAGACCCTCTTCTTTTGACCTGAAGTACCACTAAAAAGTGTCAGCATCCTTAAATCATTCATAGTTTGAGAATATGCCGTGATTTCCTTGCCTTTCATGTCCACGCTTTAGAAATGGGAATGAGAAGAGAAGCAGAAGAAGTTATAAAGATGGATAATTATCTTAGTTATTTCCAAGGGAATTTACCCACAATTCTCTTCCGCTTTATTGACAGTTCAAAAATGCTAGTAAATTGTGCAGTGGCTTATTTTCCTTTCACTAAAAAAATAAGTATTATCCTCCTTATATTCATTTTAAAAAATATTTTAAAAACTATGCTGAAGAATATCCCCCAATCCCATCTCACATATTCCCGTAAGTTTCCCATAACTCAGCCCATTCTGCATCTTTAAGAGTTTATTTTCTCTCTGCCCCAATGCCATACACAGTTTTACACAGTGTGATTTTTTTACTCAAAGGAAGTAAGGATAAGGGTAGAATATTGCATATTTGATCAATTGTAGATAATCAAGATATTTACTACTCAGATTTTTAGATCCTGGAGTATATTTGGTCATACCTGGGGCTGATATTTCAATAGATTTATAAACTTTATCCTCTATTTCTTTCTTTTCTCAGGCACTGAAAAGACAGATGAATATCTTTTGGCCAGATTCAAAGGTGATGGTGTGAAATACAAGGCCAAGCTAATCGGCATTGATGATGTGCCCGATGCAAGAGGGGATAAAATGAGCCAAGATTCTATGATGAAACTAAAGGTAAAGGGGAAAAGCATACTTTGTCTATATCTTAAGCAAATATGCAACAGAGGAAATGATATTAGAAGTTTGTTTTTAACCTATATCTCAATTATTTGAAAGAAAAACTTTTCTAATCACGTAATTGATCCAGCAGTGCTGCATTTTATGAGAAGCCATGAGTTTGTTTGCATATTTTGAGTGCTGTCTAGAGACCTGATTTAATCAAGTGTAGCAGGACCCTAGATGCCTTTTCCTTTGAGCAGACCAAATTTCTGAGCCTGGAGGTATTCAGGTAAAATTCAGGAGTCGGCTTCGAAACTGGTGTTCTTTAGTGTTAGCCCTTTCGTTTTTTTAAATTTTTAAATTCTAATACTGCCATGCTGTGAAACTAATTAAGGAAGTAATACTCATTAAATAAGACAAGGCCTAGAAGAAACATCTTTGAATATGTTTGAAGATCTTCTGGTCCAGTCTTCTTGTCTTTGCCAATGACTATTCGGAGGCCAAGGGAATGAGGACTTGTCCAAGTTCACAGAGCTAACTAGTAATTGCCTGGATCAATGTCTTCTATTTCATTCTGCTGTCTCTTATGAAAGATGCCTAATTCTTTCATAGATGGTAAACCAAGCTGAAAACAAAGCTGATTGCCTTTTAAAATTTTAGAATCAGAAGCATCATAGGGTTCTTTTAACTAGATTTTTCTTGTTTTCCCAATTTCATCAGGGAATGGCGGCAGCTGCTCGGTCTCAGGGACAACACAAACAAAGGATCTGGGTCAACATTTCTCTTTCTGGAATAAAAATCATTGATGAGAAAACTGGGGTAAGAATTCGCTTTCACTGACACCTTTCTGACCACCTGAGTCTGACAAATAATTTGTGACATGAATTTCAGCTCCCCTTTTCCCTTTCCAAACTTCTGTAGGGAAAAAAAAAAAATTACATATTACTGCACTTCTCCAGAAGTAACAGGCAAAAAACAGATAGGGTAGGAGGTGAGGAGTCAAGATACTTTACTTTGAAACTTATTTCCTATAATAGATGTGAACCTCAAGTCTGTAAGTCTAACCTAAACACCGGTATGCCATAGATATCAGTTAGGTATTTTTTGGACCAAGATATACAGCACGATATCAATCCTAACCACTGGTTTGTGATGCTATCATAGATCTATGTATGGGTCTCATTTTAATATAAGGTGATGGGTGAACTTACTGGCTAACCAAACATAGAATACTATCTGAAACACATCTTCCTTTTTTTCTCCTTCTCTCTTTTCCCTTCCTCCTTACCCCATGGATGTAACCTTGCTCATTTTTTGTGGTTGCTCTTATTCTATCACATGAACAGTCTTGCTTATTTTTTGTTTGTTTGTTTGTTTGGGCCTTATCAAAAGCTATTATACTTTAAGTCTTCTGGGACTTTTTTCCCTCTACTCAATATAACATCATCAGATTCATCTGCTTAAAATGTTTTTCATTGCTGCACAATAGTTTATTGTATCAGGATACAGTGGGAAGACCTCAAGTTACTATTCAGCCCTTCCTAGAGATTCCCATTATCTAATATGCAAAATCCATTGGTCAAACTTAGGGCCCTGGAACCCTGGTACATGCTCACCCACCCTGCTGTCTTCATGCACTGCTGTCTCCACTGTCCCTTATCTTTTGACTCTTGTTTTCACAAGCCTGCCAGAGAATGGTGGCAGGTTTCCCACACAAGCATTCTCTCACTCCCAAACCTCCTAAGATGCCCAATCTAAACTTTTCAGTGGTCTTAGTTTCTTGGAAACAAAAGCCAAGACACATTCTGAGCATCTACAAATATCCCTGAAGAGTTGAGCCCTACCATCTACTTGAAAGGGTCAAGAGAAAGGGGAACGGGGAATACAGGGGAAAGCACTGCTAAACCAATAAGCCCTGCCACATGAAACTCCTGTATGATGACGTGGACATCTATGTGATGTTGACAAATACTTGATGACAGAATTTGGTGACTTCCAGAATGTATTGGGGGTAATTGTCCCAATAATACTTAGGAGGGTTCTCTGGCCAGTCTGAGCCAGTCAGAGGATCCTTGTGAACACTCCTGTAGCTTAGTTATGCTATTCACTTGAGTTTGTTGAGTTGAGAAAGTAGACCTCCTTGGAATGCTTTAGAGGTTATATGTTCCATCTTCGCTTTAGAAATTCTTGGTCTCCTAATCCTCAGTCCTTCCTTGCGATGTGGCATCATGTCCTTGGGATAGAGAGAATCAAGTATAGATATTTTAAGAAGGATCATTCTTTCTATTTCTGTTTTCTACTCTTTGTTGTTAGATTTTTTGTTTTGTTTTGTTTTCCCCTTTTGAGCCCTTCCTAGTAACAATAAATGTAGCAGTAGCCTTCAACCAGGAGTGAAAAAATCTTCAAATGTTTTAGCCTTTTCATATATGCCTTGGTATCTGATGCTTAGTTGTGCTCCAGATAGAATCTACAAATAGATTCTAGTTTTCTCAATACACCATTTTTGATGTTCCTTTCTTAGGTAATAGAACATGAACATCCAGTAAATAAGATTTCTTTCATTGCCCGTGATGTGACAGACAACCGAGCATTTGGTTATGTGTGTGGAGGAGAAGGCCAACACCAGTTTTTTGCCATAAAAACAGGACAACAGGTAAGCTCTAAGCCTTGAGGTATACCTAGAGGGGGACTTGAATATAAGAGTGTGTGTCTTTCAACTAGAGAGCTTGCTAGAAACAATTGGATGTAGGAGGACTAAACAGTACCTCAGAGGACGATTATCTTTAATTGGTCTAAGGAATCTTCTTTAAATGTCATTGATACCCATGTAGTGTGTGGCACAAGCATTGTTAGAATGGACTTTCTCATAAGATCATTGCTGATTTTAGAACGATAGTCAATTATTCCCAGAAATCTTCAAAGGACTTGGAAAATTATCATTGTGCTTCTTGTTTTATCTAAGTATTTTATGTATCTGAGGGTTGGGATGGGAGTGGTGGTGATCTTCCACAAACCAGGGGAGGGTAGGAAAGAGCTTTAAGAGAAAGGAAGAAAACATTACTAATCAGAACTGATGGGGGACAAAGGGAAGAAAATAGTAAGATTGAAATACTGATAAAGATGCTTTCTCTTGCTTCAGGCTGAGCCACTAGTTGTTGATCTTAAAGACCTTTTCCAAGTTATCTATAATGTAAAGAAAAAGGAAGAAGAAAAGAAAAAGGCAAGTACTATCTAATACAGGCTCTATTAGACTTAAGACAACATTCAAGACCATGTCTGAACATTATGTGAACACATGGCCTGCCTGAAGTGTTGGCGTCTATGTGGCTCTTCAAAGTATAGAAAGTGATATATTTTTTGTTCTTCCCAATAGGGCAATGTTTGGATGTTATAGTTAGGCCCTTCTGATTTCTAGTGCCTGACTCTTGTATTTTCTCCCTATAAACTTCACATTGATTCCAGGGCTACCAAGCCAATAACTATTCAAATCCAGTTTTGATATGAAAAGGGGAGGAGAATGTAGGGCAGAAATAATATGCAAGACTCTCTCTTGCTTTCTGCTTGTGAACCCATAGCTATATTTATTCCTTTACTTAGTTCTCTTTAACTATAATTTACTAAGATCACTGAATTTGTGTCTTTCTTTTTAGATGGAAGAAGCCAACAAAGCAGTAGAGGTAAAACAGCATCTTTACTTCTTGTGAATTGCACGTGTGATGTGTATAAGCCCTTGTTTGCCACCTGCCCAAGCAGGCTTCCCTCCTAGTTTTATTACTATGTGTTCATGACCCCTCTGGTCATAGAAGATGTACAGTTGAATGATTAGTGCCAAAATCTTAACTTCTTAGCAAGCCAATACACTAGGAAATTAAACTGTGTGGGGAAAACTCACCAACTAAACCTTTAATATTTGCCATCTTTTCAGAATGGGAGTGAGGCCCTAATGAGTCTTGATGACCAAGCTTGCAAACTGAAATTGGTACGTATGTGCTTTTTTATGATTCTTACTTACCTGAACACGGGATTTACTTCCTAAAGATGTTGCTAATACCAAATCTGTATTGAATCTGTATGAAAATCCAATTGCGACAACTCTTTCCCTAACTGTTAGTATAACATTTATGTCAATATACAAAGTGATCTTTTTAGTAAACGCTTCTGAATCTAATCCAAATACTTTTTTAAAAGTGTACATCAGATGGATTTGTTTGGGGACTTGTCTACACTTCCTGACCTAAATAACCTAATATCAAATCTGTATTAGTTAAGTGAAAATCCAGTTGTGACAACTGTTTTCCTAAACTTTAGTTTAGGAAACAATTACAACAATATACAAAATAATCTTTTTTAATAGACACATCTGAATCTAATCAAAATACTTTTTTAAGGGTGTTGACCAGATGGATTTGTTTGGGGACATGTCTACACCTCCTGACCTAAGTAGTCCAACAGTAAGTGTCTGTTTTTAAATTTGCAATGTAATGGAAATGACATCTATAACTCAAATTGGCAATTAATGAGAAATCTTGAGCATCTCATTGAAACTTGGAAGGTGACTGCTGATTTTTCTGCATAAAGTGTAAATGGTTACTAGAACAAATTTGCATCTTAAGTCACCACGGGAGCCTATCAGCACTACTTCAGATACATTAATATTGCTTAGAAGTTAAATCTGAGCAATAGGTCAGGCAATGTAGTCCGTCTTGGTATTACTTAGGATCAGAAGGAGGAGCTGAATATTAATCCTTGGTGTAAGCATACTTGAAGGAAATATGTTTGTTAGATGACTAACTGTATAGACTCCTGGCCTCTTCATTTTTTTTTTTTTTTTTCTATTCTTTCTGTTGTGATTTAGCAGCATAAGCTTGGTGTAAAATAAGACTTAAAACAAGAGGCTCAGTTATATTTAACCAAAGCTTGTCTTTGTTAAAAGAGTTGCTCATTCTTTATAGGATATTATAGTGTATCAAGTCTTATTATTGATTGATCTGTAACAACTCTGTGAGAATGGAGCAGTATTTTTCTTTACAAATAAGGAAATGGTGATTCAAAAAAACTCTCATTGACCCAAGCAGAGGTCCAGTTTCAAGGCTTAAGCCTAAGTCTCAGACCTTCCAAAACAGTCCTCAAGTGAAATTACTTGTAATTTTGAATGACTTCTTACAACTTATTTTATTTATTTAACAGTTTCTTGAGTACCTGCTGTTTGCAGGGCACAATGTCAATGACATCATGGAGTTTACTGTCTAGCAGGGAGACCAACATTAAAACTAATCAGAAAGCCTAACAGTTGATGTTACTTACAAGGTATTTATCCAGTTTAGAGGTTCAGATAGTGCCTCTGAGTAAGTGAGTTTCTGGACTTGAACATAAAAGATGAGAAGGCAATAACTAGACAAAAAGGGTGTCAGTCTAGAACGTTGGGGAGAAGGTTTATCTAGGGGTCTCTTATATCAGGGAATTATCAAGCAAGCCTCTGTGACCAAGAAGGTCATAGGAATTAAAGCAGCAGCAGATTGGGGACTAAAAGTCCCGCTTGCTGGAGTACTGCAGAGAATGGCATGCCTATGCAATTTCACACAAACGCCCAGGCCCAGTGAGATGGGGAGGAGCAGGGGCTGCAGACACTCTTCTCTACCCCTCCTTCTATGAGAATCACAATGCATAATATAGCGTTTAGAGATCCTAAAAAGCCTGCATTAGAGAAGCCCATTTAATGTTCTTTCAAGTAGTGAGTCCTAACTCATTTGTCTGTAAAACTTTTCATTTTTCATAACATTTGTTACCATTGTGTAAGGATAAACTTTTTGAAATACCAGATTAGATCATCCTGAAAGGTCCATCGTAGATCTGAGGTTTTTTGATTCCTAGGCAACTTTGCCAACCTCCTCCGTGAGTAGCTCCCTTCCCAAAGTAAATTGACATCTGAATGACCTTCATTCCAAGTATAACTGACATTGAAACCAGTATTATATCGAAAGAGACCAAAACACTCAAGCTATGATGTAGAATTCCAGTGGGATAGGCAAGGAAGCACTGACTGTTTAATCTGCTTCTGTAGACTTCTAGAAAGTTCTAAAAAAGGAAATGAAAAACAACACGAGTAATCTTGAGTCTCATTCTTATTAGACTTTACGCATTCTAAGAATTTTTGGCTTGTTGAAATAAAATGCAAGTTTTAGTTAAACTAACAATAAATTAAAATGATAAATACCATCAAAGTGATGGTATCTGATAAGTAAAAGAATGCTAATGGCGCTAATTATGTGCTAGTTAGACTTTGCCAGTGTGTTCTTACATACTGACTCCATATTCATAGGTCATGAAATAGATTTATCTCTACTTGATAAAACCAGCATGTTTAAAAATTTTGAAATCTCACATCAGTTGCTCTGGAAGAGATGAAGAAAGGCAGAAATCTAAATTACCTAGACCTTATTAGTGGTTCCCTAACCCAGCTACCCTTCCCCCAACATTTATACAAAATAGTTTTCTGCATTTCAAGTAAAGCTCATGTTGCAAACTAAGTAGCATACCTTAGAATGTAATTTTTATCACCAAACCACTTGAACAATATTCTTCCATACGGTATCTCAAAAAAAAAAAAAAAAAGGAAAAGAAAAAAAGACCAAAAAGTCATGATCTCTAACTTTAAAAACTTGACCATTTGAAAGCATGGTTATTATGAAAAGAACATAAAGTGTGGTTTCCCCATCAAATCTGGTATGGGGATGGGAATCAGGGCACAAAGCACAGTGTCATATATACGTAAGATGCCATGGGTGGGCACAGGTGAAGTTGAAATAGAAGGATCAATGAGAAAAAGCTTTGTAAAGAATCTGAACTTGAGTTGGGTCTTTGAAGTATGTAGGAAAATAGAGTAGTAGTTAGGCTAAAAGTAAACGAGTTCGCCTGGTGGGTCATTTTGAAAGTCTGGCTAATGGAGATTATTTTAATATTGGGGAGTGGCAGGAAGTCACTGAAGGCTTTGAGTAGGGAGGTCCAGGATTTGGTAGGCTGGAATGGTTAGGCAAGGTAAGCTACCTGGAGAAGAGCTAGTCTAGAACTTAGTATTTTAAACCTTGTCTGTGCAGACACCTTCTTGGTTGCCTGCTTGACCCTCTTACTGGAGCCCCTTAACAGCAGGGACTATATTTCACGTTCAGTTCTTGTCTCTCAGGTGCTTACATGACGGCCAAGTGGATGCAGTGTTTACAGTACAACAGAGAATTAAAGAAATGCTGACCAAGGGGGTGGACGAGAAGTCTTACATCTTTCAGTTGTAGTCTATGAATCAGACTCTTAATCTTGGATTAACAACAACCTCAACCTGAGGAGAGCCTTATACATTTTACTTATAGGGTGACTATTCAGAAGTCTAACATTGTGGCTCCTGTTTGGTGTCCTAAGGACTTCTTCTGAAGTAAATGAAGGAGAACTCTACCAGCTGTGAACACCCAACTGTTCTAACCCAGAGGTGGCTCAAAATAAATGAATAAATATTACAATCACAAGCTTTCATAATACATTTTGTCCTACCTTTTGATTGTTAAAGATCCCTACATTAAGAAGCCTTCCAATCAATTTCTTTGATTTTTTTTTAAGTTTTTTTTTTTTTTTTTTCAATTACAAGCTCTCTCTTCTGACAAGTTCTTCGGGTTATAAAGAGAAAAGCTGGCTTTTAAAAATTGTGCCTTTATACCTAACAGTGAAGGAAGGCAAAATATAGAATACCGATTAGGTCTGATTTAGGACCTAAATTTTAAAAATTTTGTTCTTTTCTCTTAAAGCTGAGGAGACCTATTCAGTCTCCCTTTTTATTTACTAGTTTGAGAATTTTATATTCCCTTGAGATCATCTTGATCATTGTCACAATGACCAAAATATTTAATAATCTGCCCAGGATAATGCTAGAAAACTAACTTCCATTTCAGCTCGACAGTTTTTATTGTTTATATTCTTCTGTGGCTAGCATAGTTAAGTATTTAATTGATCAAAGTCAATCAGAAGGAAGGTCTGTCAGTATGACAGCTATATCCCAGGGTGAATCCTAATTAGTTGTGTCATTGACCTGAATAAAGACGTGTCAGATTTATCAAATTTGCTGCTTTTATGCTGAGAAGAATGTCATATCTGACAATTGAGAATCCAAATAATTAACATAACTGAAAAATAATAGGGAAGGAATAGAATTTGTAGAGTTATTCATTTAGTATGTCTTTCAAATTAACTCTTAAACCCGTATCTCCACCTTATACATAAATTAAAGATTAGATTATACATAAATTAAAGGTGACTTAAACATTAGTTGAATTTATCCACTAAGTAGAGGAGACTCCTGTCATGACACAGGCAACACTAAACTATATTATGAAAAAAGGTACAACTATGAGAGGTTAATGTGATATATTATGTTAGATTATATCAGTATTTTGAGTATCATGTTCTTAGAAGGACATAGACGAAAGAGTACGTCCAGAGGAGAGACTAGGATGATGAGAATGAGACAGCCAACTTGGCTACACCTTCAAAAAGATCCTTAAGTATTTAAAGAGGCATACCTGGCAGGCTGTGCTGTGAGGGGAAAATCTTCTTTGCCCCGCTAGAGGAAAGACCAATTGTAGGGAAATATATTTGACCTTAAACTTTATTATAACTAGAATTATAAGATATGACTATATTAGGCAATGAATTCACTCATTTAGAGAGGTGATATTAGGTGACTCTGGGGATACAATAGGAGTGTACATCATGTAGGAAGAGAGGCTAGGCCATTTCCTTCAAGCTCAATATACTTAGATAGTCACTTAGAGTGACTTGAAATCAATTCCCTTTAAGACTGTCAAAGGCATGAATTGAAACAATGATGATTATGAACTCAGCCAGTCTGAAAGGGTGAGGGGAGACATGTAAAGTAAACAACAGTAAGATTTCACTGAATGAAGGGCCAATGAAGTTGAGACTTAAAAGGGCCTGGGAGGGGCAGGGAGGACCTATTCTACAACTAGTAAACGCACTCAGGGACGCGATGGGAGGAGGTAATGGTCAACCAGTAAGACTGAAATCTAATGGAAATTTTGATAATCCTAGTCATCTTATGTAGCTTTCTCATTTGAAGTCACAACATGGACTAACACTTTCTTTTTTTTTTTCTTTCCAAATGTGATAGGAAAGCAAAGATATCCTGTTAGTGGATCTAAACTCTGAAATCGACACCAATCAGAATCCTTTACGAGAAAATCTATTCTTAACAAATGGCATCACCTCCTGCTCTCTTCCTCGACCAAAGCCTCAGGCATCTTTCTTGCCTGAAAATGCCTTTTCTGCCAATCTCAACTTCTTTCCCACCCCTAACCCTGATCCTTTCCGTGACGATCCTTTTGCACAGCCAGACCAATCGACACCCTCTTCGTCTGATTCTCTCAAATCTCCAGATCAGAAGAAAGAGAATTTGAGTAGCTCGTCTACCCCTCTGAGTAATGGGCCCCTGAATGGGGATGTTGATTACTTTGGTCAGCAATTTGACCAAATCTCTAACCGGACTGGCAAACAGGAAGCTCAGGCAGGCCTGTGGCCCTTATCAAGTACGCAAACACAGCCAGCAGTGAGAACTCACAATGGGGTATCTGAAAGAGAACAGAACGGCTTCCATATCAAATCCTCCCCGAACCCTTTTGTGGGAAGCCCTCCCAAAGGACTGCCCGTACCGAATGGCGTAAAGCAGGACTTGGAAAGCTCTGTCCAGTCCTCACCACATGACTCCATAGCCATTATCCCACCTCCACAAAGTACCAAACCGGGAAGAGGCAGAAGGACTGCTAAGGTGAATTGTCTTCACATATCCATTGGCAGAATGCATGTTCGGTACCAAAGGGTGGTGTGATGCAAGCTCTCTTTCCTGCTGCTATTGTAGTTTCCTGTGTGGCTGTAAAATAGAAGGTGGGATAAGGCACATCGTTCTCCAGGAATACTTTCCTCTAATTGTCACCCTTTTTAAGCTTCTCACTCGGCAGTGTTTGTCACACCCTGCTTTCCGTTTGCATGTCGTCACATATTATTAACTAAACACAAGTTTTTCCGTTTTTAATGCTGCTATGCTTCTGTACCTCCGGTAAGTTTGATCATCATGTTCTGGGAGGGGAGGGGAAGGGTTCCTGTGATTCCCTTTGTACCTTCCCCGTACTAACACACGCCCCCATACACCCCCCATATTGCATTCATGTCCAAGGTGGTGGTCTAAAATTCTCGAGTTTGTCTCCTCTGATTAATGACTGAACAATCCATTGTCTTAAAAGAAACATATATTTACTATTACCACTTCCTTCAAAAGCAATTTAAAATGTGGTTTATATAAGTTTCATTTTAAAAATCTCATTGGAATATGCTGGCCTAATGATTAGACTACTGTATCATCTTTATGCAGAATGATTTAAATCCAGAAGAAGGATCAAAATATTTAGGCTACTTACTTATAGTTGCCCTTTCTCTCCCAGCTTCAAGCGTTTAGCTGATAAGGAGACCAGACAGATACCAATGTGTAAATCAGCAAAATAGATTTCACTTTGAAGGTCCTCCATTGCATCAGTCACCAAGACCCAATATTCTGTCCATTGCCGGGAGCTGTGGCAATTTTTTTTTTTTTTTTTTTTTTTGTCTTTTGGAGTTTGTTATAGTAATTTATCAATAATGGGAAAAAGTTTCTCTTTTTGTTTTCCCAAATTCGAGGTACAGAGTAGGGAACAGAATAGAGCTGTATTTCACTGTTTTTGAGTAACTCCTCTGTGTCCCTCTCTGCCCTGTCAGTCTCCAGCAAAAGACTTACTTGCATCAGACATCTTTGCTCCTCCCGTCTCAGAACCTCCAGGCCAGACATCTACAGGACAACCTGCAACCCTACAGACCAACCCCATGGACCTCTTCAAAACCAGTGCTCCTGCCCCAGTAGGGCCCCTTGGGGGTCTAGGTAGGTGTTTAGAGATGGAGTTAGGTTTGGCTCTGTTACTTTCACTCTAAGATGGTAATTCATAGGAGGGAGCACTTCATATCCATACGGGTTCCTGGGGCATAAGATTTGAGCATCCTAGGGAGCATTCCTCCCACTTTTACTTCTGTACAACCCACCCCTATTAGGTGCTCTTGTAACTGGAATTTGACTCCTTGAATTGGCATGTGAGAAGAAATCCATTTTTAGTATTGCACTTACCTGAACCAACTGGTCATGGCTTACTGAAGACAATTGTAAGGGATTCTGAAGCCCAGACCAGCTTCATTGGAGAAACAGGGTTGAGATGAGAGAGCCTTGTCTATCGTCTCTATTTGAAAAAGTAGCAACATGCATGTCTTCCATGCAATTCTCCATTACTAAATTGAAGCCCTATCCCCTATTTAACCAATATCCCTCTTGGAAGGGATATACACCCCAAGAGGGGGCTATAAGTTAAATCTGAAGCAAGTGTGAGTAATTGAATGAAAGTGCCAGGTTCTGAGCCCAGTTCTGTTTCTAGGCATATGGTAGGTGTGAGACAGGCATATATCCTGATCAGTCTCTGAATACTTAAGCCTTAGCAGCTCCTTGCTGGTATTTTGGCTAGTTGGGTGCCTTAGTAGAGTTAGTAAGTCCACAGTATAGAAGTCTGAAGTTGAAAAGAACACAGAAATAAGGGAAGAGATGGAATTTTATCAGATACCTGAGAGGTGATGCAGCTGTCATTCAAAAATGTGTCACCAGCTCTGCAAGCCACTGAGCCACTCTGTGGCAGGACGTTGGGGAAAGCCACTCGGCCGAGGGCTGGCCCTGCTACTCTTTGCCTAAAGCCTCCAGTTCTCTCCTGCCTCCATGGAACAGTCTTCAGAAACCCCGACAATGGTCTTTGCTCTCCCGCTGAAGCTTCTCTTTGTTTTTCTACTTCTTGGCTCCTCTACAAGCTCCAAATAGACTCTGTCTTGGGAGGGGGCTGAGGGGGGCTATAGGTGAAGGGAGACTCTCCCCTATTTTGTAAAATTTGACCAGGGATCTTGGCTTTCTCTGCCTCCTGCTGAGTCAATCATCAGGACTCTTTTTTTTTCCTGCTGTTTTCCGGCAAAGGAAAATATTTTGGTTCTGTCATCTTAGATCTGTTCCATCATATCTGGAGTGTGGTAGCAACAGGAGGGTTGTTTCCCACCTGCTGAGTGGCTGAAATCCCTGCAGGTGTGAGAAGCCCACTCGTTCCAGGTCTCTGCTTGGCATTTACACCATCAGGAGACTCTCCCCAAGCACTTCATATCTCTTGGGGTCTTCCCCTTTCTGCATCCCTTTCTCCTCCACCCTCAAGTGGAGCTAGTTGGTGCTTTCCCTGCAGAAGGATAGAGAGCTTGCATGCAGCGCCTACGACTAGGTCACATCGCAGAGCTTTGTAGTTTCATATCAATGCCCCAAAGAATTTTTACAGCCGATATTTGACAAGTCAGCCTGAAAATACAGCTGGACCCTATAACTGTTAATTTATTCAGACGAAGTGAAGCTTTTTGGCTAGGTGCCCCTGTTGAGGCCTTGGGGTATACAACTGCAGAATACTGATGATTCTTCCCAGTTTGGACATGGGACTCAAACTGAGCCCTACAGTATAGCCCCTGTCCACTAGCAGGGATCCTCAGCCAAGCCATGGAAGGTTGTAGGTCTGGCTTCCGCTGGACCCAGCTGGGGGACCGTTTCCTCTGGGGAACTGGGGGTGGGGAAAGGGCATTGTAGAAAGCTGAGCCTTCGGCTTTGACTAGCTGCCCCGTGCTTTAATCTATCATCTAAAGGTTAATAAAACTAACTTTTTATACCCACACTTTCTTTTTCCTTACCTTTCTCCAGCAGGACCTTAACTATCTTAGAAACGTGATGCGTGGGATCTGGTAGATGGGAATGAAGGCTGGCCTAAGTATACACTGGGAAAGCCTTTAATTCCTCGCAAAAGTATTTTTGTCTTTTACCACCACTCCCACTAATACCATCTAGGACTAAAGCCACACATTTTCCTAAGGGAAGGCAAGTCATCCAACATGAAAGATGGTAAAATTCTACCCAATTTTTGCACATCCAATTGGTGTAAATTATTAGTGAGTGACTCTGGCTTCAGTTAATAAAATTTAAGTAATTGGTTTTAAAATGCCAGCAATAACTTTGTTCAAACTCAACCCACTTCTAGAAGCCTGTATTATAGGATCTAAGAGAACTGTTCCCTTGATTGGTTGTGAAAGGAATACAAGCATACCTCATTTTATTGCACTTCATTTTATTGCACCTTGGAGATACTGAGTTTTTTACAAATTGATGGTTTGTGGCAACCTTGAGTCGAGCAAGTCTATCAGCGCCATTTTTCCAACAGCATTTGTTCACTTCGTGTCTCTGCATCACATTTTGGTAATTCCTGCAATATTTCAAACTTTTTTATTATTCTTATATTGCTGTAGTGATCTGTGATCGATGATCTTTGATGTTTCTATTGCAAAAAGATTATGACTTGCTGAAGGCTCAGGTGATGGTTAACATTTTTTAACAATAAAGTATTTTTAAATTAAGGTATGTACACTGTTTTTTTAGACATAATGCTTCTGCACATTTACTAGACTACAATATAGTGTAAACATAACTTTTATATGGGCTGGGAAACCAAAAAATTTGTGTGTCTCACTTTATTGCCATATTCCTTTTATGGCAGTGGTCTGGAACCAAACCTGCAATATCTCTGAGGTCTGCCTGTATGTATACTCTTGAGTGTACATGAAGTCTAATTTCTGTATATGTCAAATAAGTATTTGAATTAACATTCTAATAAAAAATATAGTTCTGTTCCTTGATGCCAAGGAGACAGAACAGGAGGATAGGGTGCTGGATTTGGAGGTGGTATGCCTGAGTTTTAGTCTCTGTCACAGACTGTGACCCTCCCAATTGTAATAATTCATATTCTTGTACCCAGTTTCCTCACCCCAAAAATAAGCATGTTGATTTAGTAAGATGACCTACCACCGAAACCCAGCAGTCTTCGTGAGCACACCTTGTGTTCACGGCCAAATGGTTGTTGTTCCTGATGACGGTTGAGTCAAGTAACACCAAGCTCCAATCCCAAGAAAATTCAGGATACAACATCTTACTATATCAGCCCCTGAACATTATTTTAAAAATATTTCTCACTCTGGAAACAAACACATTCCTAACCCAAGTTTGAAGGCCTTCTCCTACTTTGGTTAGAGAACGTTCATAACTAAAGGATGCTCTGCTCCAAAGCTCAAAGCAAGTAGGTTTTGAGAGCAGTGTCGTTTGTGAATAGGTATGAGGCTGAATTTAGGTTTTCTGTTAGTGGTGACAGTTTAACTGTGTCATTAATACACTTGGGAAGAGGCAGAAGAGAAAATGTGCTACGTATCAGAACAAGATGTAGGGAATGAGCTTCTCAAGGAGAGGAGGGCACACATTGGCGAGACCTAGATTTTAGTGATTTAATGAATTACAAATCAACAATGGCAAGGGTGCAGGTGATAGAGCCATTTCCCCACAAAGAGCAGATGCCTGGATACAGGCGGTTAGTTACATTGCAAGGGTTGTTTTTTTTTGTTTGTTTGTTTTGTTTTTTTGCTTCACTTTATCTCATCTCCCTCTCTTCCTCTTCCTCTTCCTCTTTTAAATACTCTGTTCTAACTTCTGGCAAAGTTTAGTGAGTGACACATGGTAGGAAGCACTTTTATTTGAAACAGCTCTCCTAGGAAAACTAGCCTTTCCTCCATTTTTGTATGTAAACGTCTAAAACTATCTTGGCATCAACCAAATTTTATCATCCTTTTATATATCTGTGTCCACCTTGGCAGCATTTAAAAGCAAGGAAGCTTTGAAATGGTTTCTTCGGGATGTAAACATGTTAAAGCCTAATGCACATGCCTGATAGCTAGTCTCCATAAGACCTCAGACATGAGCCAGTTGCCAAATGAAAAGATTAAACCAGTGTCTCAAGAGTATCTGATGGATTATATTAATTTACTTCATAACAAGCATGGTTTCTATATGTAAATATATTTACTCAACACGTAGGTTCATGCTATTGACAGGCTCTGTTCTAGCTGTTTGAATTACATCAGTGTACGTATGAGAAGGGCTCATTTTCTTTTTTATGACTAGGTACTTATGGACTGTATTATCTATCTAATGAGGAAACTTAAAAAGGTGTGGAAGAAAGAAAGGGCTTCGAAATGCAACCAGCATTTAAATGCTTGCTACAGCTAATTCGTCTTTAGAGTGAAATAATCTAATAAAAGCCATGTCAGCCTCAAGGCTTAATAAAGGTTTGGCATGTAGATGCTCTCTAAAACTGCTCTCCGGAGAGTTGACTTTCTGAAACTCAAGAATCCTCTTCAGGCTAGTTTCCTGATAAGTCCTTTATCCCACTTCCTTCCTTCAGGTGGTGTGCCAGTTATATCTGCTCAGACAGGACCATGGAACCCAGCACCCTTAGTCTTCAGTCAATCCACTACAATGGTCCCGGGCACTATGATGGCTGGTCAGCCTTCAGGATTCAGTCAGCCAATCGTCTTTACCACAAGCCCAGCTGTTCCAGGTTGGAACCAGCCTTCATCCTTTGCAGCCTCAGCTTCACCTCCAGCACCTGTAGTCTGGGGCCCATCAGCATCCGTGACACCCAATACTTGGTCATCAACCAGCCCGCTGGGGAATCCTTTTCAGAGCAATGTTTTTCCAGCTCCTGCTGTGTCAGCCCAGCCCCCTTCTATGCTCTCCTCTCTCCTGGTCACTCCTCCTCAACCACCTCCCAGAACTGGCCCTCCGAAGGACGTCTCCAGCGATGCCTTCGTTGCCTTGGACCCACTTGGGGACAAAGAAGTCAAGGAAGTGAAAGAAATGTTTAAGGACTTCCAACTGCGGCAGCCACCTACTGTGCCAGCAAGGAAAGGAGAACAGAATTCCTCTGGGACTTCAAGTGCCTTCTCCAACTACTTCAACAACAAAGTTGGCATTCCTCAGGAGAATGCAGACCATGATGACTTTGACGCTAATCAACTGTTGAGAAAGATCAATGGTAAGCTACCTACTTCTCTGTCAACTGTACCAACAAGTATTTCACTGTCACATGGGCCCACAGAGTCCCTCAGAAGAACCCTCTCCCGACCCACCAATAGCTTTACTCTTGCTCTTTTTGCTTAGCAGGGGTTATGGAGACAACTTAACCATTTACCTTATGGAGTTAACTCTTTACCTTAGTTAGCTGTTTCTAAGGGCTGGCCCAATGCTGCCCTCTTGTGACAATTCTTAAAAGGGCTGCCAGGAGCTATTGAAATTCAATGGGTCATGGCACCTGGAGGCTGTATGTATGATAAGGACTCATTTTTTCATGAGTAGGTATGTATGGACGGTACTACCCATCTAATGAGGAAAGTTAAAACGGTGTGGTAGAACGAAAGAGCTTCAAAATGCAACCAGTATTTGAATGCTCGCTGTACTGTATTAGTGATTTAATCTCTCGGAGCTTTTACTTCTGTGTTGGCCTCAAGGCTTGGTGAAGGTTTGCCATGTAGGTGCTTTTAAGTGAGGGAATTCTGAATCTCTTCCACTTCAAGCGAATATGCATGGCTTCCTCTTCCAAGAAGGGATGAATTTGCCTGTAATAATCACTGGGAGTCCTGATATTTGGTGGTGATTTTTGTTCCATCGATGTCAATTTCAAAAGTATGGAACTTAATTTCTAAGATAAGCCTGGCTGGAGAACTTGTGCAGGTATTTGGGGAAAGCTTGTCTACTGACTACTTTTTCACCTTCTAGAACTACCAAAGCCAGCTCCCAGACAAGGTGCCCTGCCAGTTACCAAATCTGCTGACAATGCATTTGAGAACCCCTTCTCTAAAGATTCTTTCCGTTCATCACCAGCCTCTGTAAGTATCAACTATTAGAAGATGATGCTCCAGAGTACATGCCACATAGAGTTACCGCCTCCTGAATTAACCTTGCTTGTATCTTTGACGGTAAAGGACATTTGAATAAGATTTATCATTGAGAACCATCGCAGTGTAAACCTCAACTCAAACTGGGGAAAGATTATTTTTGCAGGATCTACTCTCCTGAACTTGAGAAACAAATATCATATAGAAAAGTCCTTTGTATCTCACTTAACCTAGCTCGGGAAAGTACTTTGAAAGAAAATTGAGCCAAAATACTATCTTTAAAAATTTTTCAAAGATTTAAGTTCCTAATTTCCCACCCATAATTACTTAGCTCATAAAAATAAGATTTTGCATTGGGAGGCAAACATAATTCTGAAACTTGGTTTTGATGTAAATAATATATACACACACACACACACACACACACACACACACACACACACATCAATCACAAGCAGGCAAACACAAATCATCATAGACCCATACAATATCTGATTAGTCTGCGACCTAAGTGATTTTTTTAAAAGGGATCTGAGAAGTCTTAATTATAGGTGTTTTCTTATAATTGTAATTATAGTTATTGACTAGATGGTTTTATCTCCATAGATGGCTTCTCCTCAATCCACATCTTCTGATGTATATAGGGATCCATTTGGAAATCCTTTTGCCTAACTTCTGTAAGTAGAAGATCCTGCTAAGCTTAGGTTTGGTGAAAAAGGGTGGCATGGGGGTAAGGGTGAAATTTTAATTTTAGAATCGGAAAGAAGTTAAATCTCTGTAATGGAGAAGTAAAAGATATGGAACGCTATACTTAACTAATTCAGTAATGAATAGGCTGGACATTTATGAATAGAGTTCTCATACTTATAAAAAACAGTACTGTACTAATATGGATATGGATTTCTGTCACCCTGTGTTTTTGATATTTCACTTCCGTATGGAAGTAAAACTCAATATAACATTTAACAGCCTTCTAGATTTTTGACCTTCATATTGAAGTGATTGCAAAGCTTCCTAGTAATTACTCAGTTTTCTATAGAAGCTTCAAAATCTGAAGACCTTCTGAAGCCACCAAACGGGTCAGCCAAACAGATCATGATCACAACACTTCTGCCTCCCAAATCAATACGTATTTCTTTGTGAGGGGCCTCAAATTAGTCTGAACTAGTCTGGCGGTGTTAAATCCCAAAGTGGTGACAGCTGCCGGTACCTCCGTCAAAAGTAGTATGAGCTCACATGAGTCTGCTGGTGGGTTTTATCCTCGCTGAGTTATTGTGTGTAACCACCTTAGACTGAGACCCGGGAAGGGGAAAGGGGGAGGGGTGTTTTTCTTTCTCAACAGTGAGTGGAAGCAACTTTAATCTTAAAAGGTTGAAGTTAGTGGAGGAGAGGAGACTTATCTGCATTTTGAAAGAGGAGAACAACAGGAAGAATGAAAAGAACCCAAACCCATTTTTTTTCAGTCTTGCCCCATTCAAGTGAGACTACCAAACTATGTCTTGACCCACGTAGAACTGAATTCTTTTAAATAGATAAATGTCTTAAATCTGATACCAACAATAAGATTTGAGTTTATTTGCAATTTGGATTAGCCCCCCTCACTCCACTTCTGTAATTACAGTATTTCTGAAAGTGCTTTTCCGTAAAATCAGCTTCAGAGAACCGAGTGCGATTACTGAAAAGGCCAATTCCTGGGCCCCAGCCCTAAGGAATCCCCCTCGGTGCTGAGGAAAAGCTTCATTTTAACAAGTGTCCAGATGATTTCTAATGTTAATAAAGCAGCGTAATATATGGAAGATGTTGAGGGGCTAGAAGTCTTGACAGAGGCTCATTATTGCTTCCTGTCCAGGAGAGGCACACACAAACAATAGAAAGGAACAAACTGCACTGAAAGTGTAGGAGGATTGTTTGCGCTAAATTGAATTGACTAGAGTTCTCTTTGGAGGCCCTTTCTTCTTTAGGTCATGAAGGAAGGATAATTTTGGTCAACCTGCTAAATATATAGATTGAGGGGTAGGGAGGACAATTGCCATGGGAGAAAATAGCTAACATTGAGCACTTGTGTTAATCACTTTATTACAGATTCTACATCGACTATTTTATCCAATCCTCCTGAATCAGTCCTAGGAGATACTATGACTGACATTTTAAAATAATAACTTAATATTTAATACACTGATAGTCAACCCAAAATTTCTAACCATGGGTTTTTTCTTCTCCACACTTCTCTAGGATCTTGGCATACTGACTATCCAGAGGAACAAAAAGGTTGGCCTTAGTAGTCAAGGACAAAGCTAATAAGCAGACAAGTCCTGACCTCTGCCCTCGTTCTAGCTTTGACATATTATCTGTTGCCTTATTTCTTGCTGCCTCTTACACTTGTAGAATGCCTTCCACTTTCTGTTTAGCTAAACTGAATCTATGGCTTTAAATAAATTAAGAACCTAAACTCTCTAGCTTAAATGTAAATGAAGTAGTTTTCCCTCCTTGAACCCTTGTTTATTGTGTCCCTAGAACCTTCTAGAACACTGTGCTGTGTACCCTCTGGCTGGGTGATGCAGCCACCACAACCCCTCAGATCATACTGTTTTGAATAAATTTTAAAATTCTTGCTGTTCAGAGTGTTTCGGGGTTCTGTTTCAGAGCATAAAACCTAAAGATTGTGGTAGAACAAGGCACCTTCTTAAACCTTGCTTCAGACCATCACTTACAGAGCATTTTTTAAGTAAAATGGAAGCAAGTTCAGTTTCTCTCTGGGTACTTTGAACACACCTAAGAACGTTTTTAAAGATATAACTTCTCTTTCTGAACATTATTCTTCTCTCAAGGGCAAAATTGTCCTTTCTCCAATCTCTTGCTAGCTATTGCAAATGAGGGAAAATCATTTTTCATCTCTCCTCTTCTTTTCCCTCTGATTCTCTTTTCAGTCATTTTTACTCCTGGGTTTATATAACATTACTGCTCTTTCACAAACAACAGAGTTTTATGGGGCAAAAAAATCTAATGATTCACAGATCTGAAGCCTCTCTGCCTTCTCAGTAATCTCTAATCCCAGTAACTAGAATTGCAAATGGGCACAACCTTTATCCTTTCTATGGAATAGGAGGCCATCCTCCTGAGCTGAAGTTCCAGAAGAACAGTTCATGTTGAAGAAAAATTGAACTCAACGCAGCAAAGAAGGACCGTATTCTGAAGAGAAACACATCACAAAGTTAAATGTGATAGTGCCAAACATGTTAGGTGCTTACTTGGGGTAATGCCAGGCCTTTATCAAGTAACTGGAAAGCTTTCTTGATGCCACACAGTCTTTCTTACAGTTAGTAGGATGATAAATGGGGGAAAAAATCTGCGGTGTTATCATTAAAAATCTAAAGCCTGCAATATTTTTCTCCTCATAACCTTGGAAACCTTTCCAGTTCATTTTCAGTCCTATTGTCAGCACAGTTCAAAGGGTTTGTTCTTGCCATATGAGTTTTGTTTTGTTTTGTTTTGTTTTGTTTATGTTGGGTTTTTTAATGTTGTCTCTTGACCCCTAGTGCTCAGGTTCTTGTGGGTGTTAATCAACCACATACAATGTTATCTTTAGGTGGAAGAAGAGGATGACTGCTCAGGATCTAAACAAGATGATGGCCTCATGAACTTCTACTGATTGGCTCCAAGTAGTCCGAGCTAAAGTCCTGTGGTTTTACGTTGAATGATAATAGCTGATCATGTATGGCATCATTTTCCATCTGACTTCCCACTCAGTCATTATCAACACAGACTTGAAATAGTATTTTATATGTCCAAATACCTAAATGTGCTAACTGGAGGCAATTATTTCTAGGGAATTGAATTTTTGAAAGTAGAAAAATTTTGAAAGTGATGACCAGCCACACAATTGTTTTGTACATACTTATTTTCCTGTGCACTTTTCTGTATGCAAAGAAAGCTAAAAATTTACTCATTTCAATAAACTGGAATGGCAGAATCTCATGTGTTACCGTCAGTTCATTTGACCCCTGCTTTCGGTTGACGTAGTAGAGTCAAGGTATAGCGTACACCAGGGTAAGGTCAGCAAATGTTAGTTATAATAGATTCTGGATTGTCACAAAAATGAAAAAGTGGAAATCCGTAAAATAGGACCACAGGTAAATTACTGTCTCATGCCTTTCAAGCTTCTATTTTCTCTCTCAGACCTATACATAGTCCTTCCCTGGGAGTTTAATGGGAGTCCAGCGGATAAGACCTGTACCAGAACAACCTCAATTATGTCTAGTATAAAAATCATTCTTTAGTGAACTGTTGGTTCATGCCTTTTACCCTTTGCCTCCCCTTGTTCTTTAGTTAGCCATGTTTGACTTCATCAAAACACAACTGTGTGGACTGGTCCAGACTTGTATAAGCTACTCAGAAGAGGCTTCTGAGCTTCTGAGTTAGGTGGGCAGGCCGATGCTCAAATATCTTTAGCACTAGGACACTCTTAAACACTCTCCCCTATTAAAAAAGTTCAAGGCTCTCATTCATTTCAAGCTTCCCTAGAGCTACAGGGAAGATGACCCCAAGGCAGACCCAGCTTGAGTGTAGAAGTCTTGATGTTAAACTTGACTCCTCTAGGGAATAAGATGAACTTGACAGAGTAGGTGTCATTGATTGGCATTTACTGTTGGGGATGTTTGGTAGTATGGCCTTACCTTTCCCTTTAACTGAAACATCTGGTCTCTTTCTGACAAGGAGTAGAATATAGAGAAACAGACCCCACACATAAACAGCTTCCAGTAAACCACAGATGAACTGGAGAAGGTTGCTGATAAGCACAGGTTGCACAAATTATGTGGCTTATCCAAATGCTCTGCAGTGTATCTAACCCACTGAACCTGTGTGATATTGACACATGGTTTAAGCAAGATCTTGCCAGAGGTTAACCCTTGCTCGTGTGTACAAGGGATGACATTCACTTCAGTGCAGTAGGAACTACTGTTGACCAAGCCGAGGGAGGTGCTTCCTGAAGTGTCCCTGCAAAGTAGAAACAGACCTCTTTAGAGTCTCTAAGTAGCAGTGGTGTTCACACCTGTAAGCCAGGAATTCAGCTTTTAGGGTAACACTATTATCACAGAAGAGGGTTTCATTTAAGCATCACATAGATCTAAGCTAAAAGCTGAACTTTAACAGCCAGTCTGGGCCTCCACTTCTCTCACATACAGGCAATACAGAGGGAGAAGGTATTGATTTTCTCAAAATAACCTTGCATTTGTGAAGTGCTTTACCATTTACACAACATAACTTCATTCTGTTGCTACTGTAATTCTGCGAGGTGGGATCTGTTATTGTTCCAGCTCATCTGAGAATGTCATCCATGCTTTACAATGGCTACAATCTGCTTCAACTCTTAGTGAGTTGTTTCCAAGGTATTTGATTGTGGAACTGTGCATCTTAACTACCTTTACTATAGAAGTTGGTAAAGCTGAAAGCTTGATTTCCCAGCCTCCCTTGCACGTAGCTGTGGCCATGTGACCACGTTCTGGACAATGAACCATAGCTGAGGTCTCATTCAGCTATGTAGGGAGATCTTTTCAGGCAGTGATTTCAAACTCCTCCGTCAAAATATTAACCGTCATGTCTCGAGAGCCAAACAGAGTATGATTCTGTGTCTTTCCTGTTGTGACAGCAGGGAGGGGAAAGAACAGAGGATATAGCTAACGCAGGAGTTTGGTTGACCCTGCAATAAGCTGACAAGTGAGGACTCTGACCCATATTCCTGGAATAGCTTCAATACAAAGTCTCTTAGTGAAAGGCAGGAGCTCCCCAACAGTCCCTGGTAAATATTTAAGCTATTATAACCGTTGGAGGAGATTGCTAAATAATAAAATGCCTAATTCTTGCTGGGAAATGCTATGTTTTAACGAACCCCCATCTATTAAAAACAACTACGTCTCATGTCCTAAGTCGATATGCCAAACATGGACACACACGGGCTGTGGCGGCAGCGGCCCTGTTAACGTGTCCTAATTACAGCAATGCTGATGGACAAGGCCCACCCAGGTGTCGTCGCACTTAATGAGGGACTGAGCCCCTTGTTCTCCATTGCTTCTCTGAAAGTATGTGCTTAATAACTGGACCTCTACCATGTGCTGAAATCATACGAGTGCCAGTCTCCAGGGAGATGACAGTGGCGGCTTCTCGTGGCAAGGAAACTGGGCTTCTGCGGGGACCAAAGATGGAGTGATCATAAAAGAAGAAGAAGAAGAAGAAAAAAAAAATCTAACTATGAAGGGCTCCAGACTAAGTTTTCCTTATGATGTTAGCTGTGGAGTTTTCTGTCAATTCTTTTTCATTTGCTTGACTTCAATCTCTATTATCTTACCTTAATTGTAAGAAAGAGATATTACTGCTGGTCCAAAAGTTACAGGGTGACCCGACTGGTCTGAGTCTGGGTTTTGGATGTTTCTGGGGTGTGTCTGAGGCTGCCTCCACCAGGTACCTACTTACACTGATGGATCATCACAGAACCTTTTGTTTGGGAGCAGCTAAGAGGAGTGCTGGAACACAGGAGCTATAGCAGAGAGGGATGAGGAAGAGAAGGAAGGGTCAGTAGGACATTGCCTCCCTGTCTCCCTCACTGGCCTGTGAAACTAGTAGAGAGCCTTGATGGTGGAAACAATAGGGCTGAAAGAAGGAAGAATTTTCTTCTTCTGATGAAAGACTTTGGGCAAGGCAGGCAGTTCAGGGCCCACGAGTCCACTAGTAATGAATGGACAAGAGTAATGGAAGGCTCACAGTGGCTAAAATTAGTAGGGGATTATTTTTTTCACAAAAAAGTCTAGATTGATGCCTGCTGGTGTTGGCTCAGCAGCTCAACAAGACCCTCAAGGACACAGACGCTTAGCTTTTCACTCCAACTTTTATAGCCTTTGGCTTTTTCCTTATGTTTATTTCCTAATGGTCACAAGATGGCTGCATAGCACCAAATAGGATATTACTGTTCAAGTAGGGCAGAAGGGGAAAGGCAGTACAATCAATGTCTGCTCCTCGAACCAGGCATTTCAGTTTTCCCCAAGCCTTTCCAGTGGACTTCAGCTATGGCTCGCTGGCCAGAATGTGGTCACGTGGCCACTGCTCAGTGTAAGGGAGGCTGGGAAATCAAGATTTTAACTTTACCAACTTCTATAGGAAGGAAGAGGCAGGGCTGGCTGGGTCATTTGTGGGCCTCAGAGCAAAATAAAAACAAAAATGGAGCAAAAATCCATTGTTCAAAAAGCAGGGGAAAAAGTGCCATTAAAGGCAATAAAATATAAAGCTATCTCCTTTCTTCTGAAATCTCTCTCTTAACATGATGTATTTTGTTTGCCATTTAGTGTTGTTCTAATAAAGAAAAATTAAAATATTAAAATATTAGCGTGAATTTTAACTCTAATCTTTAATTTATATGTGGAATCACTGAAATTACACAATTTTTGTATTTCATCACTCATATATGCACACGTATTTGCACGTATTTCATTCTTCCCAGAACTGTTAGAAACACGGCACAAAGCTAACTCAACTGTTTTTAATTCACTTCCTGACACATGTGCATCCTACCAGCACATCTCACTAATGAGTAAAAAACGATAGAAAAAAAGAAACTACGTGTTGCCCTATTTTTTCTTTCCTTCTATATTGTTATTTTCAGCATTACATGGATGCTGATGCAGGGAAGGAACACTAGTAAGAAAGATATGATCATGTTTCTTGGTCATTTGTGGGGTTTTGTGTGGGTTGGAAGGAAGTTCTGGTTCAGAGAGTGTGACTTCTCAGGGCTGTCAGTGTCCCACCCACAGCCACTTCACCCCCCCAACTTAGTCTTAGACGTAACATACTTACCTTATACTCACTTTTACTTTGAGCCACTGAACTCCCACGCATCATAAATCCACCTGAATCCCATGTTCACAGGGCAACATAAACACTCTGTGCAAATGGGGTGTCATGGAAAGGGGGACACACAGTGCATATTTCTTCTGTTTGTGCACAGGCTCCACTTTCCCATCAAACTTTGCTTTCAAAACAGAAGTCCCAACGTAAAATTCAGAATTTCAAGATGGCACCAGCAGAGCATTAAACAAAGCCTGGGGCCCTCCTGAGTGCTGAGCCCTGTGCTACTTCATGTGCCCATGAAGCCAGTCCTGGCAAGAGGGCCTTGGAAATGGGTGATGGATTAGCTAATGTGTTTCCCACATGCCTGGGTCATAGTTTAACCCCAAGTTGGCCGACCTCCAAATGTAGATCAGGGCAGTCTTTGACTCCATAGCGCCCTCAGGGCAGAAGAGAAGCACAGCTGAGAGCACAGTCAGCAAAGCTAATGGTAAGGCACTTTTGCTAGAAGGTAGAAGCTAAAGAATGTAGAGGACTAGTCTCTGTGAGTTTGTACCATGAAGGTCACCACACATAATAAAATGGAAGTGGGGGGGAAACTACAAGTCACTGCACAAGAGGTTTCAACGGTTTTTTATTATTTATTTATTTATTTATTTATTTATTTATTTATTTATTTATTTTTGGCTGCGTTGGGTCTTCGTTGCTGCGCGTGGTCTTTCTCTAGTTGTGGCAAGCGGGGGCTACTCTTCGTTACGGTGCACGGGCTTCTCACTGCGGTGGCTTCTCTTATTGTGGAACACCAGCTCTAGGCACACAGGCTTTAGTAGTTGTGGCACGCGGGCTCAGTATCTGTGGCGTGTGGGCTCAGTAGTTGTGGCTTGTGGGCTCTAGAGTGCAGGCTCAGTAGTTGTGGCTCACGGGCTTAGTTGCTCTGTGACATGTGGGATCTTCCTGGATCAGGGCTCAAACCTGTGTCCCCTGCATTGGCAGACGGATTCTTTTTTTTTTTTTTTAATTGTATAAGGTTTAAGAGGCTCAGTTTTCATAAATATAAATAGATGAATCTTCCACAACATTGATATTTAGTAAATGAAAAGTCACACAGACAAGGTATAAGAACATAAATGGTTCTGAGAGAAAATAGTACCTAATGTTTAAAGATAAGATATGTTCCCTGGCCTATAAAAGCTAGGAACTCATTACTAAATCTTTTCATAAAACTGTTTTATAGCATGTAAAAATTCCCACTGTAACTAATGCACTTCCATTTTCAAAATAAATAGGATTTTTCTTATTGTGTCTTGGGCAGTCATCAATAATCATATCACATGACTACAGCTCATAGCCTCCCTACTTGTTACCACTACTCTTTTCTTTTTTTATTCCAACAGAAAATCACAAAAATTATAATCATCCTCATCAGTTCACTCAGTCCCATGTAATTAATTTTTTTTTCATCTTGATCTTTCGTTAGCACTTTTATGAATTCATAAGTTTTCCATTAGAGTTCTGAAAATGCTTATTCATTCAGTTCAGCAGTATAGTCAGTTACCAGAAACCTGTACTTGTCAGAGTCTTTTCCATGAATTCCTTGAAGATGAAACCCTTTTATAGGGACATTTTTGCAAAAGCATCAGAGTACACCCAGAACTGTCTATAAATGACAAAAGACTTTAAAATGACCACGGTTAAAGATTTGATGAAAGTTCATAATAATGCAATTGACAAGCAAATTTAGTTATTTCTGAGATATATATTTTAAAGTAATAATTAGAATTATGACTTATAACATTATACCAGAACATATAAGATTTTTAGAAATTTCATGTAATGTCTGAAACATTTGTATTAACATATTTCCATACAAATAACCCAAAGAAAGTTTAGTATTAGTTGTTTTTTTGTTGTTTGTTTGTTTTTTTATACTGCAGGTTCTTATTAGTCATCAGTTTTATACACATCAGTGTATACATGTCGATCCCAATTGGCAGGCGGATTCTTAACCACTGCGCCACCAAGGAAGTCCAGGAGGCTTCGATGTTAGTACAACCTAATTTGAACTCAAAGGGATGTGCCATTTCAGTTAAAAGGATCCTGAGGGGAGGACTGTGAAACTCCTGAGTAATTACTTGCTAAAGGGCTTTGAGATTCTTCATTTTAAGGACGTAGCAATTCTTCATTGCAGGCACAACGCTGCCAGATTTGAAAAGCAAGAGTAGTGGATTCAGGGACGGTCCACAGAAGTCGTGCAATAATACCACCAAACACCTACCCAGCTTGTACCACAGGCAGACACTCTTTTGAGAGTGTAACAATAAACCTTTGAATTTCATATTAACTCTATGAGGTGGGCTGCTACTACCACCAGCATTTTATAGCAGAGGACACTGAGGCAAAAAGAACTTGAGTCACTGTCCAAAGTCATGCAGCTAGTGGCCAAAGTGGAATCCCAACCCAGGCTCCAGCGTCCTTGCGCTTAACCTCAAGTTAACCGCTTATCCACTTCACTGCCTCCAGAAACTGGTTCCATTGCCTCTAGGCTGACACACCTTAAATTCGCCCAGATTGTATTCTCCCCACAGTACATCTCTCCTCTTATGCTTCCTATAACCAATATACTTACCATAAGATTGAATGAAAAAACATTTCTCATCCATTTTTCATTAGGCAAGTTGATCTTCCTTTGACCTTTCCAGAGCTCATTTTCAGGATGAAATAAGCATCACTACAAAGTTTGAATTTTCTAGTTGTTACAAATGCAGCACACCAACTTAACCTCAGGCTCAGTTCATTCTAATTCAGGCATTCCTCATCAGCATGTTAGTGTTTTTAATGCAAGCCTCAGACTGCTCACAGTGAAAGATGAGCTGTGCGTAATGTTCTCCCGATTTCTACTACATTGTAAATAGCAAACTCTCCTGCATCTGCCCACAGTTAGGCCAGGTGCATGGCTCGCGGTCAATGAGGAAAGCTGTTCACACAAGCACATTTTATAACAGTAACACTGTTGTACAGTTTCATCAAAATCTAACATCTGATGGTATCATGCTCTTCATGAACTGGATCGAAGCTATGGATTGATGACACATGGTTTATTTTACACAGTGCTTTCTTATTCTCTCCTCCTCATTTCTTCAGTGGTGGTGACTTTCTTCGTCTCCTAATTTGACAAACACAAACCCTAGACCTATAGATATTGGAAACTGACAAGGTGAACTCAAAGCAGGGAGACACCTTGCAGTCCTTCAACAATTCATACAAAACCTCAAGACAAAGAAAAACTCAAGTCAGTAGAGAGGGAAAAAATGAAGGAGGTGATGCTGCATCAGAAACAGGATGAAGTTCCTGACTTAAGTCATCTATAGTTATTGACTGGCCCCATCCCTAGAGAAGATGGATTAGTAAAACGTGTCTAGAGAAGACCCATGTGCCTCTGAAACAGGGTCAACATTTTGCTTACACTACACTCAGGTGCAGAAAGAAAAATGTATCCACATTCTTTTTTTTCTTCCTTTCTTTTTCTTTTCCCTCCCTCTCTCCTTCCCTCCTACCCTCCTTCCCTCCTTCCCTCCATCCCCCCCTCTCTCTCTCTTCCTTTCTTTCCTTCCTTCCTTCTTTCTTTCTTCCTATGAATCTGATCTTTCTTACAAGTCTCCACTCTGCTGGATGCAAAATCCGGTCCTGGAACCTCAATGCAGTCATTAGGACCTTCCTCTCTAGGTGACACCATCTCTTTCACATATGTGCCCAATGTTTTCGATTTCTTCCCCTTCCTCCTGCTTTTCTCCACGATGATGTTTAGTTTTATGGGAGATGTGGAGGGGAGTGTTGAGAAGGGGGTTAGACCCTCAGTCAGGTCCTTATACCAGCCTCTTGTTCTTCCGGTATTTACAGCATCTATCTCGTCTACCTGGGCACTACCATCTTGGTATCTGTAGCCAATGCTTTTGGCTGAAGAATGTAGCATCTGTTCCTCTCCATGAAGTTGGAGGATCTACAGAGCCTGGTGGTCCTCCCTGCTGCCTGGGCCCCCCAACGTGGCCCTCACTAACACTAGACTCCTGAGTTGTGACTGTAAGTGCCTTTCCATCCCTGCCCTCTCTTCCAGAGCCACTTTGTCTTTGACATAGCAAGACTGCCAGCTCCCTCCCCACCCCTCCTCAGGACAGAGGGGAACAAATATCCTCTGTGACACATGACAGACAAAGAAACCTAGGAAGCCAAATCAATCCCTCCTTCCCTGCCCAAACACGCAGCACAAACACTTCTATTTTGATCTAGCTTTTTCCCCCAAACTGGGAAAGTCTGGAAGTTGTTCTCCCAGAGTTCCAGATGGCAAGGACAGAAACATCTGTCTTTGACATCAACCTACTTAACATGCTGACCCCATTCTGGAATTTGGCCTGAAAAAGTGACTTAGGACACACAGCTCCAAGCCTGCCTCTGCCATCTCTAGCCCTCTCCCTCTTCCAGTCTCTGAGCCTGAGAAGCAGCATTCTCTGTATTGTAACCTGTGCTGTCCCCACTGCTTTGAGATTCACAGGTGATCGATTGCTCCTTTATTTCACCATCTTCCCTGGGCATTAAGCCACAGGGTTCAGCCCTGAAATTGCAAAGTATCAAGAAAACATAATTTTAAAAGAGAAAATTACAGAGAATTTAATATTTGTGAAGCATCATCCCCTATTATATTTAGCTGGGTTTACATATCGTTAACTAATAAGTCTGTATATATTTTGGTCCTCAAATGCTAGTTTCTTTCTGTCAAAGTCCCAAGTTCCAGAAGCCAAATATACCTGAACCAAGTGAAATCAACCAATCATTCAGTAACTATAAAATAAGTATGAAGTAACTGCTTAACATTTCATATACTGTCAGAATATTAATGCAATAAAAGATAAAGATGATTTTGAGATATAGAAACAGAAAAACAAGGCAGGTGGTGACTCATTAACGAAATAAGGAATATAAAAAGAGCTTCCTTGACAGGGACAGGGAAAGAATTACGCATCTGATTTTAGACATGGCAAGTTCAACTTATCATGGACAAATTAAAATCCACCTGGAGATTTCTTAGAAGTATTTGAAGATTGTTAAGCTGGAAAGTAACACAATATGCTTTACATTTTTGAAAATTATTGCTTCTAGATATCTATATTTTCAAAACAAGAACTCAGAAGATTTTGGTAAAGGAACTTCAACAGACCACCCTTTGAGACTTCTGGTTCTAAATGATAGGTTTACTCTTAAAGTGTAGGTAAGAAAAGTAGGTAGAGATTGAGAAGTGAAGAAGGCAGAGGACAGACTCCCCTGGGGAATAGTACAATTTGCATGATGGACAAGGGAGAGGAGCTAACAATTGAGAAGCAGAAGAACAGGAAATGCTGTATCACAAAAGCCAAAGGAACAGAGAATTTTAAAGCATAAGAGCAGCCAGTAGGGTCAAATGCCTCTATGAGACAAAGATAGGGCCAAAAAATGTACCTCAAATTTAGCAGTAAGGAGGTCTTCAATGGAATAAAAGGCAGGCTGCAATAAGTTGAAGGTAAAGGAAGAACCATGTAGTAAAGGAAGAAAATTGATACAGACTGCAAAAGTTTGGCTTGCAAGGGTGTTAGCAATGAGAAAAAAATCAAAGAATTCAGTAGAACTCTATAAAGATAAAAGAGACTTGAGCATATTCACAAGGCTGAGGAGAAGAAATTGATCAAAATGAAGAAATGGAGGATATAAGGGACAGGACAGCTAATACAGAAGAATCCTGGCAAGTCAAGAGATAACTATAGAGCACCAGATTTTCCTAAATAAAAGCAAGCCTCCCCTTCCTCTGAGATTTGATTGAGATGCATGGAAGTTGACATGACAGGCACCCACTGGAAGACAAAGTGTTTCTGAATTTCTCGGTAGAGCAAGAGGTGAAGCAGCCTTTAAGAGAAATGGGGAAAGAATCTGTCCAAAGTCCAATGAGTAAACAAAGATGAGTGTCCAGCTCGATTTAGGCAAAGCAGCAGAAAACTGAACTGACAGGACTGATCCCAGGATGAGAGTTCGTAGACGATGGTCCAAGGGATGGAAGAGGTGTGAGGGGGTTGAGCTTGTGAGAAGGGTCCATTAATGGGCAAGGAATGCACACAGAGGAGGAAAGGAAAAGAGGCCAGCAAGAGGGTGTTAATCTGGGGGAAAATGGAGAAATCAAGGAGCTGGATGTCTCAGTAAAGCCAAAGAAAGGGGATGTTGAGAGTATTATGAGAGTGAGGTAGCTGGAAGAATTGGAAATTGTGGTCAGAGAAGAGATCATTGACATTCTCAAGGTAAAGCCATGACAAGTGTTGGGATGAAGCTGAGTATGGCAGTGGGCTGAATGGAATTAAGACAAATATTGATAGAACTGATGAAATCAAGGCAGTGAGTATGGTGCCTTTAAGAATAACTAAAGTAAAGGCTGGGGTGTGAGTGGAGAGGGAGATTCTAACGTGATGTCAAAGCCTTCCGTGAAGGTAGGAGGTCAAGAGTGCTGGTAAACAGAAAGATAGGAGGTGACAGAACCAGACTTTGTGAACTTCAAAAGAGAAAGTGACTGTGTGGAATCTTCCCTTAAAATGAAGTGCTGTAATGCAATCAAGTGGTTCCCAAGTAGTTCCATGTGATTGTAAACAGATCTGAGCCACAGGAATCCTCGTTACTGTAAAGGGATAGCCAGACTTAACATCACTCCATTGAGCTTCACAATAGCCCCAAAACCACTCGATAGAGAAATTCTTTCCCTTTTCTTGTAAAAGAGCTCAGCTGAGAATATTGTAATGAACAGGCACAGAACCAGCAGTGAAGAGAGCTGGAATCTGACGCTGCCCCTGACTGTGTGACCTTGGATGTGTCACTTACCTGTCCTGGACATCACTTTCCCCACCTGTATTCATTCATTCATCTATTAATGCATATAACTTGCAATATCTATTGGAGCTTAATATGTGCTAGGCACAATCCTAGATGTTAAGGACCTAGCAGCAAGGAAAACACACCTAAAACCAAGGGGTCTACAGTTGACAGTCATCTCCAAGTTCTCCCTGTTCAATGATTCTAATTATCTACAGCAAGTGCATGGGTTGTAAGTAAAAGCACAACAAGTTCATAGCATTGTAAGACACATGGATCTTTTGGGACTCAGCTAGAAGCCTATATGGAATGAGACAACTGTTCCCAACTTGAAATCTCTGGACCCTAAAAGGGATTCCATGAAATTACTAATAATAAACTTTCAAAACACTGATTCTACCACTTTAAAAGAGCCAAATGGAAATTTTGCTCAATGCATTCATTTATATCACCTCAGTAAAAATTCAGGGTTTCTGCCTGATGGGCACACATTCTAATGTCCATGTGTGCATGCCTCTGCCTTAAAAATAGGGAAAAGTATTATTATTGTGCGATAAATATAATTTAAGCTCGCAAACTTCCCAAGCAAATTGAAACCAGTGAGAATTTTAATTTTTTTTTAATTTTAAAAGGCCCCTGAGTGGTGAAAACTTTAAGAACCCTCAACAGACTGGGAAACCCTAGAATTAGAGTTTGAAGACATGGTTTATTCAAATCCCACCTCTGCCATTTCTTTACATGTCACCTTGGCTGTTGTTTCTCTGAGCTTCATCTGTAAGACTAGACTGAAAGCTTACCTTTTATGGAGTTGAAAGGATTTAGTGAGGAATTTTATGGTTTCATGTTGTTTCACATTACATAATTAGAATAGTAACAACAGAACTGATGGACAAGCCTGAGATTCACCAAGTTCAAATTCCAGCTACTCACCACTGGGGGTGGGTGATGCTGGACAAATGATGTCATCTCAGTGCACCTCAGTTTCCTCAACTGTAAAATGGGTTATCTTGAGGATTACATGAGATTACGCATATATAACCTGGCATATTACAGAAATTCCATAAACATTTATTCATTCTGTTCTTTGGAAGCCATTAAGTATTACACAAATTAAAAATGTTATCATTTTCACTTCTGTAGTCTTCATTTCCCTGAGATAAACACAAATCTCATTTCAAAACATGTCCTATACATGATAGATGTTAAGGGCAAAAAAGAGTTAAAAGTGCTACAAAAATGTAAGACATACTATATTTTTATAATTATTATTATAGTATATTACTATTATACTTTACCGCTTCCATTACTTTGCTATGTTACATTTTGCCTGAACCATGGAGAAAAAAATAAATATAACTTCTACAGAGCAATTCAACATTGAAACCAGTCAGCTAATAAACCCCCCTATACTCCATTCCCCGCCTCCAGTGAGTCAGTCTCCAAGGAGAGAGGTGATTTTTCAATCTCCAGTCACATCTAATTGTGAAGTCAATTATCACGAAGTCTAATCAATTAGCATTAAGTCTAATTAGCATAAAGCATCATTGTACCCTGCCTGCTTCCAAGTCCTTCTTTCCATACATATCCTGGCAGGGTTCAGAGAGGCCATGTAGGAGAGGGGGTTCAGCATTCTTCCATTATATCTGACAGATTCCTACCGTATCTGGATACAGCCCACTTGTCATTTGCAAAGATTCCCAAGAAGTGTCTTGTGGCATAGATTTATTCATCAATGTAGTTAGAAGTGTCGCCGCACACATTCGAATCACCTTATTACTTGGCAACTCTGCATGACCTACATGTCGCCCATGAAAATTGTCTACACAGCAGACTCAGGAACTGATGAAATTAGTCCCATTAGAGAGCTCTAGCCCTGCATAAAAAAAGAAAAAGAAAAGAGCGGGCAAGAAAGGGTGATAAGACTAGGTAATTTTACTCCAGGTAAGACCATGGAAAAGATCAAAAGGTAGGCAGTACTGGAAAAACTAGCTCTATATCTGTTATCTCCTCAACCCTACCCTCTGTGTTGCTGTGCTAATGGTTGAAAATTGCCTGTTTTTGCTTAATGAATACTTATGAAGTCCCCTTAAGTGTCAGCAAATTTTTAAAAACCAATAACAGACCGCATTTCATGTGTTTTTTCTCGAGGTAGTCATTTGAATTCTCGACCCTGACCACACATTCAAATGACCCAGCAAGCTTTAAAAAATACTGACGCAGGGCCCCATCCCAGATCAATAATTAGTATCAGGTGGGAGTGGGCAGGCACCAGTGTTTTTTCACAGGTCCCCAAGTCACTCTATTGTGCAACCAGTGTTTTAAAAGCCGCTGTGATGTCCCCATTCTCTGGTAATTCCAAAATATCCTGCCCTTTCCACAAGTCCTGAAGAACATAAAAGTGAGGGGGAAAAAATTCTTTCCGGTGGGTTAGAGCAAGTTATTCCATCTCAGATTCTATCTTGCTGACAGGTGTGTTTCTGAGATAAAGAGACCATATCCTTCTGGAAGATATTGGAAAAGCCTTAGGGAGGGTACCTGGATTCTTCAAAATGACCCACTATACCTGTTAAAGAAAGCCAGGTTTGTAAATGCATTTTACACTTTGCCCGTGTGGAAATCACCCACACAGCTCTCCCTCAGATTGGAACATCTACGTCTGTGTCTCCATTTCTGGTCAGTGCAATTCTTTTACTAATTTTGAGTCTCTGCCTCTATGGGAATCATCCACAGACCTTTTTTTCCCCAAATTACACAGTCCCTTATCATCCCTTCCAGAGTCTCCCAAAATGAAAACCACTGGAGTTTTCTGTTTGCTTGTTTTTTTTTTCAACACAGCACTGCTGCTAATCTCAGCCGTTTAGCATTCACAGGCCCCTTGCCTGAATATACAATTGTTAAGTATATTCTTGGCCAAAACAGTAAGCCCAAATTATGAAATGACTCTCCTCTGATTGGACTTTGGCACCCAGGAAGCCCAATCTGACAAAAGTCCTAAGCAAAAACAAACAATAATTGTTCCCCAGTCCTTTGCAAATAAATGTCTTCCAGGAACCATCTGGCCATTCCACTCGGAGCTGCCTAGCTAGAGCAGATGTCTACCAGCCGGAGGTTCGCCTTTGCAATCTGCATTTTAGAAATAAGTCTCCTGAGAGCGGGGCCCACTCGCAGGTGAGTCGCTTTTCCCTTTGTCTCTGGAATTTCCCTGTAGGCTTCGATATTTCAGAGTCTGCTTTAGTAGCAGAGCAACAAAGCAGGTAAAACATTTTCACGCACATCGAGACATAGAGCCCCAGAATTTAAACTTTGAAAAAGGGTGAGAAAAAGCCTGAGGGTGTCTTTCAGAGTCTTCTGAGGATACCTGCTGCTGTTTCCAGGGATTTCTTTTAAACAAGGTATTCAAGTGTGAAGGCTGAGATAGTCTTCAAATACTGGACTTAGGAAACAAAGTTGGTTTTTACTAGAGTATAATAAACCTGGGTATATCAGTATCTAAGGTCTAAGAAGTTTAAATTTAAGGCAATAAATCTTTCCCTCACTCTGCCTCAGTGTCTAACACTCTTAACTATTGGCTACATCCTCCTTTTGCCCCACATCAGGCAAAGGTTAAGCATTTTGCTTCTCCTCCGTGACATCCCAAGTTGTATCCAGAGGCACACATTTTGTCCTTAGGTTTAGGGTGGTATTTTCTTCCATTCGAGAAGAATCACCATGGTGCAGACCTGTCGGCCAGGCTTCCAGGAAAGACGCTTTCTCTTCTTATGCTTTGATCCTAATTGGGAACATGAAGCCCACACCAAGCCCATCCAGGAAATAAACCAACCAGACAAGATGTGCTCACTGACTGTCTACATTGTACCCAGAGTGGCTGGAGAACACACAGTCCTGTGTCAACTGATACAGCATGATCTCATCCGGTGATGGCATTAAAATATTCCGGGCTTTGACAATATAGCTGGGGGAAATTATCTACCCAAACACTGTCCCTCTGCCTGATGTGACTGTGACCTGTATCCAGTTTCCCTTTGGTTATTTGACTCTCGGTTTCACCAAATTCTGTTTTGGACGCTCGCTAATGTCCATGTCAAGCACATTTTTGCCAGCCTCCCGACTGCAGTGGAGGCTGCCATTCCGCCTGGACCCCACCAGGCACGTGGTTTGCTCACAGGGTTGCATCTTCTAGGAGAGGGCATACAGAGACGCTCTACGGACCAGCCCGGGCTTGGGTGAAGTGCTCCGCCAGGCTTTCCTTCATCCCATCACTTCCTCTTCCCACGTTATTTAAGAAACATTGTTCTATTCAGAAAATATTTGCATTTACTGGGCATCGGGTACAAAGGGGATTTGGGAAGGCAGTTACTGAAAGTCGCTTTAGCCCTCTTGTACTTACCCTGACCCTTTCTTAAGTTAAAAAAGTAATTTAAACAACCCACATTCCTGGATTGTGACTCCTGCTGACCAAAAAATGAGAGGCCATGAGGAAGGCTTCCGCTGCTTTGAAGTTTGGACCCCCTGGGTCCTGGCCACACTCATCTGTTTCAGGGAGGACCAGAAAGCCCCCTTGGCTGCCCCCCAGCTCTGAGCAGCTGCACCTCTGGCTGGGATTTGGTTGCAATCACTCTCACTGCCATGCCCTCGGGAGTTTGGTAGGGTTGCCCCGCTCCAAACACTCTGTGCTCTGCCCTTTGATACAGGGTTGAGGTCAAACAGAGTGTTTTGACCAGCCATGAAGCGAGACACACAGTTGAGCCAAAGAACTGAGGTTTGTAAATGATTTTAAGATACAGATTTGATCAGAATGAAGCATTCCTCTGGAACCAGCCTTCCCAAGCTCAGGTTGAGGTGCCAATACTTACTTACCAACTGTATAAATCTGGGCAACCTCTACGAACTGTTACTCAACATCTCTGTACCTTGGTTCCTTCATCTGTAAGATGGTGATCGTATTCATTTCCTAGTACCACAAACTGGGTATCTTCAAAGAACGGAAATTTATTGTCTCACAGTTCTGGAGGCTACAAGTCTGAAACCAAGGAGTCAGCAGGGCCATGCGTGCTCTGAAATTCTGGGGGGGATCCTTCCTAGTTTCTGGTGGTGGCCAGCAATCTTTCACATTCCTAGGCTTGCAGCTACATCGTTCTGATCTCTGCCTCTGTTATCACATGGCCATCCTCACATCCTCTTCTGTCTGTGCCTGTCTGGCTCCAGATTTCCCCTTTTCAGAAGGACACCAGTCATACTGGATTAGGGTCCATCGTAATGAGCTCATTTTAACTTGATGACCTCTGTAAAGACCCTCTTTCCAAATAAAGTCACATACTGAGGTACAAGGTATAGAACTTCAACATATCTTTTTGAGAGAACATAATTCAGCCCATAACAGTGACAACGATAGTCCCTACCTAATAAGGTTCTACGTGAACATTAAATCTTTATACATGTTATATACTTACAACATCTGTGCCTGGCACGCTGTAAGAACTCAATAAATGTGAAGTATTCCTTAAAATAATAACCTCGCTATTCCTTTTACTTTGATATGCTTTCTGGTTTAGGAGAGGAGGGGATGGAATTACAGCTAGCCTTCAGGGGAGAGCACATGGCCACAGACATTGTATCTTAAGCCATTGCTACAGTGAGCTATTGCAACTGCTGAACAATTGGGGATTTCCAACAATCACTTGTTTGCAAACACAAGCATGCCCATGAGACTAGGTCATGAGGGGACATCATCTCTTATGTCTCTCAAGGTAGAATAGAAATGTGAAAAAACAAAAACAAAAACAAACCCTGTACAAGTAGAATAACAGCTCATAATATAGGTTCCAGAGCCAGGCAGTTGGGTTTGAGTTTGAGGTCCACAATTTACTAGCTGTGTGACCCTAAGCAAATTCCTTAACTACTCTAAACCTGTTCCTAGAACCTGCACAATAGGAATAAAAATGTGACCTGCTGTGAAATCCCCGAGATAATAAATTCAATGTGCTTAGCACAGTGACAGGCAAGCTGTGAGTGTGCTGTGAGTATAGCTATCGTTAGTTTCTTCCTTTTCATTTGTAAATAACAAAATATTTACCTGGTTCAAGGGTCAAAAAATATAACAAGTATACATTGAGAAGTCTTGATTTCCCTACTCCTAGCTTTTCATGAGATTTGTGTTATATGTAAAGTACTTAGATCACTCCCCGTCTCCCACCTCACCCTTTCCCCACAGGGAATCACCTTTATTAATTTCCTGTGTCTTTCCAGTATGTCTTTATGTGGATTAAAGCATGGAGCTAACTATAATCTTACTCTTCCCCTTTCTTTCATAAAAGGTATCATATCATATATACTATCTTGTACTTTGCTTTTCCTCTTTTTACTTTGCAGTATATCCTTGAGACCTTTCTGTATCAGTAGAAAAGGAACTTCCTCCTTCTCCTCACAAATGATTAATTTTCCATTGTCTGGATATACAGTTCAGATAACCTCTTTTATTAACGAACATTTGGGTTGTTTCCAGTTTTGTATTATAAGCCATGTTGCAATGAATATCCTTATTCACACATCACTTTGCAAATGGATAATTGTACCTGAGGATTAATTCTGAGAAGTGATGTAACTGGATCAAAAGGTATCGGTTTCAAGCTTTTGCGGAAATTGCCCCACAGTCCCGTGGGTGGGTATTATTTTACACTTTCGCCAGCAGAGTGTAAAAGTGCTTGTTTCTCCAAAGCTTTGCCAGTGGGAGCTCTAGGCCAACAGCTTGATATTTGCCAATCTCATAGGTGAAAAATGGTAGCTTTGAATAGTTTTAATTTGCCTTTCTCTTAATCAGGTTACACATCTTGTCACATGTTTAAAGGCTATATGTATTTGGGGGGGGGGTGAACTACCCATATTCTTTGCCCATTTTCCTATTGAGTCTCTTGTCTTTCACTTAGAGATTTCTATGATGACTTAGTATATTAGTCCTTTTTCTCCGGTATGAATTACAAACGTCTTTCCCAGTTTGTCATTCATCTTTTGGCTGCATATGTGGGTGTTTATAGTTGTCATATTTATTTTATTCTTCATCTTTCTAATAGTTAAGGAATTCTAGACTGGGAGTTAGAAATCCAGAGAATAGCTGAGTAGGTCACCTCTGGAGAGAGAATGCCTGGGTTTGAATCCCAGCTCTGCCACCAAGTAGCTGCTGTGTAAACCCGAGAAAAATTACTCACCATTTCTGTGGCTTAGTTTCTCATCTTTCAAGAATGATAATACTAGTAGAAGACATCTCATAGCGCTGATGTAAAAAGTTAAATGAGATAATGAATATAAAAGTTTAGAAGAGATCCTGACATAAACTAAGCACTCAGAAATGCTAGAAATTATCATTCAATTTATTTTAATCAAACTTACAATCAGGAAAAATACCGAAACACTCATTAAAGTTGGGAAAAACTATTAAATTGAAAATGTCCAGGGAATTCCCTGGCGGTCCAATGGTCAGGACTCCATGCTTTCACTGCAGAGGGCACGGGGTTTGATCCCTGGTTGGGAAACTATAAGATCCCACAAGCCACACGGTGTGGCCAAAACAAAAAACAAA
Source organism: Balaenoptera borealis (assembly GCF_965194805.1). NCBI lineage: Eukaryota > Metazoa > Chordata > Mammalia > Artiodactyla > Balaenopteridae > Balaenoptera > Balaenoptera borealis. The sequence goes on along the minus strand of NC_138867.1, from coordinate 34,572,619 downwards.
AAAAAAACCAGAATTGAAAATATCCAAAATGTCAGTTTTTTTTCTCCTTCTTTGGTTGTATCCATCTGTGTTTTTAACTTATATTTAACTTATATTTAATATAAGTTAACAGATATTTGTTTATGAATTATTATTGGCCAAGTATGGTCTTTTTTTATTCACCCATTTAATACAGGAAATATTTCTTGTTTGCAACGTGGGCTGGACATTGCTTCGGGAGCTGTTACAGAGCATGTTATTACCAAGGGTCTCTGCCCTCAGTGAGCTTACAGACTAGTGGGGAACATCAACAAGTAAATGGCAATTGCAATTCAACCAAGTTCTCTGAGTGAGGCCTGTGATGCTAAGGGCACCACGCTCCCCTGAGCCTGGCCACTCACTTGTGCACTGGCTTCATCTGCTCCAGCCTCATCAAGGACTTTGCTCTTTTAATTCTGCCCACTCCCCCACATTATCAGTATCTCCCTTTGTACCAAATCATTCCCATCAGCTTGCAAACATGTTGTAACATTTCCTTTAAATGTTGGCTCAGTCCTCAGACCTACTCAACACACCCACTCACTTCCAGCCTCATGGGGTGAAATATCGCTTATATTCTGACATCTCTCAAATTTATATCTATGACGCTGATCTCTTTCCTGAGCCCAGTGTCCAATTACTTAGTCAACATCTTTTCTTGAAAATGTAACAAGCATCCCGAACTTAACATGTCCAGAACATACCTATTGATTTCTCTGCCCATCCTCATGCAACCTGCACTACTACCCATCAAGTTACTCACGTAAAAACCTGAGAACGATACTTGATTCCTCTATTCGTGTCATTGCCACATGCAATGTAATTGCAGGTCCTGTTGGCCTTACCTCGAAAATATGTCCCAAATCTACCCACTTCTCCCTGTCTCCATTGTGACCATTTTAGCCCAAATCACTATCCTTTCTGCCCTGCATCCACTCTTGTCCACTCCCCAATAGTCAATTCTCCACCCAAAAACCAGGGAAAGCTTTGGAAAATGTAAATCTGAACGTTACTGTTGCTCTCATGTTCCTCTAAGGAGTCCCATCAAGCTCCGAATCAAATCCAACTTCCTCACTGCAGCCCACAAGACATGAGCTGCTCCTGCCTGTTCCTCCAGATGCACCTCACTCTCCTTTGTGGTCACTCTGCTCTATTTGCTGTGCCTCCAACATGCCACCTCAGGGCCTTTGCACTTACTGTTCCCTAGCTTACAACACTCTTCTCCCAGACCCTCGCATGGCTTCTCTCTGATTTCATTCAGGTACCTAATCAAACAGCACCTCCCTGTTCTGGTCATTTTTTACTGTGTAACAAATCATTACAAAACCGTAGCTTAAAATAAGACCAATTATTTCTTTGGTTCTTGAAGCCAGGGGTTGGCTGGGCTCAGTTGGGCGGTTGTCATGGGTCTCTCACATGGATGCAGGCAGACGGTGGCTGTGGCTGAGGTCATCGTGACAACTTCTTCACTCATGTCTGTCACCTGGGCTGGGAAGACCCAAATAGCTGGGGGACTAGAGCAATTGAGTCTCCCTAGGAATCTCTCGTGTGTGTGTGTGTGTGTGTGTGTGTGTGCACGTGTGTGCGTGCGCGTGTGTGCATATGTGTGTGGTGTGTGTGCGTGTGTGCACGCGTGTGCGGTGTGTGTGCGGTGTGTGCGTGTGTGGTGTGTGCGCATGTGTGCGTGTGTGCGGTGTGTGCGTGTGTGCGCAGTGTGCGTGTGTGGTGTGTGTGTGGTGTGTGTGCGGTGTGTGCGTGTGTGTGTGTGTGTGCATGTGGTGTGTGTGCGTGTGTGTGGTGTGCGTGTGGTGTGTGCGTGTGTGCATGTGTGGTGTGTGTGCGCGTGTGTGCTTGTGTGTGGTCTGTGTGGGTGGTGTGTGTGTGTGGTGTGTGTGTGGTGTGTGTGGTGTGTGTGCGTGCGTGTGTGTGTGGTGTGTGCGTGGTGTGTGTGTGTGGTGTGTGTGGTGTGTGCATGTGTGGGGTGTGCGGTGTGTGCGTGCGTGTGTGCGTGTGTGCGCGGTGTGTGCGTGTGTGGTGTGTGTGTGGTGTGTGTGTGGTGTGTGTGTGTGGTGTGTGTGGTGTGTGTGGTGTGTGTGGTGTGTGCGTGTGTGGGGTGTGCGGTGTGTGCGTGCGTGTGCGTGTGTGCGCGGTGTGTGCGCGGTGTGTGCGTGTGTGGTGTGTGTGTGGTGTGTGTGCGTTTGTGCATGTGTGCGGTGTGTGCATGTGTGGTGTGTGTGCGTGTGTGGTGTGTGTGCGTGTGTGCGTGTGTGGGTTGTGTGGTGTGTGTGGTGTGTGCGTGTGTAGCGTGTGCGGTGTGTGTGTGCGTGTGTGTGCGTGTGTGTGCATGTGTGGTGTGTGTGGGGTGTGTGCGTGTGTGCGGTGTGTGCGTGTGTGCGTGTGTGGTGTGTGTGTGTGCGTGTGTGTGTGGTGTGTTTGTGTGTGCGTGTGTGTGCGTGTGTGTGCATGTGGTGTGTGTGCGTGTGTGTGGTGTGCGCGTGTGTGTGATGTGTGTGTGTGGTGTGTGTGGTGTGTGTGCGTGTGTGCGTGTGTGGTGTGTGGGTGGTGTGTGTGTGCGTGTGTGCGCGTGTGTGCTTGTGTGTGGTCTGTGTGGGTGGTGTGTGTGTGGTGTGTGTGTGTGTGGTGTGTGTGCGTGTGTGGTGTGTGTGCGTGTGTGGTGTGTGTGCGTGTGTGTGGTGTGTGTGCGTGTGTGTGGTGTGTGTGTGGTGTGTGTGGTGTGTGCGTGTGTGGTGTGTGCGGTGTGTTTGTGGGTGTGTGCATGTGTGTGCGGTGTGTGCGTGTGTGGTGTGTGTGTGGTGTGTGTGGTGTGTTTGTGTGTGCACGGTGTGTGCGTGTGTGGTGTGTGTGTGGTGTGTGTGTGTGGTGTGTTTGTGTGTGCGTGTGTGGTGTGTTTGTGTGTGCGTGTGTGGTGTGTGTGTGGTGTGTTTGTGTGTGTGCGTGTGTGCGTGTGGTGTGTGTGCGTGTGTGTGGTGAGTGTGTGTGGTGTGTGTGTGGTGTGTGTGTGTGCGTGTGTGTGGTGTGTTTGTGTGTGCGTGTGTGTGCGTGTGTGTGCATGTGGTGTGTGTGCGTGTGTGGTGTGCGCGTGTGTGTGTGATGTGTGTGTGTGGTGTGTGTGGTGTGTGTGCGTGTGTGCGTGTGTGGTGTGTGGGTGGTGTGTGCGTGCGTGTGTGCGCGTGTGTGCTTGTGTGTGGTCTGTGTGGGTGGTGTGTGTGTGGTGTGTGTGTGTGTGTGGTGTGTGTGCGTGTGTGGTGTGTGTGCGTGTGTGGTGTGTGTGCGTGTGTGTGGTGTGTGTGCGTGTGTGTGGTGTGTGTGTGGTGTGTGTGGTGTGTGCGTGTGTGGTGTGTGCGGTGTGTTTGTGGGTGTGTGCATGTGTGTGCGGTGTGTGCGTGTGTGGTGTGTGTGTGGTGTGTGTGGTGTGTTTGTGTGTGCACGGTGTGTGCGTGTGTGGTGTGTGTGTGGTGTGTGTGTGGTGTGTTTGTGTGTGCGTGTGTGGTGTGTTTGTGTGTGCGTGTGTGGTGTGTGTGTGGTGTGTTTGTGTGTGTGCGTGTGTGCGTGTGGTGTGTGTGCGTGTGTGTGGTGAGTGTGTGTGGTGTGTGTGTGGTGTGTGTGTGTGCGTGTGTGTGGTGTGTTTGTGTGTGCGTGTGTGTGCGTGTGTGTGCATGTGGTGTGTGTGCGTGTGTGGTGTGCGCGTGTGTGTGTGATGTGTGTGTGTGGTGTGTGTGGTGTGTGTGCGTGTGTGCGTGTGTGGTGTGTGGGTGGTGTGTGCGTGCGTGTGTGCGCGTGTGTGCTTGTGTGTGGTCTGTGTGGGTGGTGTGTGTGTGGTGTGTGTGTGTGTGGTGTGTGTGCGTGTGTGGTGTGTGTGCGTGTGTGGTGTGTGTGTGGTGTGTGTGCGTGTGTGTGGTGTGTGTGCGTGTGTGTGGTGTGTGTGTGGTGTGTGTGGTGTGTGCGTGTGTGGTGTGTGCGGTGTGTTTGTGGGTGTGTGCATGTGTGTGCGGTGTGTGCGTGTGTGGTGTGTGTGTGGTGTGTGTGTGGTGTGTTTGTGTGTGCACGGTGTGTGCGTGTGTGGTGTGTGTGTGGTGTGTGTGTGGTGTGTTTGTGTGTGCGTGTGTGGTGTGTGTGTGGTGTGTTTGTGTGTGTGCGTGTGTGCGTGTGGTGTGTGTGCGTGTGTGTGGTGAGTGTGTGTGGTGTGTGTGTGGTGTGTGTGTGGTGTGCATGTGTGGTGTGCGTGTGTGCGTGTGTGCGTGTGTGGTGTGTGTGTGTCTGGTGTGTGTGTGCGTGTGTGTGCGTGTGTGTGGTGTGTGCGTGTGTGGTGCGTGTGTGGTGCGTGTGTGGTGTGCGTGGTGTGTGTGGTGTGTGTGTGATGTGTGTGTGTGGTGTGTGTGGTGTGTGTGCGTGTGTGTGTGTGGTGTGCGTGGTGTGTGTGGTGTGTGCGTGTGTAGTGTGTGCAGTGTGTGTGTGCGTGTGTGTGCGTGTGTGTGCGTGTGTGCATGTGGTGTGTGTGTGGTGTGTGCGTGTGTGGTGTGTGTGGGGTGTGTGCGTGTGTGGTGCGTGTGTGATGCGTGTGTGGTGTGCGTGGTGTGTGTGGTGTGTGTGTGATGTGTGTGTGTGGTGTGTGTGGTGTGTGTGCGTGTGTGTGTGTGTGGTGTGCGTGGTGTGTGTGGTGTGTGCGTGTGTAGTGTGTGCAGTGTGTGTGTGCGTGTGTGTGAGTGTGTGTGCGTGTGTGGTGTGTGTGGGGTGTGCGTGTGTGCGGTGTGTGTGTGTGTGGTGTGTGTGTGCGGTGTGTGCGTGTGTGGTGTGCGTGTGGTGTGTTTGCGTGTGCGTGTGTGTGTGTGGTGTGTGCGTGCGTGTGTGTGCATGTGTGCATGTGGTGTGTGTGTGGTGTGTGCGTGTGTGGTGTGTGTGGGGTGTGTGCGTGTGTGGTGCGTGTGTGATGCGTGTGTGGTGTGCGTGGTGTGTGTGGTGTGTGTGTGATGTGTGTGTGTGGTGTGTGTGGTGTGTGTGCGTGTGTGTGTGTGTGGTGTGCGTGGTGTGTGTGGTGTGTGCGTGTGTAGTGTGTGCAGTGTGTGTGTGCGTGTGTGTGCGTGTGTGGTGTGTGTGGGGTGTGTGCGTGTGTGCGGTGTGTGCGTGTGTGGTGTGTGTGTGCGGTGTGTGCGTGTGTGGTGTGTGGTGTGCACGTGTGTGTGTGATGTGTGTGTGTGGTGTGTGTGGTGTGTGTGCAAGGTGTGTGTGTGTGGTGTGTGTGGGGTGTGTGTGGGGTGTGTGCGTGTGTGCGGTGTGTGCGTGTGTGGTGTGTGTGTGCGGTGTGTGCGTGTGTGGTGTGCGTGTGGTGTGTTTGCGTGTGCGTGTGTGTGCGTGTGTGTGCATGTGGTGTGTGCGCAAGGTGTGTGTGTGTGGTGTGTGTGTGGTGCGTGCTTGTGTGCGTGTGTGGTGTGTGTGTGCGTGTGTGCGCGTGTGTGCTTCTGTGTGGTGTGTGTGGGTGGTGTGTGTGTGCGGTGTGTATGTGGTGTGTGTGCGTGTGTGGTGTGTGTGTGTGGTGTGTGCGTGTGTGGTGCGTGTGTGGTGTGTGTGTGTGGTGTGTGTGCGTGTGTGTGGTGTGTGTGTGGTGTGTGCGTGTGTGGTGCGTGTGTGGTGTGTGTGTGGTGTGTGCGTGTGTGCGTGTGTGGTGTGTGTGGTGTGTGTGTGTGTGTGTGTGTGGTGTGTGCGTGTGTGGTGTGTGCGTGTTTGGTGTGTGCGTGTGTGGTGTGTGTGTGTTTGTGGTGTGAGTGTGTGTGGTATGTGTGTGTGTGGTGTGTGTGGTGTGCGTGTGCATGTGTGTGGTGTGTGTGTGTGTGGTTGTGTGAGTGCGTGTGTGTGTGGTGTGTGTGTGTGTGTGCGCGTGCGTGCGTGTGTGTGGTGTGTGTGCGTGCGTGTGTGTGGTGTGTGTGTGTGTGTGTGCACGCTCTCCACACAGTGGACTCAGGGTAGCTAGCTTCATACATAGTGCTGAAAGCTCCCAGAGCAAGTGTCTTTAGATAAACCAGCATGGGCTTCTCTAACCCAGCCTTAAAAGGCATGCAGGCTCTCTCCCACTGCATTCTACTCCTCAAAAGCATTAACAAAGACCCTACCAGCTTCAAAAAGGGGACGCATAGACTCCATCTTTCATGAGCCTAATTTCAAAGAATTTGTGAACACGTTTGTAAAGCACCACGCCTGCTCTGAGAGGGTCCTCTCACCACGCTCTGTAAGAAACCCCCAGCCCTGTGGGGTTCCAGCACAGCCCTATGGCACTTTTTGTCCTCTTACCCTGGTTTATTTTCCTTCACAGCTCACATGGCTTAACTGATACTGCATGTTGTATTCTCTAGTATACTCTTTTACTGTATCTCACCCACTGGAACGCAGGCTCCGTGACGGTCAGGATGTTGTCATGTGGCCCCAGTTACCAGAACAATTTGTGACATAGAGCAGACCCTCCATAAATGTTACTGAATGTTGGCTCATTGGAAGCACATGAGAGAAGCTCTTGACTAAGACTTGGGAAACCAGAAAAGTCCTGAAATTTTAGAGTGTTGGCCACTGCTGTTATATTATCTCTTCACCTTGATGAATTGCAGGAACTAAAGAAACTGGCAGATCCATGGGTTAAGGATGCAGTCCTAATTAGCTTACATTTCTCCACTCAAAGGAGTCACATTGTCTTATTTATTGACAAAAAGATTCCTTCCTACAGCAGGTGTTTTCCTGCCTGGGCCCACCACAAAGTGTCCTGGGGTGTGAACTGCTTCTGAGGTTTTCTTTTTCTAAAGTTGGAAACCTCTGTTCATGGCAGGGAGATGGGACCAGGTGTACATCAATGGCTCTTCATTCAGCGCATTTCTGGCCTGGAGTTAGACCTCCTGCCATGTTGATGTACATCACTTTGATCTAGGAAATGACTTTCAAGCTGAGATTGAAACACTTAGAAATAGGCTTTACTTGATAAACACATTTCATCTACAAATCCAGAAAGTGCTTTACAAATACTTCTCCGCTCAGCCTAATAGCTCAGCAGGGTGAAAGGCAGGTGGTAAGCATTGTACATGCACAGTCTTTGAGCTACAAAAGATTGTCTGTCTAGTGAGTCAAAGGGCCTGGGGAGGGGGTACTAGGCTCAGAAGGAGCTACCCAAGATCACTCATCCTCTTTCTTAATATTTATGCAATGCATTCATTTCAATAATATATTCCCCTTGCATAATCTATTATTTCCTCTTAATAATTCCCTCAAGTCCTGCCTTTATTTTGCCTCTAAATATCCAGGTATCTGGTGCAGTGAAGGCAAAACATCCAGGTGTTCCTACAATTTTCAATTTATTTTTGCCTAATTTGACAACATTTAGGTGTAAGCTTCAAAAATATATCCAGGCAAGAGCCATGTTGTCCAATTGCTGTGCTTTACCTGGAGCTGCTATATTTTAAAAATGTATTCTTAAATAAAAATGTAAATACATTCTTTAAAAATATATTCTGCTAAATTTTAAATATATTCTTATTAACTTAATGTGTCTCCAAATGTCCACAAATCATCAGACTATTACATCCAGCAATTATTGAATAAGCCATGACCCTTTAGATTATTTTAAAGAGGATTTGAGTTGGTTGCGGGGGGGAAAGGCAGCACAGGAGAGAGAGCAAAATTGCAGTGACCTAGGAGCGGAGAGACATAGATTTTAAATCCAGTTTTGCTACTAACTGTCTAACTTTGAATAACTAGCATAATTCTCTGTTTTTAGTTTCCCACCTATAAAGTATAACACCTACAAAATTTACCCTCAGTGGTAGAATAAAGGTTTAGTGAGAAAACGAGCTTTGGAAATTATCTAGTAAAACTAGTAGAAAACACAGGTATTGCTTAATCGAAAAACTTTGATGAGTGTTATGGGCTGAATTGTGTCCCTCCAAAATTTAAATGTTGAAATTCCAACCCCCAGACTTCAGAATGTGACTGTATTGGGGGTCATTAGGGCAGGCCCTAATCCAATACAACTGGTGTCTTTGAAAGAAGAGTAACTTTGAACACAGACGTGTACTGAGGAAAGACCAAATGAAGACACAGGAAGAAGATTGTCATCTGCAAGTCAAGAAGAGAGGCCTCAGAATGGACCAACCCCACAGACACCTTGATCTCAGACTTCTAGCCTTCAGAATTGTGAGAAAATAAATTTCTGTTGTTTAAGCCTGTGATACCTTGTTACGGCAGTCCTAGCAAATGAAAAAATACACTGAGCCTGATATCTAGTGGGGGGTAAGTCCCTCTCTGAGGGCAAGGGTGGGATCTGTGCAGACCTTCCCACAGGGCCAGGTTGGATCATTCAGGAAATGAATCTAAATCACAGTCTAGGAGGGCAATAAAAGATCAAAGGCGAAGTTCTGGTGCTCTATTCTACGTCCAAGGTGTGAGTCAAATATGTAAAAAAAAAAAGGAGTCCTGAAGTTAGAAGGAAGGGAATTCGTGTGCACATTGTTAATATGGGGCTATTATTAATGTGACGGATGTTAGAGAAGCATCTACAGGCAATGCCAGTATCATTGGAGCAGGGTCCTGGTCACTGATGTGTGAGACAGATGAACAGCCTTTCTGATCGGCCCCCTTCACTGGCTGGGCTCTAGGCTTGCCCACCAAAGGACTGCAACTCACTCTGCAGTATTTGCAGTGAGTTTTCCCTTCCATACATGATCCCCCAGTCTGTACTGTACTCTCTGAACTAGTTAGGCATTGAAGCTGGTCTCAATGGCAGGTGAGAAAGATTAAGGTGTCATACCACAGGTCTATTTAGGGTGTGGTTTCTAGAACCAATATCTTTGGGGGAGATGCTGAAACAAAATGCTAACATGATCTTCTAAGTAAGTGATAAATACAAAAAGGATAGACAGGAACAGATAATCCAGTTGACGGCAGCAGGCCTAACTAATACTGGAAAAACTAGATCCACAGATTGCAAAGATCCATAGGGACACTAATAGGCAAAGCCTAGAGTAATTCCTAAAACCAATGATAAAGCAGCTCAGTGACTCAGGTCAGTGGCGACCTCAAGCTTGGGTTATGTGATGAAATGGGCACCCCCATACTTGAATTCCACCCCTTCAGATTTCATGGATACCCACCAGATGGTGCCAAGAAGTTTTCCTCAACATCGTGTGAACACGAGAATCACCTTTTAAAAACATTGATGCCTGAAGCCCATCCACAGAAAACTTGATTTAATTAGTGTGGAATGGGGAATCACAATTTTACAGTTCCTATTTTTACTCTCTGAGGATTATGATATGCAGTCAGTAGTGAGACCTGCTGCTATAGGTCATAAAAGTGCATCTGCCATTGCCTCTTGATGAGGCCGGTCAGTTCCAGATGAGGATTTAGCCTGATGGAAAAGTTCTAGCAGCAAATTTCTCAGCCATGTGGTTTCAGATAGATACTAATATTCAAACCTCCATGAAATCAGTTTCTTCAAGGAGTTTTGGCAGCTTGTCTAATATGTTTTTAACAGAAATGGTATCTCCAGTCATTAGGGTTGCCTAATGACAAGCAAGTCTTGCAAAAATATGATATGAGTGGTCCACCAGGAGATGATAACCTAGAGAAATACAGACCTAGGTCTGTCCTAGACCACACAATCAAGAACTTTCTTCCTCTTCATGCACTTAGTTTTTCATTTATTCATTCATAAAGCATTTACTGAGTACCTACTACGTTCCAGACACTTGATATGTAAGCTGAGCAAGATTGAAAATTTCCTTAACTCACTGATATTTTTATCTAGAACATAAGCTCTGTTAGTTTGGGGATCACGGTTTCTGTCTTATTTTGTTTTGTTGTTTTGCATACCATTGTATCCTCAAAGCCTAGCAAATAATAGACAATAAATATTTGATGAGTGAATAAATGAGTGAATAAATAAATTAAATTAAACATGTCATTGCAAAGGCACTTATGATATAGGGAGGAACAAGACGTTATAAGAATATATACATAGAAAAGTAAATTACATGAGGGGTTAGGGAAGGTTTTCTGGGAAAAAAAAATACGTTGAAGATGAGATCAGTGTGGTGAATAGGAAACAGTAGGTTTAAAGGTCTGAGGCTGTGAGAAAATGTAGCTTATCTTGGGCATTTCAAGTTCAGCGTGGCTGGGGGAAAAGTGAAGGTGAAGAATTAGGAAGAAGTTGGGCCATGTAGAGCGCTCTAGACCATGTTAGTTTCCTGTAGCAGCTGTAACGAATTATTACATATTAGTGGCTTAACACAGATTTATTATCTTACAGTTGTATAGGTCAGGCATCTGAAATGGGTCTCATTGGTCTAAAATCAAGGCTCTGACAGGGCTACAGTCCTTTCTGGAGGCTCTAGGGGAGAATCTATTTCCCTGCCTCTTCCAGCTTCTAGAGGCTGCCTGCATTCCTTGGTGAAACTCCTTCTATCTTCATAGCCAGCGACAGTGGATGGAATCCCTTTCCATGCTTTGAATTTCTCCTGCTACTTCTGTCTGCACATCTCTCTGAACCACTCTTCTGCTTTTAAGAGCTCGCATAATTGGAATGGACTCATCCAGGTAAAATACAGAATAATTTCCTCTTAATCACATGCTCAGAGTCTCTTTTGCCATGTAAAGTAACATATCCACAGATTCTGGGGATTAAGACACAGATGTTTTGGAGGGTCATTACTCTGCCTACCATATCATGTTAGAAAATTTGGACTTTATCCTCAGAACAGAGAGAAGCTACCAAAGAGTTTCAGTAGGGGAATGAATGATAAGCTTTGCATTTTTAAAAGATCGCTCTGGGTGATTTAGGGAAACAGGATTTAAAAAAAAATGACTGTCATCTAAGAGAGATGAAATGTTACTGTAGACCAGAGACGTGTCTGGAAGAGATGAAGGGTGGAAGGATTTGAGAGTCATTTATGACTGTAAAGAATAGGTTTTAGTGGTTGATTTGATATGGGGGATGAGCTTCGATAAGACAAGTACCACCCTAGTCTGGTTAGGGTAACTGCATAAATGGAGACACTGTTTACCAAGACAATAAATACAGGAGGAGAAGCCTTGAGAGAAGAGGAAAAAGAATGGATTTGTCTGGGGATACACTAAATTCATGAGCCATGAAGACATTTAAGTGCAGATGTCCAATTGGGAGTTATATCCAAGGGTTTAAAATTCAGAAGAGATGTCTGGACTGCAGACTTATCTCTGGGTGTCATTAACATATACATGGAAACCAAAGCCCTGGGAAAAGTGTAGAAAGAAAAAGAAAAGATATCAAGGACAGGAGCTTGAGGAAAAACAGCATTTCTGAGACTGTCAAAGGAGAAGGAGCCTGAACAGGAGAGTAGGAGAACAGGATGGAGGGGAAAGAAGCAATAAAAGGGGTCTAATATCATTCAGTCCAAGGGAAGAGATTATTTTAAAGAGCAAGAGTGGTCAACCGTATTGACAGCTGTGAAGCAGTTGGTAAGATAAGAACTGAGGGGAACCATGGAGCCGGCCACTTGAAGTCATTGTTGACTTTGGCAAGAGCGATGACCTTGGGTCAGGAGGATTGAGCTGTAATTGGAAGGTAAGGAACAAGAAAACAGGGTGCAAACTACTTTTTCCAGAAAGTTGGCCTAAAAAAGATGAGAGAATTTTGGCGGTAGCTAAAAGGAGGAGATGAGACTTGTTTTTATTTTGGAAGACAGAGAAACAGAAATATGTTTATAGCAATTCCTTTGAGTGTCATTGTGAAGGGTGGGAGGGAGGTGGGATAGCTTGAAGGAAATGCAAAGTTCAGGAAGAGTATTCTATTTGTTCATTCCTTTGTTTATGTTTAATGTCAAAGACTTGAACACGTATTACAAATGGAAAGGAGCTGGTTGTAAGGGAGAGGTTTAAGTGGAGGAGAATCTCGGTTATCAAGAGCTCAAAGAGATGCTGGGATCTAGAGCTTTAGGGGAGGGATTGGCCTTACCAACCCTCTGAAATAAGAGGCTACACTATAAAAAGGATAGGTGCCAGTTCGGGAAAGTGGGGCAGGAAGTTGATAAGATTCTTGTTTCATGGCTTCTGTTTTTGGATTTCTTTCTGTCACTGAATAAGATAGTAATCCAAGGTGGTGCTGCAACCAGAAGAGATCAAAATGGTGAACCAAGAGAGATAGAACAGTTCAAAGCCAGAAAAGCACAGCTGGGGGTGGGAAGGAAGGTTAGAAGTGCCAAAAAATATACACTGAAATTCAGAAAGATGAGGAATAAGTCCAGACACAGAGTGTGAAGCGGGAAGTTCAGCACATACAGAAAGTAGGGACAGGAGAGCTTGATTTATGAGGCGTTTACCACAGGAATGGCTGGGTGCACTGGCTTAAATTTGCAAGAAAACCCAGCAACTTGAGGCTTTGCCAGACTCTCTGGGGGGTACAAAGCGAAACAAGGCTTCTAGCTTCAATGAATCTGTACACTAGTTGGAAATATAAGACTAATCAGTAGTCTTATATTTAGCCGGATGACTTGCTAGTTTTCTTCATCACCATCATTATTATTGTTGTTGTTGTTAGGGCGAAGGTTAAATTACAATGCAGTACAAGAATTAAACAAAAAGTTGAGTTGAAAATACAAAACAGCATGTGATCAAGTGTCAAATGTGAGGTGGAATAAAAGGATAAGTATTGTGGTTCAGAAGGGGGAAAGGAGTAAATAAAATTAAACGGGTTTGTGAAGACATTTTAGAAAGAAGCACACATGATGGTTATTATAAACTGATGTGTTTTATTGTCTTAGTTATGACTCGGAGCCCGTTGAAAGCTGTGGCACACCATTGCCCACAGACTGCAGGATGAGTTCCTGGAGCAGCTGGTCCAAATGTGACCCTTGCCTCAAACAAATGGTAAGCATTTGTTGCCATTCCCCACTGATGTCCCCAAGTGGAAACTGTACTGCCAGCGTCTCCAGGAAAATGCCTATGAGGCAGGAAGGGCCCCAGCTGAGTTCCAAACCAGGAAGGAAAGGGAAATCCCTAAATGGATGAGGCTAACTAACCTTTCTGGGAAACCTGGGGGTTGCACAGTGACTAAATGGGTATCGGGAGGAATCATATTCTATAGACGAGCCCGCCAACCCCACCACGTGAGTTGTTCCTTCAAGTGACATCGGGCTTCCATCTTAAAACCTTTGACTCAGCAGGGTTTGGAGGGCTGCAGTGGTGTGGATGCAGTTTTAGATCAGAATCCCTCTTTGGCCTTAGAAACGCTAACATTTCCAGCTGTTCCTGGGCAGTTTCGCTCAAGGAGCATTGAGCTCTTTGGACAATTTAACGGGCAAAAGTGCGTGGACGCCGTAGGAGATAGACGTCAATGCGTGCCCACGGAGATCTGCGAAGACCCTGAGGATGACTGTAAAAATGACTTTCGATGCCATACAGGTAATTCTCCCGTTGCCTAGTGTGGGTTTCGATGTGCCCTCATGAGCGAAAAGAAAAGAAATGTGCTTCCAGACGCTCACGCTTCCAAGCGTGAAAGGGGCTGAAAAAAGGGCCATCTATATAGTCTATACAGAAAATTCAAATATAGGTGTGGTCCCTCCCCTCTATCATTAAAGTATGTTTGATAACTTAAGAAAAGAAGAGAGAATTTGGCCTGAGAGACACGGTGTCTTTCTGTCTTTTCTGATTCTGATTGCAGGCATGTGCATAAAGAGGCGACTTCTGTGTAATGGTGACAATGACTGCGGAGACTTTTCAGATGAAGATGACTGTGAAAATGATCCTCTTCCTCCCTGCCGCAACAAAGTGGTGGAAGAGTCGGAGCTGGCACGGACAGCAGGCTACGGGTCTGTACCCCACGTGGTAGAGGGTTTGAGCTGGTACAAAGAGTAGCCTATGAGTCTGTATTCTGTTTGAATTACATTTGAGCTTGAAAGAAGGTAAATGCTGAATCAGTATCGCAAAATAATTTGGACAAACTGCCTGGCCTCAGTAGGCATCTGTAGAATAGACTAGACCATCAGGATGATAGGTGATTACTTCCGAGTCCAGTAAGAGATGAGAAACCTTGTTTATCAATCTCTGGAAGACCATAGCAATATTGAAATGACATGTTAACATTTGAAATTGAACTGCCAGTCGTAGGTCTGGCAATTCAATTCAAATATTTGAATAACCAGGAAGCCTGTCTTCTGTTGGAATTTCTCTTGGATATATACCTGAGTATAAATTCTCTCTCAGGAGGTGCCAGCGTTCTGGAGTTTACCCAAGAGGAAAAGGACAGAGGAAGCAGTTCTGATGCCAGATGGGGCTGGTGTTGAGACTCTGGTTCTCATCAAAGAACTGAAGTTTCACTTGTTTCCCATACAAACTATAGGCATTCCAGCAGGGTCAGCTCGGATGAGACGTCTTAGACAGTTTAGAACTTAGAGTTACACAGAATAGAGACCATTTGCAGAGATCTGTGCTCTCAGAGTTGGAAAATAACATAGGCCTGAGGTTCTGTACTGTTCTATTTCATTTAGTTAGAGAACATTCCAGGGATGTCCACAGAAAAGTTTCCATTAGTTGTTCTGATCTGTTTTCAGTAAAGGTACCTTGGGTGGATTTGTTGGCAGATTGTCCCCAACAGAGACACAGGTGTTCCCCCAACCAGTGGTATATTGACAGCGATGGCACATGGCTGTGTTTCATGGGCTGTAATGCAATGTGTCTCTTCATCCTCATAACCCCAGTGCCTTGTTCATAATAGACACTCAATACTGGTGGGTTGATAAATAGGTGAGTTAATTAATTAATTAATTAAAATAAATGCTTCTTAAATACTGTCAATTGCATCAGGTAAGACTGAGACTGGGTCCCTGGAAAGAAATTCAGGCTCAGGACTGGAGTCCTGGGAATGGGAATGAGGAGAGGAAAGAAGATGGGGGTGATGGTAAGATCAAGGCCTGATAAAGGGACTAAGGCAGTGGTTCTCAACCAGAGAGGATTTTCCTCTTGGGGGACATTTGGTCATGTCTAGGAGTTGTCAGTGGCCACGACTGGGATATGGAAGTGGGGAGCTTTCTGGGGGGTGAGGAAAAACTACTGACATCCAGTGGGCAGAGACCCTGGATGATACTACAGTGCACAGGACAGCAACGTGTCAGGAATGCTGAGGTTGAGAAGAACCCTACACTGAGGAACTGGGCAGTTCCTAAGACAGGACCTGTGTATCAGGTTTGGCCGAAAACAGAGATGTCTCCTCTCTCTATGGCAGATGAAACATCCACTTGTTTAATCACCGTAGCAATAAAATTTCAGGATACCAAGAGTCAGATCCCAGATAAAACATTTCACATATCCTTTATCCCTTCATAAAATCTTATCCTAGCAGAGTCCAAATATAACCCACAGTGCCTTTGCCCAGAGCCTAAAAGTAGGAATCTTGAATCAGATGGGATGGTCCTGAGCCCTGCACTCAGCAGGGCCTCTTCACAGTTGGCAGAAATGGAATGGGGGTTGTCCGAAACTTTATAACCACAGCGTACTCCAATAAGTCCTGACTCTTCTTGCAGCTTTCCTCTGGGAGAGACTGTGAGTCTATGGTAAAAGCCCATTACCACTTTACTTGCTTTATTTGGGATCCAAGAAACGGTTTTCTCTCTAATCTAAACAAACAGACTTGAAGCAGGTCATTACCTGTGTTACGTATGTCTCCTTCTATGCAAATTTGCATCTGATTTTATAGGAAAAGGATACAGAAACCGTAGCCCTCTTGGCTGAAAAACAATCATTTGTAATCTATAGGTTTCCTTCGTTCGGGGAAAAGAAAATTTGTTCTATCGCATTTGCCAGGGAGTTTCATAATGAGTCACACCCGAGAGTGGCCAGGGCTCCTTAAATACCTGCCTTAGCACGGTCAGGGCTGGTGATGACGGACGTCACAGGGCTGAGCCTTCAGGACTAAGTGAGAAGGTGGGGACCCAGCTGCGTGGAAAGGTTGGCTGGGAGGTGGAAAGTGAGGTAGGTTCTGATAGAATCAGCCCACCAATGGTTTTGATTAAGTTCCCCATTACCATGAGCAGTCATCTATAGCTAACTTAGTCTTTATAACCTATTGTTCTCTGACAGCTTTCATGTGCATAATACTTTGAATTTTTCAAAATCTTTTTGCACATTCCCTCTCTTGGCTTTTCATAAAAATCCTGTGGAGCTGGTTAGGGGTGGTATTACAGTCACCTTATAGATCAGAACTGAGTAAAATAAATAAGGCTATTTGACACATTAGTTGCTAGCAGAACTAAAATCCAAGCTTCCCTGACTGATAGAAACTACGTTTTTTTTACCCTGCCACCTAACCCTCTCTTTCTCCCCACATGCCCATCAGCACCGATGTCATTCCCCCTACATCACTACAAAGCCCACAGGTCAACTCCCTGACTTCAAAGCAAAACTAACCTTAGAAGATGAAACTCCTTAAGTAGCTATTTATTACCCAAATATTTGACTTAAGAGCATAGAAGAGTAGTATAAATCAGTAATTAAGATTTAAGAAGAAGTTTCAAAATAACATGCTTTGTTATAGTTATGATATTCTTCAATACCATTGATATTACATATTTATTTACTATACATTTTCATTACGCTTATATGGGGCTATGGGACTACACTGAAATAGAAGTAATAGCAGTAAACATCCTAATCACAGCAACATGCTTCTAAACTGTCCAGTCTGGAACACCTCAACAAGTTTTATCAGAAGTAATATACAGTCAGATTCTTTTACACATGAAAGTCACAAGTACTCATAGTAATACATTTATACTTGTTTTCATTTGAAGGACTCTCATTTAAATTCTCATACCAGGAGAATTCACCTGTATCACACGTATTTCAGCCTCTTGTCTTGTAGGAATCTGAGATTCTCCACAGGTGTTCTGGGAAATCCCCAACCCATCTTGCATTCATTGAAAAAAATATAAATCCAAACCAGCTGTAAATGATGTGCTCTACACAAGGAATTACTTTTGTGTGTGATCTAAACATAACACCACTTCTGCGGAGGGAGCCTGCTCTTCAGTTCACCTGATAAATTGGAACTGCCTACGGTTCTAGGTGAAGGTGTGAAAACAGGCATCTCTAAGTGCTGCCAAAGAACACAAGCTTTTTATTTCCCAGGCGATGACTTTCCATCCATGAGAAGTTTTCATGTTTCTTGGCAGAGAATAATATTGGCTCATTCTAGACTAGACTGGCTGTCTCTGTAGTAGTGGAACCAAGTCAGAAGTTCTGAAACATTTCTTCCTTAGTTGTACTTTAGACTGTGGATCAGCTTCACTGTAACTTTCCAGATGGATCTAGCCTACTGGGCAATTTGCTGTTCTGTGAAACAAAAACCTTCAAGCTGGGGTATGTATAGCATGGGGTACAAAATGACTTTCCAAGGGGGAGATAGGTGAGTTTTATGATAATAGTTTCCTCAAGTTAGTCAAGCCTTGTAAGTCAAGTGGTCTCCAATTCTTTTTACCAACAGCATTGAATGATGTCCTAATCAACTGTCAGGTAATGGACTATAAAAATAACTTTTAATGACAGACTAGTATGTGTTCTTTTTTGGGGGGGGTCATAAAACTCAGAGGATCAAAGAATTGAGTGACATTGCTGTGGCAAAATTCTTTCTATTCTTATCTACTTACTTATGTGAGTAAAATTTCTCAGCATTTACCTCTATAAAAATGGAAAGTAGAAATAAAATTGGTACTCAGCCCTATCTTTTTCTAGCAATAAGTAATATTCATCCATGGGTACAGTAGCTAATCAATTAATTAAAAAGGAAGCCCCATTCATTTCATTGAGAGAGAACTATCCAATAAAATTTTACTTAGGTTTTTAAACTATTTTTAAATTTTAATATACTTAAATATACTACTAATAATGGTAATTCAAATCCAGAAGAATTTTTTGAATACTTAGACCTTATGGTCAAAGGATATTTACTGTTTTAAAATTTTCAATTAATACCTTTTTCATACAGAAAAGTGTGAAAAAGTGATGAATTAAAACTTCCAAGCATAAAACTACATTACATTAGGTTAAAATTCTGGATCTGAAATGGAATAGAAATATGTATTCAAGCATAAAAGTGGGATAAGGGCATATGGGATATCTCCCTATAGTCCACTCATCTTGCCATGAATCTAAAACTGCTCTAAGAAATAAGGTCTATTTTTAAAAGAAGAAAGAATCAAAAGGAATACCATAAAACATCCAACTGTTAAAGAAATATAAACATTGTAGTCACTTGATACCCATCATCACTATAGAATTTATATTCCATTGGATTTATTTTTAAAAGAGGCAAAATAATTATATTTTAAAGCATAAATATTTACAGCTTGCTGAGAAGTTATATCCTTTGCAACTACTTAAACTTGAGGGAACATTTTAGATGTCCAACTAAAACTGTTCAAGGAGGCATAGTTTATCAACATTTTTTATAGATTAGACAAGCAGAAAAATCTAAAGACTACTACCCAAAAACATGCCATATACATTTCCACCTGCAGAATTTTGCACCCTCGTTCCTCCTGCCCTTCAGGCCCCATCCTTCAAAACTCAAATCAAATCCTACTCCTTCTAAAACCCTTTTTATGACCCTGCCATGGGGACCTCTTCCTCTTGGGAACTTTGTACATCACTTACCTGTACTACTCATTTGGCACATGCATATTCGTCCTCGGACTATTGTTTGAAATTGGTAACTATATCCAACCCCTTACCTTGAATATAATTTTAATGAGATCAAGGACTGTATTAACTGTCTTAATATTACCCACTGTTTATTACAAACACTACACTACCCGTAGATATAGTACTCTTAAGAATTCATCACCATTATAAGCAAAGATTAATGTCCTTATTCACTGAACGCAAAGAGGTGCAAGGTCTCCGTTAATGAGATATATGGAAGACAAGTTCACTACAAAATAAAGAAAATGTACTTGAGGCCTTGTTTAAGAAACCAGCACAGATCATTTGTTTCCAGTATTCTATGTCTTTGTATTGAAGCCTTAGTAATATTTTTTAAACTATTTATTGCTCACATGTCTGTAGATGTAGGGATGGGTGAAAAATTGAAGCCAAAATTTTAATCTCCCATCCAGGATAAGATATTTAAGAAAGTAAACTAGATATATAGTGTTTCTTTTTTCCTCTCTTTTTTATTCGAGTGACTAGGTCTAATTTTTGGCCCTTTATTAGAAATTAGGGGCATAGCATTTTTCATGAAAAGTATTTTTGGGGGAGCAAAAAAGTGAGGAGTTAATTCTAACTATACAGTCAGCCTTGAGAAAGGTATTCCTCAATCAGTTCCTTAACTTGCCTTTCATTCAAGTTGAGCTATAATGTTTATTTTCTGTGTACATTCAAAGTTTATTAAGAATGTGCTGTTTATATAAAGATGTTTTTCAACTAACCAACTGGCAATAGGATACTCGTCCACTTATTTTTCTTGCATTAGCAATGGGTCTGCAGTAAGCCATCCACACCCTTTGACAAATTGCTCTTGAAACCAACAACCGGCTTTGTAATCCAGCTCATTGGAGTTAGGGATGTGGTCCAGAACAATGGAAGACTTTATGCTTTTGTGCCAAGCTAAGTTATAGATGTGAGGGGCGAACCTCCATTTGACCTCCCTGCCCTGGGGCCATTTATTCTGGATACAGTCTAGACAGCAATGACTATTTTCCCAATTAGTACTTCACAAAGAATGAACTGCTTCTTTTTCATACATTGGTTTTTGGCCTACAAATCAAAGTAAATACTTTTTAGGCTAAACAAGATTCCTATTTCTGAATTAAAGCTTGCCAAATAAAGATATTTTGCTGGGAGAAAAAAGTAGAACTTTTGAGAATGCCTTGCCGGATGATGACATTTTAGTGTTCCTCTTGTAAGTATAATAGGAGTAAAATAAGCCTGGAGGGAACAAGGTTCTTGACAATCAATGAGACAGCTGGAGGGAAAGGTTTAAGTTTAAAGAGAATGGAGAGAGAAAGAGCCCCAACGTTGATTCACAGATTAAAAATTACATGCATAACTTATACTGCCCCCCTGAGATGCTCTGTTCTCAAATAATTTAAAGCAGTGGTATTACACCATTGGCTTTTAGTTCACCAAGGGAGGCTAGCTAAGGGTTACATCAGTGGAGTTCCACTCTTGAAGCCAGATGGACCCTTGCTTCCTACTTACTGCATTTCTTTCATTGTGCTCAACGGTGCCCTAGTTGCCTAGAAGAGTTTATAAGACCTTCTTAATATGTACTTCCCGCCCAGGACACAGAGCAGAGGTGACCAGGCTCTTGTTTCTATTCCTGATTATATCCCATCATCACATGGGTGGTGGGGACATGAGCTGAAGCTCTCTTCCCCCAGTGACTGAGGGCTGCCTTGCATTAGCTCCTGGTGTCTCCACGCCTGATGTTACTCTGTTCACTCTCAGGATCAACGTCCTAGGGATGGATCCCCTCAGCACCCCTTTCAACAACGAGTACTACAATGGACTCTGTGATCGAGTTTGGGATGGCAACACCTTGACGTACTACCGCAGACCCTGGAACGTGGCTTCCCTGGTCTATGAAGTAAGTATCCTCAGAAGAAAACACATTGTTCAGCTTTAGCTGAAAAATTGTTTCCATAAGTTTCCTACTAAATAATATGAAAAATTCAGTAGAATGAAAATTTAATGTGAACGTAAGATTGACTTAAAGAAGAGGAGATGTAGCTTGGGTCTCTTTAGAAAATATGCAATCGTCTACAATCTTCAGTAACATGCACCCAGTGACAGAGTTTTGGCAAATACTTAAACTCTGTAAAAAGAATCATCTAAGGTTCTGATGAAACTAAAAATTAAATTAGTGCTGATTTAAGGACTGTGTACACTGCTTCCATGCTGTCGAGGCTCGGTTTTCACTAACCTACCAATGAACAACCATCTTTACATTTGTTTTCCTTCACTAGTCCCCCTTGTAAAACCTGCTTGACTAATGTGAGTGGCTGTAGTCACTCACCTCAAACCCCTCCAGTTCTAGTGAAACTATTTCTTAAAGTGATTTTTACTCTACAAAATGCTACCTCAAACCTACCACCTTTCTACAAGTCACCTAAATTCTCTAGAGCCATCCACAAACTCTACCCCTCATTCAAAGGATTGATATTTATCACCTTTAGAGATATTTTGGGGGCTCTAAACAAGATATAATAAAGAATAATAATTAGCTTATTCTGAACCAGTAGCTACAATAATCTGTTTCTTTAATTGGTCCCATTGGTGACCCATAAAATTCACTTTATTCAGTCATTACAATGTCCTTCATTATCATTGTCACTCCCACCAGTTTGAAAAACATATATATTTTCAATAATTGTAGTTAATATTCCTTTTATTTCTAACAATGTTGTAAATCAAACCCTACCCACTGCAGCCTGAAGTGATCATGCTCTCCCATGAATGCTAAAGATTTAATGTCCCTACTTATTTGACTGGCATCTTTTTTCACATGTGACCACATTGTCATATTTTTGGTGCCTATAAGTCCAGAATAAAATCAGTTTCTCACAAATCGCAGGGAACATTTTGGATTATTGATCTTTCCCATCATGCCAGGTTAACCTCCTTTAAGTACATGTTTCTAGGGGAAGATTATCATCTTTCTAAGAAGAATTATACATGTTCTACTTTCTTCGAAAGAGTATGCCAAAGATAAGGGAACCTCTGTCATTGCTGATACAAGAAGTGTTATTGTTGTGTTGTTTTATTTTTTTAGTTCTCAGGTCTGTGCTGTAAGGTCTTCCTGTCCTTGTCACTGTCACCAGCCTCCTAGCTTCTCTGTAGGGTTAGTAACTGGTGTGAACCAAGAAGTGAAGGCTGGGGGCTTGCCTGGGACTGATCTTGAAGCTACATTTGGAGAGTAAGCATGCTGTTTTCCCTTATCTACAACCTTGGAAACAGATGTACTTCCACATTCAGAAGGGTTTGGATCTTACAAAGGTGATGTGGTGCTTACCCTGTATATTACTTACACCCCAGGTGGAGTTGGGAGCAGCACCTTAGAATCAAACACATTAATATATCTATGGCAAAATTAACCAATGTTCACACAAAGTGGAAGAAATGAAGACAATAACTTTTTATCAGTTCAGATCAGATTAAGGCCTTCAAATGAGTTTTGGCATCAAGCTTAGAAAAAAACCAACAGGGATTATGGACCTGAGTATTAATTTGGTGCCACCTGAGAAAGAGTGCTGATGGAGTTGGCTGGGGGCTTGTTAAAGTCCCCAGATCACACCCTTGGTGCTAGTAATGCTGATTTTCCCCTTATTCTAATCTGTTATGGTCTTGGAAAATGAATAGCTGAACATAAAAGAATGTGCGTGAGCTTATTGAGTGGAAATCTCAATTTTGACTTCTTAGAGAGGGCTACTTTCTGCACTTTTTAATATTCAATGACATATTTTACCTACTTTTTCGTGTATGTTATTATTATAGTGCCTGAAGGCAAAGAATGCATATTTTTCTTCCTTATAGCTGTTACCAATACTCAACTCAATATATGTATAGGGTAGGTGCTCAACAACATTTTACTGGATGAATTAATTTTTTAAATCTTGTTTCAGTTACTTATTGGCAATCATTTACTGTCTTTCATTTTTTGAAAGAATTCTACGGACCTATCATTCCATGGGAAATATCCCTTGATAATGACACCTTACTCTGATACATTCACACTCCCTCAGTGCCTCTTGTTTCAAATGCGGCTCTGGCTCTAGAACACACTGCATAGGTTAGAATCCCAACTCTGCCCCAAACAGCAGTGAGATCTGGGCAAATTATTTATCCTCATCATGCCTCAGTTTCCTCATCTGTAAAACAGAAATAATAATGCCTACCTTGTAAAGATAAATGAGTCTATGTATGTGAAACATTCAGAAAGTTATTGGCACTAGCAAACACTTAATAAATATTTGCTATTCTTCACAGGGAACTCTCCTTAATGCTCTGTGGTGACCTAAATGGGAAGGAAATCCAAAAAAGAGGGGATATATGTATACATATAGCTGATTCACTTTGCTGCGCAGCAGAAACCAACACAACATTGTAAAGCAACTGTACTCCAATAAATAAAATATTTTCTATTCCTTTTTAGAATATAAGAACACTTAGCTATGGTAAAAGACTTAGCTATGGTTAAATGCATAATTAGTGGTTACATTCTAGGTGAAGGTTTACTGGCTGCTTTGTAAGTACTTTGTAAGTAATGATCAAGAACAACTGAAGCTTGCAATTATGGGGGGGGAAAAGTGATGATTACATCTAGGAATTAGTTCCTTTTCACTTGTTTTTCTTTAGTCTTCTCTGCTTTTGTTGTTGAAAGTAACAACTTGTAAATCAGGTTTCAGGTTTTCATTATAATTCTCTTTAGATCTGGATCTCCATGAGAATGTAAGATTTTGTAGGTCAACAAAGGTTTGTAAAATGCACCTGGATTATAATCATCCTTTCCACCCCAAATCCTAACAAAATCCTAAATAACTTTTATATCATGTGGATTGCCAATAATTTCTTGCTATCTCTTAACTTCCTATATCTGTCCCACTCGAGTCACTCACATCTCCAGACACATCCTTAACCTTGTGTTCACCAGAACTATGCTGCCTCTGAAATCTGAAACATGTAACCCTCTGCCTCATCAGAACTATCCAGTGTCTCAGCTCTTATCCTCGTTTATGACCACTAACATACCTTTGGACCCCATCTAGACCCAGTTCAGGTGCATCTATTTTTCTTCTAATCTATCTTGCTCCTCTTATGTTCAGTTCTTTCCTCTAATCAATCCACATCCATTTTTGACCACCAGATAATATTATCAATGTCCTGCTTTCTATTCCTTCTATAATCTAGAAAAACTCCTACTTTGGATGAACCCTATTACTTTTCTGCCTAAACTCATCCTGCTGGGCACTGTAGAGAAAATCATACTAATAATACAGGAACGGGTAGTTTTATTACCTCCACACAGCTCAGTAGGTCCACACGCCTCCCCGTAGTCTGTGCTCCTCCCCACCCTCTGCGGGGGCAGTTTAAAACTTTCAGCAACCTCCTCAAGTTCTTTACCTCACCATTCTGAGCACAGTAGATGGCAGGAGCTCCAACTGGACAGAGAATACCCAAGCCACAGGCAAGAATTTTCTTATTTTCTTTCAAAGTTGTACATTCTTATTTTTTTTCAAAGTTGTACTTGTGTACAAACTTATTTGACACAAAGTCTATTCTTACATCCTTCTGATCTGTCTCAGTAGAAAATATATCTTTCTACCCCATACTCTGGATCTCATGCCAAGTACCTTGCTTATTATTCTAAGTCTTAGGTCTACCTCTTTCTCTCTCATTTTCCACCCCGCCCTTAATATATAAATATCTTCAAGGTTCTCATTTAAAAACAAAAAACAAAAACATGAAAAGGACACCCTCATCTCTGCATACTCTTCTCATCTACACTTGCTCTCTCCATTTTTGTACTTCCCATGAATTCCCCAGCTGTATTAGTTTTCTAGGGCTGCCATAACAAAGTACCACAGGCTGGTTGGTTTAAACAACAGAAACTGATTTTTTTCACAACTCTGAAGGCTGGAAGTCTGAGATCAAGATGGTGGCAGGGTTGGTTTCCTCTAAGGCCTCTATCCTTGATTGTAGGTGGCTATCTCCCTTATCTCCACGTGGTCTTCCCTCCATGCCAGTCTGATCCTAATCTCTCCTTCTTATAAGGACACCAGTCACACTGGATTAGAGCTCACTCTAATGACCTCATTTTAACTCAGTCACCTTTTTAAAGATTCTATCTCTAAATGCCATCACATTTTGAGGTAATTGGGCTTAGGAACTTCAACACACGGATTTGGGGGGAACACAGTTCAGCCCGTAATACCAAACCTCTGTTATCTTGTTACTCAAACTGTTTTCGTCAAAGTCGGTCTTAAGATTCTTTTGAGCTCCCTTTACTGAGGACAGCCCTTAAATATTTCTGTTACCAGAGTTCCTACCTTGTTTTACTAATCTCTCTCTACATAGCCTCCTCGGGTGATTTCATCCCCTCCTGTGGCTTCAATTTTCACTTTCATCCTGATGACTTACAAATACTGCATTTCCAACCCAGGTCTCTCTCTGAACTGGATACCTGTGTAGTTTGTTGTCTGCAGACATCACACAGTTCACATATCCAAAGCTTATATCCCATCTTATTCCCAATTCTCTGTTCTTTGCTCTTGAATTCTCCACTTGGTAAATGAAACAATATCTTCCTAATAATCAAACTCAAAATATGGAAATCTTCCTAAAGATCTCCTCTACAGGTACATCTCCCTCAAAGCACACAACATCCAATCAATCTCCAAGTTTCATTATTTTGTAAAGACTCTTAAATCTGTCTCTTCTTCACCACTCCCACTGCCATGCCCACTGCCTTAGGCTCCCATCATTTTCCATCTGGGCTACTATGTTTGTCCTCCTATCAGTTTGAGACCTCTGGTTTTGCTCAGTTTCAATTCATTCCACACACTTCAGTATGAAGATAAATGATAAATCTGATCTTATCACTCTGTTGCTTAAATTTGGTGATGTCTCCCTACAGCCTGCAGGATAATAATCAATCCCCTTGGCAGGGGGAAAAAGGTCATTCCTGATCTGGCTTTTGATTGCCACATTACCCTCAGCTTTCTCCCCTGAATCCTCCATTACATGCCTTTCCTGCAAATTAATGCAATAGCCTTTGCTTTCCTTTCTGTTCTGGTCTTTATTTTGCTGTATCATATATACCCTTAGTTGAATTTCTAGTCATTTTATTTACCATGGAATCCTGAGAAACTAACATCATAAAGCAGGCTAAATAAATGATTGCTGAATTAATAAATAAATGCATGCAGTATATTGACACTCTTCTTTCAAAAAGCAAATGCTTTTTTTCTTTTGTAATGAAGGGAAGAACCCATATTCAAGAAAACATATAATTGGAATCACCATTAAAGTTGACAGCAACTGAAAACAGAGGCTTAATAAACATTTCAACCACTCTTTCTGCTGTCAGCTTGAGCCCATTTAGAAAACCTGGCGGTGTACAGATAAAATTTATTATATACACAGTGATTTATTTATTACATATTGTTGTTCCCAAGGAATAAATAATACTGTGCCTATAGAAACTGCTATCTTGAAAGGAACTACAGCCTACACTGAACTTATATGAGTTCAAATTTGGAGTCATAGGCAGGGGTCAATTATGAAGGTGCTCATATGCCATACTAAGTAACTTGGGCATAATCCTGATCATGGTAATGGAGCCATTGAGGAGAGCAACGTGGTCATAGTTTCATTTTAAATCTTTGTGTTTTGTGGAGAAGAATTTTAAGGAGGCAATACCAGAGATAATAACAGAAGGAGGCTATTTTATGGTCCAAGAAGGAGATGATGAAAAATTGAACTGTGTCTATAATAGTAGAGGCTGAGAGGAAGAGATGAAATCCAGCTCAGTTTTGAGAACTAAGAGTTCAGTACAGAATTGGAGATAGTGGAGCATATGGTCAAGTGCCCAGTTCTGAATTAACTGGATTTGAATTCTGATAAGTTCCTTCACTTACCATCCATGTGACTCCAGGTAACTTATTTATCTTTCCTGAATCTCAGTTTCTTATCATAAAGTGGTATAATAACAGTACATACTTCGTAGGAATTTGGAAAGGTTAAATGCGTTAGTAAGTGCAAAGTGCTTAGAAGAGTGTCTAACACAAAATAAACTCACAATAGATGAAAAATATGGAGACCCCCAGTGGATGATAGGCCATCAGAGAAGACCTGAGAAGTGTGTGCGGTGTGTGTGTGTGTGTGTGTGGGTGCGCGCGTTGGAAGGGGGAGTGGGGGATCTACCAAAAGAAGAGTTAAATCCAAGAAGAAGATAATGATTGACATCTGGATGGAGTTATCTTGCCAAGAGTAGATTATATGTATGAATGTGAGGATGGAGCCTGAATTGGAGGCAGAGATTTAAGTACCATCAGCATAGAGAGGATCATTGACGTCTTGATAGTGCTTGAGATCATCCAGGAGGTGCACAATGAGAGAGAAAAGAACATAGAGAATGGAGTCCTAAAACACACCAATATTGAAGATCTAGGCAGAGAAGATGATCTCTTGAAGATAGTTGTATTCATTATCTATTGCTAAATTTCAAATTACCCCAAAATTTAACGGCTAAAAGTTTAGGAATGTAGGTGTGGCTTGGCTAGGTACTTTAGCTGAGGATGACTCACAAGTTTGCAGGCAATCTGCTCTTTCCTGGTTCCTTCTCTCAATTAGTGAGAGATGGCTTTAATAATAATAGTAAATAGTATATGGTTTTATCCCTTATTTGTACATACAAAATCTTAGTGGCATCCTTAACAGTTTTCTCTTTACCTTTTATTCCCGCTTGCTCTCCAAGCCTCCTCAATTTGAACTTTGGAATGTGTGTTGAGGTGTTCTATCTCCTCTGCTCCCAGTGTCAGAGTAATGTTTATTTCTTTTCAAGAAGCATTAGTTGATAAATCCTTAAACAGGATAGATTTCACTAACCCCTATAATATGCCTGGCCTCCTGGAAGGTGTAAGTACCCTTGCCCTTCTCTCTGATTTCTGCTTCTCCAACATCTGTTTATTTGGTTCCCGTAAAGAAACTTGTTTCCATCTGTGTGTCTTCCTACTTTCTATAATCTTGCTTCTTGACCTCTCTTCAAAGACTTTTGCTCTTCTCTTCAAAACGATTCTACATATTGGTCCACCTCTGAATGCCTATCGTTGAGCTCAGACTTCTTTTTGATGGATGGATTTTTGGCTTTTCAATCCAGCTCTTGTCTTTAGGTTTTCTGAGGTGACCCCACCCTCACTGTTTCAGACTCTACTCACTACTACCATCCTAGCATTAGTGAAAGAGGACCATTCAACAACATTCTAATTGACACTCTGACCAACGTTCCCTTATACATGCAAGCAATCCTTCACACTGCTAAGTTGATCCCTGCCTAGAGCCAGTTCCTTTCTAACCAGTTCAGGTATAAGTGCAAGAGCCTACAAATTACGCCACTCCTATCCCACAGCCAATTAGAAGCCAGTGAGCTAAGAAGACCTTAGCCTTCTAGAAGAGTGAGGGAGAGGTGGTTTCCTGGTGCCATTTTGCTCAGCTTTGGCACTTCTCATCATGGAAGACTGAGTGGAATTGTCTTCATTTGCTTCTACTAGCCTTAGATTTCAAGGCAATAGAAATCTTATTCATTTTTCTTTCTTTTTTTTTTAATTGAAGTATAGTTGATGTACAATGTTGTGTTAGTTTCTGGTGTACAGCAAACTGAATCACCTTTATATATAGATATATATAGATATATATATATATATTTTTTTTTTTCAAGGCCATGTTCAGGGCAACATTTTCCATGAATGCGTTCTTCATTTTACCACTCAGAACCTGTCAAGCCCTCTTTGGCAGTGTAGCATAAGAATGAATAGCTCCACCCTGGAATCAGACTTCCTGGGTTTCATTGCTGGCTGGGCCACTTCCTAGCTGTATGATTGTATGATCTTGGACAAATTTTTTAACCTATCTTTTCTTATCTGTAAAATGGGGATAATTATAGAAATTACCTTAAAGGTAGGAAGTTAAATATTTATTCTACATAAAACACTTTGAACAGCTGCTGGCACAGAGTAAGCACTCAATACATATGAGTTACTATTGTTAGCTATATTGGATCTGCATATTAAATTTAATATATCTTGGGCTTCCCTGGTGGTGCAGTGGTTGAGAATCTGCCTGCCAATGCAGGGGACACGGGTTCGAGCCCTGGTCTGGGAAGATCCCACATGCCACGGAGCAACTAGACCCGTGAACCACAACTACTGAGCCTGCGCAACTGGAGCCTGTGCTCCACTACAAGAGAGGCCGTGATAGTGAGAGGCCCGTGCACCGCGATGAAGAGTGGCCCCCGCTTGCCACAACTAGAGAAAGCCCTCACACAGAAACAAGGACCCAACACAGCCAAAAATAAATAAATAAATTAATTAATTAATTTTTTTTAAAAAAGAGTTCATGGTTAAAGCAGGAGATATTCAAAGAAATAATTAATTTAAAAAAATTTAATACATCTTTATTATAATCTACTTTTTGCCAGGCACTTCACTAAGTGGTGAGGCCATGGAGGCGTGTGGGTAAGATGGATGTGGTCCCTGACTTCTTGGGGTTTACCATCTGAAGGTCTATTAAATAAGCCATTATAAAAGGGAAGCGTTTTTCATTTTGTTTTATTTTAAAAGAAGAGCCATGAGAGCTTATAGGAAACAGATTTGTTAGTCTGTGGGATCAGGAAAGGTCTCCCTAAAGAAGTGATGGTTAAGCTGAGACTTGAAATAGAAGTAGGGATTCACCAGGCCAGGGGTATACAGTGTGTGTGTGTGTGTGAGTGTGTATAATGTCTGTGTTAAGGGAGGATGGGGGAGGCTGGGGGATTAAGGAACATTCCAGAAAGTAAACGCAGCATAAGAGAGCCCTGTGGTGGGAAGAAGCATAGGCTGTGGAAACAGAAAGGAGACCAGAGGGCTGGAGTACAGTCAGGGAGAGATTAACTTGGAATAAGTCTAGTTTAGACTTTCTCTTAAAGGCAGTGGGAAGGTGAAAAGATTTTAAACAGGGAAGTGACATGGTTAGGCTACTCTTCCCTTTGCATTGAGCATTTTTCCCAGCATGCCTTTCTTTAACGAAAAATATATACATTTTAGTCTTTCCCATTAGATGGTGACTTTAGGTTTCTTGTCTTAGTCTGTTTGGGTTGCTATAACGAAATACCAGAGACCAGGTAGCTTAGAGACAACGAAATGTATTGCTCACAGCTCTGGAGGCTGGGCGTCTCAGATCAGAGCACCAGCAGGGTCGGGTGAGGGCCCTCTTCTGGGTTACAGACTTCTCGGTGTATCCTCACATGCTTGGCAGGGACTAGGGAGCTCTGTGGGGTCACTTTTATAAAAGCACGAATCTCTTCAAGAAGGCTCCTCCCAAAGGCCCCATCTCCTAATAGCATCCCATTGGGCATTAGGATTTTAACATATGGATTTAAGGGGCGACATAAACATTCAGACCACAGCATTCTTCATGCAGAACAGTCACCCAGTGCATGCTACGGAGTCCAGCCTGTGCCACTGACTGAAGAGATGAGGGTCTCTTTCCAGACAAGAGTTGCAGCCTGTTACAGAGGACTTCTGGAAAGAGAGTTTGTTGAGATTAACAGCCGTCCCGTGGATGCCTGACAATAACCAAGTTGGCAAAGAAAGTTTTTGTTTGTTTCTTTCTTTGTTTTATTGAAGTATAGCTGATTTACAATGTTGTGTTAGTTTCTGGTATACAGGAAGGTGATTCAGTTTTATTCTTTTTCAATTCTTTTCCATTATAGGTTATTACAAGATATTAAATATAGTTCCCTGTGCTATACAGTAATACCTCATTGATTATCTATTTTACATATAATACTGTGTATCTGTTAATTCCAAGCTCCTAATTTATCCCTCCACCCTCCTTTCCTCTTTGGTAACTATAAGTTTGTTTTCTATGTCTGTGAGTCTGTTTCTGTTTTGTAAGTAAGTTCATTTGTTTTAATTGAAAGTTTTAATTTTTAACTAGGTTACTTAGTTTTTTTAATACAAAAATGAATGTGGTAAATAAATAAATAAATAAATAAAGTCCAAACCACATAAAAGATGATGCAAGAAAAAGCAAGCCTGGGCTTCCCTGGTGGCGCAGTGGTTGAGAATCCGCCTGCCAATGCAGGGGACACGGGTTCGAGCCCTGGTCCGGGAAGATCCCACATGCCACGGAGCAACTAAGCCCGTGCACCACAACTACTGAGCCTGCGCTCTAGAGCCCGTGCTCCGCAACACGAGAAGCCACTGCAATGGGAAGCCTGCGCACCACAGCGAAGAGTAGCCCCCCACTCACCGCAATTAGAGAAAGCCCACGCAGCAACAAAGACCCAACACAGCCAAAAATAAATAAATAAATTAATTAATTAAAAAAAAAAAAAAAAGCAAGCCTGCTGCCACTCCAGATATCCATTTACTCACAGTTCCCCTTACCCAGGGCAATCACTCCATGATTTGTCTATTTTTCCAGTAATTTCCCATGCATGTAAAGGCTTTTTTTTTTTTTAAGTAGGCAGTAGAGTGTAAATGTTAAGAGGCAGTTCAGGGCTCAAGTCCTGGCCTTTCTACTTATATTAATTAACATGTGTAAAATACTCAAAACAGTGCCTGGTACATAAGGCTTCAGGAAGGCGTAGCTTTATCATTTCTTCCCTTCTTTTTCTACACAGATGGGAGTATATTGTGCACTGATCTATTATGCAACTTGCTTTTTAATTATTAATATATTAACTCTTGAAAACTGGCTATGTTCTAAGTCCTTCATATGCTTTATTTCATTGACTCCTTATAACAACCTTTGGGCCAGGTATGGTGAGTATCCCTATTTCACACACTAGGAATCAGACTGGGCACAGAGAGGTTATCGTGTAATGTTCTCAAAGTCATCAGATCTGTATTTGAACCCTAGCAGTCTCATTTTCTTGCCTTGGCTCAACTTCTTTGTTCTACTCCCTTTCAAATAAGTTGCCTGATGTTTGTCTTTTTCCGTTTATTTTGGGTGGTTTATTTTGTATGTTGTTTTCAAAAACACTTTGCTATTCTTTTTTAGACCAAAGCCGACAAAAATTTCAGAACTGAATATTATGATGAACAGATGCAAATATTCAGAAGTATCATCCAAGAGAAGAAATCAAATTTTAATGCAGATTTAACTATAAAATACACACCTTTTGAAGCAATTGGACAGTTTAAAAGTAAAGATTCAAAACCTTCTGACAAAAAAGACTTTTCAAATCATGCAAATGCCCAGGGTACCCTTCGATTTACATATTCCAAAAATGAAACTTACAAACTGTTGTTGTCATATTCTTCGAAGAAGGTAAGACCAAACATTTAATATAGAGAATATAATGGAATATTTTTCAAACTAACCAAACCTCCTCTTTTAAGTTTAATCGTTTAGAGCAGATAGAGCGCATAAGAGAAAGAAAAATAATACTCAACAAATCCTCAAATGTGTAGGTAGCTTGAAGGTCCAGAAGAAGAATGTTAACTGGAGAAAAATCTCTTCAGTATAGCAGTAATAAGTGGGTGAGATGTTTGTGGCTGTCAACAGAACAAGCATATTAAGAGTTCAGAGCATACTTTTTAGGACTTCCCTGGTGGTCCAGTGGTTAAGACTCCGTGCTTCCACTGCAGAGGGCACGGGTTTGATCCCTGGCCAGGGAACTAAGATCCCACATGCCGCGTGGCGCCAACAAAGAAAAAAGGGAATTCAGAGCATGCTTTTTGACTGAGATTGTGGTGATAGACTGTTAAATTTATATTCTCTTCAGAAGTACAATGAAAAATCATACTAAGGAATTTTGGTAATTCACTGTAATGTCTTAGAATGATGGCTATTTACTTACTGTAAAGTGTATTTCTAAAGTAACAATGCCATGAAATTGTACACATTGCATATGGAATTGGTCTGCTTACTTTGTAATCATACCTTTAATCTGAGACTTTGAAAATGTGTTTGTTTTTTAATATTTAAGCCAGATTTAGAAGTTTGTTTCATCGCCTTTGGAATAAATATAGAATATACTTTCTGTAGTCAGTATGATGCTGGTAAAATGCTCACTCTTTCTTTTCTGATATCACAGTCACCTATTTAGATACCCTTCTTCCACTTAAAAAATAATACTCATTCACTCTTAGTACTTATATTATGCCTAATTGTATAATGGGTCGGTCGATACATTGCCTCTATATCCACATGCACACTCGCCCAAAGGATGCAGTTGGAAAATCTTTTAAGTCTTTCAACAAATATTTAATTGTGGACTTACTATGTGGCCAGGCACTGTTCCAGGTGCTTAGAATACATTTGTGAACCAAACTCATAAAGAATCTTCTCATGGAGCTGAAAGTTTAGCAGGGGGAGATAGACAGAAACAAACATAACAGTAAAAAAGGAAGCTATATAGTATTTAGAAAATGATAGGTGCTATAGAATAAAATGAGAGGTAGAGTAGTATAATGGCAATCAGGACTCCTGGGCAGATGGCAGTATTAAAAAAGAAGCTTAGGGTAGGCTTCACTGAGGAGATGAGCTCTGAATAAAGATTTGAAGGAGAGGAAATAGTCAAATAGTTATATTTGGGATGATATATCTGGCAGAAGAATCTATTAAAGACAAGTCCCTAAGATGGGAACATACCTGCCCATTGGGCCAAAGTGAACAGAAGGAGAAAAGGTTAGAGAGGTTACTTTGAATCAGATCATAAAGGGCCCCACAGCCTGTTCTAAGAGTTTGGTTTTTTCAGTGAGTGACATGAGGGACCATTGGAATGTTTTGAATAGAAGGTTGACATATTCTAATATATTTTCAGTGATTACTCTGGGTACTATTGAGAAGAGATTATGAAAGTTAAGAGCAAAAGGAAGAAGGTTTGTTAAAACTATTGCAAGAATCCAGGTGAGAGATGATGACAGTTCAGAAAGGACAGTTGTAGAGTCAAACATGACTGTACAAACGCCAAAATTTTTGGCCTGAGCAACCGGAAGGATGGAGTTGCTATCAACTGAGATGGAGAAAATTTCAGGTAGAGCAGGTTTGGAGATGAAGACCAGTAGTTAAGTTTTAGTTAGATTAAGTTTGAGATGTCTATTAGACATTCCACTGGAGATGTCAAATAGGAAGTTGATGTTATGAGTCTGGAATTTGGGAAAGAGGTCTGGAATTAAGCTCTAAGTTTCAGAGTTGTTAATATATAGATGGTGCTTAAAGTCATAGGCTTTGGTGAGACCACTAATGAAGTTAGTGTGGATAGAAAAGAGAAGATCAAAGACTAATCTCAGGGAACTTCAATAGAAAGAGGTCTGAAGAAAGAGGAGTGAAGGAAAGCAAGATGTGGCCAGTGTAATGCTGTAGAACCTTGCTACTCAAAGTGTGGTCCATGGACCAGCGGCAACAACATCACTGAGAAGTTAGGATCTCAGACCCTACCCCAGACCTACTGAATTAGAATTGTGTTTTAACAAGATTCTCTAGGTGATTTGTTCACACTGTACATTTTGAGAAGAACTACCCTAGATAACAAAAAATAAATAAATTCTATAGAAGAGAAAAGAGTGATAAACTGTGTCAAATGTGCTAATATGTGAAGATGAGGACTAAGAAGCACTGACTTTAGCATTGTGAAGGTCACTGGTGCCCTTCAGAAGAGGTTTTGAACAAAAGAGAAGTTTTGTTGGAGTAGTGAGGGCGACAGCATGACTGGGTTAGATTTAAGAGAAACTGGGAAGAGAGGAATTGGAAACAGCCAGTACAGAAAACTCTTTAAAGGAATTTTGCTTCTAATGAGGGTGAAGAAATGAGTGGCAAATGGCCAAACAAGTAAGGCCAAGAGATTATTTTTATTCCTTTAAGATGGAAGAAACAAGAGTATATCTGGATGGGAATAATCTAAGATCTACCTCTAAAATAAGTTGAGTCAAAGAACATAATGTCTTTCTGACAAGATACACCTAATTTTAGCAAAAATGAAAGGGAATCCAAATATGTTTTGTGCATCTTTGAGGTTGCATTAAGAATTATTATGCAAGTCATCAGGTGGAGAACACATATATATGGAGTAAGTTTCTTTAAGATTTTTGTTAGATACTGAATCACCCAATATCACCTGAAGTTAAGTCATGCAGTGTGAACAATTGTGCTTCTAAAACATAAAAAGTTTGGTGTGATGTTCGTATACACCAAGATGTACCTTTAAAAAAATAATAAAGCGTATTAAACTCCTATGCAATCAACACGTGCTAACCACAAGTACAGCAGGAGAACTTCAAAAGAACCTTCCACAAAATCATGGATGTCAGTTGTAGTTTAGTTTTGGCCAGGACAGTCTATAGCATTAAATCACATAGTTCTTTGTGACTGCCCCAGTTTTCCTTTGGAAATTTAAGCCATCATCCCTGGGAACATTAACTACTGAGGTGTTTAGATTGGCTTGAAAGCCACAGCTTAAAATATTATCTGTCCCTCCTGTTATCAAAAATTGAGAGGACTTAGTAGAAGGCACAGAGAGACCTGAGACCTAGGTTTTTGGGACAAATCTCTGCCACAGGCTCTGTGTGATTTGGGGAAAATAATTTGATACCTTTGTATCAGAGTTTCCTCATGTGTAAAATAAAATTGGGCTTCATATATAACATCTACATTTCCTTCCATTGTTAACATTTTTAAGTCAACTTAGGGAGGTATAATTTGCATACAATAAAATGAAAATATTTTGAGCATATAGCTCCATGATGAGTTTTGACTATTTTATTCACCTCCTTAAACAAGATGTAGAATATTTCCATCACCTCAAGAAAATTCCTTCATGCCCTTTGCATCAATCCCCTACTGCCTGAGAGGCAACTACTGACCAGATTTCTCTGACCACAGCTTAGTTTCACCTGTTCTAGAACTTCATATAAATAGAATCATACAGTATATACTCTTTGGTGCCTGACTTTTTCGATTAGTATAATATTTTTGAGATTTATTTATATTGTTGCCTGTATCAGTAGTTTGTTCCCTTTTATTGCTAACTAGTATTCCTTTGTGTGAATAGACTACAATTTGTCTATTAATTCCCCTGTCAGTGGACATTTGTCATTTTCAATTTTAAGCTATTCTGACCAAAGCCTCTATAAAAGTCTCATACAGGTCTTTTTGTAAACTACTTTTTTACTGATCTTATGTAGAAGTGAAGTTGCTGGCCATTGGGGTAGATGTGTGTTGACTTTTACAAGAAACTGCCAAACAGTTCTCCAGAGTGGTTGTACCATTTTACCCTTCCACCTGCAATGTGAGAGAGTTCCAGTTTCTGCACATCTTCATCAACAGTTTTGATAGGATTTTAAGTTTGCCATTCCAAGTGGGTTAAAGCGATATCTTGCGGTCACTGCTAAAAACGTATTGACTATGGAAATACTAAATTTTGTGATTTTTGAATTCAAAATAATGGTGATAAAACTCATATTTCTTTTCTTCTGCTCTACAACAAAGGAAAAAATATTTCTGCATGTAAAAGGAGTCATTCACCTGGGAAGATTTGTGATGAGAACTCGGGATGTCATGCTGGCAACAACTTTCTTGGATTCTATAAAAGCTCTACCAGCTACCTATGAAAAGGGGGAATATTTTGCATTTTTGGAAACCTATGGAACCCACTACAGTAGCTCTGGGTCTCTAGGAGGACTCTATGAACTAATATATGTTTTGGATAAAGCGTCCATGAACCAGAAAGGTATACCTAGAAATAGAGTTCTAACTTCCAACATTGTTGTAACCATCCACCATTTCTAGTGTTATCCTCTTCCAATGGTTAAAGGCTTTAGAGTAGAGTTTTGTAACCTGCTTCTTTGAGATAACTCTCTCCCTGCCCTTTGGCCTCTAAAATCCTATCAAACAGCAAATTGACTTCCACCTCAAACAAGATGACTTGGCCCTGCACTACTCAGCAGCACTACTGAGAAATGCACAAAATCGTATTGCAATATAATATTATTTGGTGGTGCTGCTTTTAGTGAAATATTATTTAAAAGTTGAAAAGTACAAAAGACGTCATTTACATAACCTCTTGCTTAATCCATAGACTGGTTCAATTATATGTATGCCAATTATCTTCCAAAGTATTCTTCAGAATTGGAAAGGAAATGTTCTAAATTTTCTCTCAGAGAGGAAGGAAGAAGCAATGTTAACAGCATGTAAATCTAAAGCAAGAGTGGAAAATTAGTTTTACCTCATATGACGACAATTCTAACTATGGGGTGGTGGTTGAATTGGGTCCATAACTAGGTTTCTGACCACACTTGAATCATGGAAAAGAGTCTATGATTGATCATCAGTGTCTGCCATATGCACAGAATAGGCCTATATGCTACATAATTACTATCCTGACCTAAAGACTTCCTCAAAGCCTTTTAAGAATAAACTAGATGCCAAGTTTCTATGTTAATAAGTTTTAATTATTTATCTTGTGAGTAATTAAGGCTTAGTTACAGCACTCTTTAAAGAGGTGAAAGATGCCAGCATATCTCCTCTCCCTGCCCTCAGAGTTTTGGAGTGTGTCTCTTAGGGAAGGAAGTGTTGC
This sequence comes from Balaenoptera borealis, assembly GCF_965194805.1. Lineage (NCBI taxonomy): Eukaryota > Metazoa > Chordata > Mammalia > Artiodactyla > Balaenopteridae > Balaenoptera > Balaenoptera borealis. The sequence goes on along the minus strand of NC_138867.1, from coordinate 34,535,304 downwards.
CAAAAGCACTTCCATGGCTCTTTCTCCTTAGCCTCTGGCTGTGTCAAGCAAAAAATGGGATTCAGCTCTGATCTTAAAGCCTGACACTGTCCCCACAGTGGATAAACCCTTTATGGATGAAACAAATATGAATGGCCAGAACCAGTTGCTCTTGATGCTTCAGTCTAGTCTTGGGCCAGTAGATGCATTTCCAGGGGGAGTGGAGTATGAGGTTTCTTGGTTTATACTGCCTCACAAGGCTATTCCAGTGAGATGGCATAATGGGGTATCTAGGAGCCCTGCCCAGTAGGCTATATTGATAGATATCACATGGGGGATGGGCACAAGAAGAATGTGTCTTGAGTAACTTGAAATCAGAAGAGAAAGGCTCAGCAAGGGTGATCAAAACACAAAGAACTCTTCAGGCCAAGAGTTGCTTTGGTGAAACAACTCTATGGGCTGAAATCTTTCATCTTGGACAACTCAGAGCTCCCTACTTATATCTACTTACCTTCTGGTCTTAGTAGACAAAGATCATTAGGTGGACTCTGGGTCTTTGAAGAGGAAGTCATTCTTCTCACTTCTCTACTTTGCCACACCCAAGGTCCAAGCCACGTCTTCCACCTCATTTTGGGGTATCCAGACTCTGTTTGGTCATGGAGAGGTCCACAGCTGAGGTAGAGAATCTAAGCTTTAGGGAGTCATTAGGTATTTTCATCCTCATCTTCGAATCAGGATTCTCATGCTTCTTAGGTTAAGGTTGGAAATCTAGTATTCTGAATTTCTAGCATTATCTTCCATTTTTATCCTCCCTCCTCCTTCACCATGGGAAATTCCACTGGATATTTCTTAAGTTCTCAGTAATTGTGGATACACAAAAGATACTTGTTGAATGAATGATTGACTAAATGCCTCAGATCTCTACTTCTAAATCTCACCATGGGATCCTGGGATTAACTTAACTTCTCCCTTTCCTTCTTTGTAAAGCATTTTGGCTTCCAAGACAAACAACCACGTGTTTGTATATGTGTGTGTATATGTGTGTGTGATCTGAAATGATAAATAAGAGCAAAAACTGATATGGTCAATGAGCTCAGGCCTGGGAAGTTACTCTTAAAATGAAGAAATAATTTCCTCTTTTAAATCAGGAGAATAGACAATAAATTATATACTTGAGTAAATATTGGGATTTTTCTTCGTTATAACTGGAGCAACCACACACCACAATGAGTCAGCTCCCAAGACCAATGTCTACTAAACAGCATTCGTAGGACCAGAATAAAGTGTCATATATTTAAGCCATCTGCCCAAAGCAACAAACTAGCTACCTCAGTGATGAACTGAGTCTTCCAAAGAGGATCAGGAAATGTTGATGCCTCCCATGACCAAATTATGAAGTTGATACAGAGAAGTGCTTAATAACCAGACAGCTCTTGTTTCTAATACCTACTTGGCTAATTACTAATTGAATACCATCAGCAGGTTCCTTAACTGCTTTGTGATTCCTTATGCTTATCTGTAAAATGAGGATAATAATAAAACTTACCTCAGAAAGTCAATGAGGGGATTAAATTAGTTGATTTACACAAAATGCTTAGAATGATGCTGGGCATATAATCATTCAATACATGTTAGACATTGTCTCCCTTTTATGGTATTAGAGGTAAAGGATGGACTATAGCCACCCTTGTCTGACTCATGTCCCTTTTAACAAGGGGTAAATTTATAGGACCTTTACCATTAAGTTGACAAGCAAAGTCAAAGGAGACCACTAGATTCTAATATGAGGGCAAAGCAGGGCAGATATAACCTTGCATTTGAGTTCAGTAATAATGTCTAGGAATCCATGTAAGTATGTTTCTCACAAAATAGCAAAATTGGAATTTATTTATGATGTTGATAGACATAATCTAATAATTTCTAACTAAATATATTAAACAGGTGTTGAACTAAGGGATATACAGAGATGCCTCGGGTTTAATCTGGATTTATCTCTGAATGCTGGACTTGAAATCACAGGAAATATTAATTCAGACAATTGCTTAAAGAGAGGTGATGGTAAAATTGGTAAGTATGGCCTAACTTACTAGGGTAAAAAGAAGGAGGAAAGGTCAATGAGCACTGCCCTGTCACTATGAGCCTTGTTTATTGTCTCCCCTCTTTATAAAAAACAACAACAACAACAACAAACTGAAAGTGCTTAAAAACTATTTTATCTTTTTTTTTTCTTTTTTCTTTTTTTGCCAAGCCACACCAGCTTGTGGGATCTTAGTTCACTGGCGAGGGACTGATCCCAGGCCCTCGGTGGTAAAAGCACGGAGTCCTAACCACTGGACTGCCAGGGAATTCCCAAAAGCTATTTTATCTTTACAGTGGTTCCCAAACCATTATAAACACAAGTAACCTGGGGACATGTATTCAATGGTATCATCATTGTGCAGGTCGTGAACTGCACAGCTCTGGAGAATACAGCCATTCACACTGTGGTCATTGTAGATTTGTATTTTTATCATGGCAATGGTAGAAGCCCGATGGTAGAAAAATATCTTGAGGAAAGTTTTCTTTTTTTCCCCTAATTTTAACAAAGCTTCCAAATGGCCTAGTGACAGTGCTATCTGTGTCCATCAAGAAAGGAGAAGGCCAAAGCCATCTCCCTAACTCAATCTTCCACCTGACTCAAAATCCCTAATTCACCTTCACCCAATTGGTCAAAAGGTACGAGCTTCCAGTTATAAGATAAATAAGTACTGGGGATGTAATGTACAACGTGATGACTATAGTTAACAGTGCTGTGTGATGTATTTGAAAGCTGCTAAGAGAATAGATACTAAATGTTCTCATCACAAGGAAAAAATAATTTTTGTAACTATATGAGGTAATGTATGTTAACTAAACTTATTGTGATAATCATTTTGCAATATATATGTATGTCAAGTCATTATGCTCTACACCTTAAACTTATACCATATTGTACGTGATTATATCTCAATAAAACTGGGTGAAAAAAAGAAAATACCTAATCCATCCTTAACATTAAATCAGTACATAACATTTTTAAAAATATAATTTTTTTGGTATAAATATTCTGTTGCTAATCATTAGCAGATTTATAAGCATGAAGTAGTGGAGTTCTCAATTTGTACTCTAATCAGAAATACTTGAGAGCATTCTCAGAAATACAAATGCTTGAGACTCATTTAAAGAGTGATTTAAAGAGTCAGCTGACGCAGAGCACAGGGAGATCAGCTCAGTGCTTTGTGTCCACCTAGAGGGGTGGGATAGGGAGGGTGGGGGGGAGACGCAAGAGGGAGGAGATATGGGGATATATGTATATGTATAGCTGATTCACTTTGTTATACAGCAGAAACTAACACACCATTGTAAAGCAATTATACTCCAATAAAGATGTAAAAAAAAAAAAGTCAGCTGATAGTGGAGAAGTAGAAGAGAGGAAAACCTAATAATTTTAAAAGCATACCAGCCACTAACATGTGGCCATGCTTGGAAACTACTGATGAAGTAAGAAGAAAACTGACCTTGCCATCAAATGTCATAATTTCAAAATTTGGCCATTAAGCTTACTGTGTGATCTTGGGCTAGTCACTCCATCTCTCTGAGGCTCAGTCTTCTCATCTATAAAAATAAAGAAGGATGAACAAAAATCACCTTGAAATTACTTTTTAGTTCAAAAAATTCACAACTCTAAATGATTCACCAAAAGCTTTTTAAAAGCGGTTTAGTCTGGGAGAGACTGAGGGAGAAATAACGTAAAAATTGGGGTGGAAAGAAATTGTGCTTTTTACTTTATTCTTTTTTATACTCTGAAGTTTTTTATAATATTAAAATAGTTTAAAGTAAACTTACACAAAATATAATTATGAAGGTAAGTCTGCAACAAAAAATGTATCCAATCAAGAGTCGTGTTCCCATGTGTGCATGTGCTTAGGTGATGAACTTTGAATTATTAATGTATCTCAAGCATCATACCATTTATATTTTCTTTAAAAAGATGATTGAAATCTATAATTGACTACTAATAAAAATTACCCTTGGAGATTTGGGGTGAAAAAAATTACATAAGTAATATTTATAAGTAAAATTCAATAAATGTACTAGACTATACCTTATGAAAGGGGTTCAATAAATGTCTATCAGATGTCACAGAACTATGCATGCTTCACTTATGTCTTCTTTCTCTTCTCAGAAAACTTCATGAGTGACGACCTCATCGATGATGTTATTTCATTCATAAGAGGAGGAACAAGAAAACATGCAACTGAACTGAAAGAGAAGCTTCTCAAAGGAGCCAGGATGATTAATGTGACTGACTTTGTAAATTGGGCCTCTTCCTTAAATGATGCTCCAGTGCTCATAAATCAAAAGGTAAGAAATATTTATTTTCACATAGAAGATTTTGTCATTTTCTTACTAAATGTAATTGCTGGTTCAGATGAACAGTTAACTTCATCTGAAAGAGATGTGAGCATTCAAATGCACTCCCATCTCATCCCTGAAAGAAGCATGGCATAGAAGAAAGGCACAGAGGGGGCATCAGACCAACCGGGCTGAGTCTGAGTCTCTGCTCCTCACTAGATGTGTAATCTTTTCTGACTTCTGCAACACTGAATTCTCCAGGGCTCCATGTTTATTTTGAGGATTTAATGTGATTGCTTGTATAGAGACTATAGCACAGATTGGTACAAAATAGTTGCACAGAAATTGTTAGTTCCCTTCCTGCTGCCCCAGTTGTCCCTTGCTTTCAGGTGACATCATACCACCACTTCCAACACAGGAGAATTGTATTTATCAAGGGCCTTTGTGAAAGGGAAGTTCATAAGTTCTCAGAAAATAAGACCAAGAGTGAACAATTCTCATGGACAGGAAATCCTTTCCTTTTTGTATCTTGATTATAATAGTCTTCCATTTATAAACCTTTTGGGACTTTACAGTCTTGGTGCTTATTCCTAAGGGGAAAAAGCTACATTATAATTGTAAAGATATAAATGCCAATGTTATTTAGCCTCATCATTCTCTCCCCAAACTAACTATAAAGGCTATGTGCTTTCCTTTATTGCTATTTTGTTCCCGATATTATTAGAAAGTATTTTTCCTACTTTCTTCTATAGCTTTCCATTTTCCCTGTATGTTTCACAATTTTCTTCCCTCGGGTCAAATTTATCTTTGATTGCCCCCTACTTCCTTTTGATTAACTTGAGTTATAAACATGTTGACATTTTTTTTTTTTTTTTCCTTTGGCCACACTACACAGCATGTGGGATCTTAGTTCCCCAACCAGGGATCAAACCCATGCCCCTGGCAATGGGAGTGCGGAGTCTTAACCACTGGACTGGCAGGGAAGTCCAACATGTTGACATTTTTGATAGGACTAGTTATTAGAGAATTGTGTTCCTTCATTCTTCATTACTGTCTTTAAAGAGTGAGTGAAACCACCAAAACTACTTCATTTATGTGAGAGAGAAACTCAGAAACTGGAAAATTGTAATGTACTCTCCCTTTAGGTTGTGGAAATCTACCCAGTTGTAAATGTGCAAGCACATCTGTGAGAGTCTTCACATATTTTGTCCCAAAACTAGGACAAAGAGAAGAAAAAAGTTGTCCAAATTAGCATGCCCGTATATAAAATTAAAATCAGAAGAGACCCCTTTTATTTTGTCATATTTAAATTCATTATCTTGAACTCAGTGAAATAAATCTGTTTCAGAAGATCTTAAATAAAAAAAGAATTGATTCGGAATTCCCTGGCGGTCCAGTTGGTTAGGACTCCACACTTTCACTGTCAAGGGCCTGGGTTCAATCTCTGGTCAGGGAACTAAGATCCCACAAGCTGCATGACCAAAACAAACAAACAAACAAACAAGAAAAAAATTGATTTAGGTGGATGTTTACATTCAGATGGACACCTAAAGTGTCTTGTCTTCTCATTTCTACAAAGGAAGTTCAACTGTCCTTGTATGGATCCAAGACTGTTCTCTGAGGAGGTCTTAATAATAGTCCATCATATTCCAGAGCTGATTTTTAAAATCTCAACTCAATAAAGTATCTGCTGAAGATTTACTACTGGATTTACTAGAACTATTCAAAAACCTTCACAACTCTGTTGGCACAGTCCTACTGGCTGGATGCAAAATATAGTTTTATCCTATTTTTAAGGGCAACTATTGACCCCCAGATTTTTAGATTGGTGGGCATTCTGTCTAAAATAGCTGTATGTTTCTTTCTTCATGAATTGGAAACCTGGACTTTTCATATCAATGTTCTGCCTAAGAAGAAGGCAACCATAGTTAGTCCACCATGAAACACTTTTTAAATTTATCTTCTTGGAGGAGAAGTTCAAAAAATAGTAAAATATTATGGTTTTTATTGACTTCATATGGCTTTTAAATCTCTAGAGACCTGAGATGTAGCTTAATTTGACCTTGAAATAGACTCCAAGTTATTTTGCTCTCATAAATGCAAGTGGTCCTTTGGTTAACTGGCATTTCCATGAGGTAATTAAACAATCTATAATCACTAATTCATTCTTTGGTAATTTGAAGCATTCCATTGTCTGCATATGACATGTCCAAGCACTGGGGATGACCTTAATATTAAAATAATTGGCCCTCCTATTTAATTATGTAAAGAATTGATAAAACCTCTCCCCACTCACACTAAACTGGTTTATATTTAATTCTCTGTAGCAATTTGTCAATTACTTAGGTATTTATGTTGCAAAGAGTTTCTCTTGGAGGAAACAGGAAGAAGTTATATCACTCTAAATTAAAGGCTGTTTAAATATATTACTGAGATTTTCTAAGTAAAGCACTTGGTTTTATTTATATTTATTTTCCACACTAAAGTAACTATGACCATGCTATATTAAGTAGAATCTTGTGGCTTTGATTATCCTTTTGTTTGTGCATCAACAGACCCCAGATCACTTCTTGAGGAATGCCTTGGCCCAGTCCAAGAATTTTCCTTCAGCCCTTCTCCCTGCAGAGGAGATAGGCTGGGTCTCTCTTTCAATATTGACTTTGTCATAGTCTTCAACTTTCATGAAAGTGTATTAATTCCATTCCAGCTTACCTGAATATTAACACAAATGGCTCTACATTTTACCTCAATAGAATAGCTGAACTTCGGTTTCTTGAGCTTACTGCTACAAACTAGTTATAAAGATGTCAGGTGAGAGAAATTACATTTAGTAACAATTGCCTGAGAGATAAAAAGTTTAGGAATTCCTCCAGAGCAGTAGCAGTAAAAATCCGCAGAGCTAGCATACAGCATATTGGCTTCCTGAAAAGTTTTGTTTTTGCATGCTAAAGAACAAAGTTATTCTTGCTTTATTTACTGAAAGGATGTTACAAAATACAATGTCCCCTTTATGAGAACTCATGGGAGATACAGCTCTTAATTCTCAGTTTCAAGGATCATTTTGTTTCTCTTGGGAATCAGGTGAGCTTTTCTTACATGCAAATAATCATTAAAATTCAGTTGTCTTTTTCAATGTGCTGGAAATGTAACCAAATTTATGACTCACCTTGTGCAAATGGATGGGTCCTCCTGCATGAATTTTGTGTATTTGTGTTTCTTTTGCCTTTATCTTGCCTTTTCCGTTCTTTCTCAATTCTCCTTTCCTCATTTCCCTCAACCACTCTTATCCACACACATGTCAAGTTAGATTAAGCTCTTTCTGGAGCAACTTTGAATAATAATGAATTAATTTATCTACCATTTTTGTTATATTATACAACTCTTAGAGTGATGCACCAGATGTTAAAGAACATCAGAATTTTAAAGAGCTGTGGTACCAGTGTTCTACGTTATAGTCATTACAGTTATAATTATATAGTAAAAATCATTCCTAACTCTCTTGTATAGCAATTAAAAAATAAAAACCACTCATTCTTTCAACAAACTACATTTGGTACATATAGTTTCATCAGTTTGGAAGCCTGAAAGAAACCTAAATGTACTTAATATCAAACAGTATTGTCAATTTATTTGTATTTTAGCATGTTGCGTGATAGATTACATCCATGGAAAATGGTAGAAAGAGAAGGGAGTTAGCTAGTATAGGAGAAAAATGAAAACTGTTTTCTTAGTTAACCGCAGGCCAAAGTTCATTAGAAAAACATGCTATTCTTCAAGCAAACTTCAAGAAGTATATTTTAATCGTTCTTTGTCTTCTTCTGGGATTCTCGACTCCTGGATTTGAGGCTCCTCTGAAACTATTTGCCATTGCACATCCTTCCTCTTTATCTGTTTTAACACTGTTTATGCATTTCATCCAAACTGTATTTTCTCCAAGACCCGCTATTCTTGTATCTTCAGTTATCTGGCCTTGACTTTCCTTTGAAAGGTCAGACAAAATGAACTTCTTTTCTTGAAAATCAAGATAACTCCACCACAGGCTTATGTTGTTTGTGCCAATGAGGCAACATTGGTAAGAGGTTTCTTTCTTCCAAATAAACACGTCATAGTTGAAATCTGAATCCTACGTGCTAATTCATAAAAGACTATGCTAGGGGATTGTTGTGGTGACTTCGTAGAAGTTCTTGATATATTCTGGATATGAGCCTATTCTCACATAAAATTGTTACAAATGTCTTCTTTCATTGGAGAACTTTCACCCTTCAATAGTATTCTTGATAACAGATATCCTCTTTTTTACTTTTTAGTTTGAAATAATTTTAGACTTTTAATTGCGCAAATAGTACAGACAGTAAAATTTCGAAAACAGCACAGACTTCACACATACCCTACACCCAGCAGCTCCAACATGTTAACAGCTTACCGAACCATAGTACAGTTATCAAAATCAGAAAAATTAACATTGACTAAATCACAGAGCTTATTTAAATTTCACTGGTTTTTCCCCTGATGTCCTTTTTTCTGTTCCAGGATCCAAGCAGGATCCCGTGCTGCATTTAATTGTCATGTCTCCTTAGTCTCCAGTCTGTGACAGTTCCTTAGACTTTCCTTGTCATTCATGACCTTGGCACTTTTGATGAACATTGATCAGTTATTGTGTCAACTGTCTCTCAGTTTAGGCCTAGAGTAGATTGAGGTTCTGCATTTTTGGCAAGAATACCAAAGAAGTGATGTTGTGTCCTTCTTAGTGCCTCGTATCAGGAATTATGATGTTGATTTCTTTAATGTAGTCAAATGTATATTTCTTTTCACTATAGTTAGTGCTTTTGTGTCCTATTTGAAGTCTTTCCCAACCTCAAGGTCTTGAAGATACTCTCCTATATATTATCTTCCAGAACCTTTATTGTATTGCTTTTACATTTCAATCTACAATCAACCTAGAGTTGTTTTTTATGTGTGCTATAAGTTTGAAGGTCACTTTTTAAAAAATTTCACTAGGAATATCTCATTGTCCTAGAACAATTTATATTGTGTTATTTATTCTATCTATTAGAATCAAGCATTGGTCTACTTTCAAAGTAGACTGTTTTGAAGATCTTCTCCATTATCTTTGTTTTTTAGCAATTTTACTCTAATGTGCCTAGGTGTGAAAAGAACAGTTTTTAACCTTGCTTTTCATTAATGGAGTATCTTGATGCCTTGCACCAGGTTTGTAATATTCTCCACCATTAGTTCTTCAAATACTGCTTCTTATACGTCTCCTTCGGGGACTCAAATTACGTAGATCTTTTACCTTCCCACTCTATCTTTTATGTTTCCTATTGTCTTTCTGTATTTCCTGACTTTGTATCTCTTCATGCTTCATTGTCAATATCTTCTTCTAACCTATATTTCAATTCATTAACTTTACTTCAGTTGTGTCACATCTGCTATTTAACCAGTCCATTAATTTGTATATTATATAGCAAGTTCTAATTCTCTTTATTTTTTTCAAATCTTCTATTTTTAAAAATAATTTGCAGTTCTCTGCTAAAATTTTTAATCTTGTCTCTTACGCTTATGTAAACATAGTTGTTTTAAAGTCTACGTCTGATAACTCAAATCTTGGCATTCCCAAGCTCTGTTTCTCGTTTCTATTATTTCTACTGATTCTCATTCACGTTGGCTCATTTCCTGTGTACCTAGTTACTTTTATTGTGGGCTGGATATTATACTTTAAAAATTGCTATCAGAGTAGCTTGAGGCCTGAGATGCTTTTATTGTCTTCAAAAGAAATATATATTTGTATCTGAAAAGCCTCTGGGGTACTAATGACTCAGGATTATTTTAAAACCAGCTGCAGTCTTTGCCAGGGCTACCTCAATTCCAATTCCCTTTTACTTCTAGGGCTGCAGTCCTTTGGGGCCCAACCCAAAGCAAAACTTGTTTACCTTTGCTGTCCTGAATTCCAAACTTTTTTCCCCAGCCCAGTAACGTGCTGCTCTACCTCTTAGCTCCTCGACTGCCTCTTCCTGATTTAGGAAATGTGTCAAGGGGACTGGTGACCCGGAAGTACTGGGCTCACCTCACTGAACTTCCACCTCCTCCCAGATCTTAGCCTAGTAATGTTTTGTTACCTTGTTAGTTCTCCAGGGCTTTCAAGCAAATTTTTTAATTTTACTTTTATCTTGTTCAGCTTTTCTCACTGTCCTCAGAAAAAGGATTAGTTGACTTTATTTAATCCATCATTACTCTTCGGCAGGAATTTGTGGTGTGTGTGTGTGTGTGTATGTATATATATATATATATAAAACTATTTTTTTAAATAAATTTATTTATTTATTTATGGCTACATTGGGTCTTTGTTGCTGTGCGCCAGCTTTCTCTAGTTGTGGCAAGCGGGGGCTACTCTTCGTTGTGGTGTGTGGACTTATTGAGGTGGCTTCTCTTGTTGTGGAGCACGGGCTCTAGGTGCGCGGGCTTCAGTAGTTGTGGCATGCGGGCTCAGTAGTTGTGTCTCGCAGGCTCCAGAGTGCAGGCTCAGTAGTTGTGGCACACGGGCTTAGTTGCTCAGCAGCATGTGGGATCTTCCCGGACCAGGGCTCGAACCCGTGTCCCCTGCATTGGCAGGTGGATTCTTAACCACTGTGCCACCAGGAAAGTCCTGTGGTATAATTTTTAATCTTGTCTTTTGATTCCAATTGCTTATAAATTTTGTGGTCTCTTATTTCAAAGTACTGTGCCACCAAAGTGTCTCAATTTCTTACAGTTTATCTACTCAAACACCTTTATAGTCACACAATTGAATTTGCTTACATTAAATAGGCATATGATACAAGTTTTCTATACGTGTTTTACATATGTACATAAAACATAGCCCTGTATACTCTATATGTGTTATATCTGTAACATAGCTAAGAATTTTTTGAATTCTGCCCTATATTACTAGAGTAATCTTCTTTCCGTCTTAACACCCTCAAATCTCAACTTCATAGTCATTTTCTCAGGAAAGCCTTTCCAAACTTCCCTGATTCAATGGTAGCAACTATGTATCTTACTCCAGGAATTTAAGTGTACAAAATAAATCATTTAACTTCATTTATTTTAGTATAATTAAATTTGACATTGACATCCCATCCTTCCATGCTGCTGGAAAATTCATCCTTCATTCATTTGTTGGATGGGGTTCAGGGTAGCTCTTGCTTGTCCTGATGCTTCTGTCTGGGAAATGAAGATACGATATATATAAGTATTTAGTCCACGGTGGTCATCCTGATAACCTCATTGTTCAAGTTTACAAGTTCACTTGAAGTCAGGTGGTTGCAAACTTTCCATGCCAACATTGGGCATGGGAGTCATTGACGAAGCTGTAGCCTCTTCCTTGATAGCCACCTTCCCTAGGGGCACTCCAAAGATTATGCTACTTCCCAAAATAGCTGCTAGAGATCTAGCTATGGTTTCCTGCTACTTGAGGTACATGCTAACTCTACCCTCTTCCTGGACTGGAGGAATGCCCCCACCTTGGTGGCATTCTTCCCACACTCCTTCTCCCAACAAAAATTTATCAATGAGTTCAGGCTTTTAGAGAAAAAAATATCAATAAAGAGTTTGCCTTTAGGGGCATTCTGGACTTGGCATCACACACAAACCACCTCTTAGACAAAAGATCACAAGCACTTTCCTACCTTCTGGAAAAGGGGAGGCAGAAAAAAGGCAGCAAAAAGGATTCACAATATGTCAGTAAATTAGCCTGCTAAAACTTTAAATCCCTGACTGTTCATTGTTAAAATACATATACCTGTCCTTTATAGCACCTAGTCACAGTTTCCATTTTAAATTTGTCTGTATGATTATTTTAATATCAGTCCCCTTACCTCCATAATGGGATCTCCATGATTACAGAGATCATGACTAGTTTTGATCACTGGTAGTCTTAAAAGCTAACATCATATCTGGCAATAATAATCATTCAATAAGCCTTTGTTGAATTAATGAAGCAATGAATAAATAATTTAGTGAAAAATATTGCACAAGCTCTGTCTATAGAAAAAGACCTAAAATTAAATGTTTTGCTCTCTTGCAGCTGTCTCCAATATATGATCTGATTCCAGTGAAAATAAAAGATGCACACCTAAAGAAACAAAATTTGGAAAGAGCCATTGCAGACTACATCAATGAATTCAGTGTAAGAAAATGCCAACCGTGCGAAAATGGAGGGAATGTGATTCTGCTGGACGGACAATGTTTGTGTTCCTGCCCAAACAAGTTCGAGGGAGTTGCCTGTGAAATCAGAAAATAGAAAATCTATGAAGGTGAGAACAACTCCTTTGATATTATTAAGGACAAAAACATACATTTGGGGGTTATTTAATTTGAAAACTAGCTCTTGAATTAATTTGCGCTAGACTTCTAGATTATCCATATAGACAGAAGATAAAGATTGAATGAATAGTGGAAATAGACAAATCAGCCTTTATGTGTCATTTAGCACACAAATTAAAAATCTACCTCTACATCTAAACAGAACTATAAACAAATAATAAATTGTAATGATTGTATTACTTTTTAATTATAAAAAATGTTCATATAAAGAGAAAAGCTTACAGAAATATAACAAACATCCAGGTGGACATATACTCATCATGTGCATATATGTGTGTGCATACATATAGGTAAATACTTCAGAACCTTTTTATAAGAAGAACAATCACAGATACAATAGAGTACTTTGTACCACATCACCTCCCCCACAAAAAAAGCCCAGGTCCATTCTTCTCTCCCACACTACTCAGATACAGTCACTTTCTTTTTTTTTTTTTTTCCAGTTTTATTGAGATATAATTGACATAGAGCATTGTATAAATTTAAGGTGTACAGCATAATGATTTGACTTACATGGATCATGAAATGATTATCACAATGTTTAGTGAACATCCCTCATCTCATCTATAAATAACAAAATTAAAGAAATAGAAAAAAATATATATGTTTTCCTTGTGATAAGAACTCAGGATTTATTCTCTTAACGACTTTCATATATAACATACAGCAGTGTTAATTATATTTACCATGTTGTACATTACATCCCTAGTAGTTATTTATCTTATAATTGGAAGTTTTACCTTTTTGACTGCCTTCATCCGCTTCCCCCTCCTGCCAATGCTGCCTCTGGTCACCACAAATCTGATCTCTTCTTCTATGAGTTTGTTTGTTTATTTGGTTGGTTTTGAAGTATAATCGACCTAAAACACTATGTTAGTTCCTGTTACACAGCATAGTGATTCGATATTTCTATACGTTTCAAAATGATCACCATGGTAAGTCTAGTTACCATCTGTCACCATATAAGATATTATGTAGTTATTGACTACATTCCTTACACTGTACATTCCATACTCCTGACTCATATTTTATACCTCTTAATCTCTCTCACCTATTTCTTTCTTTCCTTCACCCTCCTTCTCTTATAGTCACTTTCATTAAGTTAGAGTGTATCCTTCCAGTCCATATTTTTTACTTGTACTAAATACATCTGTACCAATAAGAAAATACTCAATGTTGTTTTGGATTTTTAAAATTTACATAAATGGTATTTACTGAATTTTAATTTTGCAATTTTAACTTTACTAGTGTTTAAGAAAACTGAGTTTCTGCACTTTTTACAGCTAATCATCTGAAATCATATTATTTTACTTTTTTCAAGGAAGAATGACTTTAGCTCTGTTTCTAATACCAAGAGGATCTCCTTGGTCTTTCATTCTGGTAGAATTAATTAGAATCCTAATAGATAAGTAAGATTTAGCTCAACTGTTAATTATCACAAGATTAGCTAATTAGATTAACTTCCTATGGAAATCATAGCTTACATTTTTGATTGAATAAGCAGTTTCCTACAACAAAATGTCTGAAACAATTATGTAGTTTCCTCAAACAAAGATTCACAGTCTCAAGTTTATCATTCAAACATACTTTCAACTACTGCTACAAAAATTTTTTTACAAAATTTTTAATATTACAGGAATGTCTTTTGCCCTTCTTAGCAAACACAGAAACTCAACAACATGGTGACAATATACATGTTTAGATTTCTCTGAAATTTTAGGATAATTGATTTTTCCTATATACTGTCTCTGTCTCTCATCTATCTAAAATGTCAACCCAATGTTCTGTATTCCAAAAAGCATTAGTAGTCTCCAAAAATCCATACTCAAGACCACTGTTTTCTACCTGTTTCTCTCTATGTGGACTATTCTGCAACTTTCTGTGATTTCTTCAGCTCTGCCTTCTAATTTTTCAGTTCTTTTTTTCAGCTATGTATAGGCTATACCGTTTAACCAATCTATAGAGGATTTTAAAAAATTATTTTAATTATAAAATAATTTTAATTAAATTATAAATAAATTTAATTTCTGTATGTTTTGTTTTGTTTTAAGTCTATTTTTTTTTCTTTCCTGGCCTACTGGATTTTTCCTATTTTTGTTTCTTTGAACATGTTAAATATGTTTATATAGAAGTCTCTCTCAGATTGATCCAGAATATATAGTTTCTGCATGTACTCATTCTCATAGCATTTTGTTCTTCCTTGAGTACTTAAGAATTTTTCATCGCAGGCCTCGTCTTCAGGGGAATTTGTTTCCTGTGGGAACTTTGTCTACTCTGGGTAGTGAAGGTAATCCTAAGGTTGTTTGCTTCTGGGGAAGCCCCATTGTTTTCATCCCTTTGCACCAGTTTTTCATGTAAATGTCTTGGTTTGAGTTCTACATTTTGGATTTATGGATAATGAAAATCAAGGTCCCTCCTCCTATATGTGTATCACATTTTTGTAAACACTGGTATCTTCTGGTTGACTTTTCATGCCTGATCAATGATGGTCCACGAGTTCCTTGCTGAGACACTAGACCACAGTGAAACCTTTCTTGCTGAGTCTTTCCATTGAGGGAGCTCTTCCAGGTATCCAGTTTTCTGCAGAATGTTCAATTCCAGCTTTCCACACAAACTGGGCCGACCCCCTTCATGAAGTTGAAAACCTTAAGACGTCATTTTTCTTTTTGCATACTATTTACCTAGGGTGAAAGGCTCTGCAACTTTCTCCTCCATCAATCAATCCAACCTCCCTCTCCTTATGTGTTTCTACTTCTTCCAGACGAGTGGTTCTCAATCAAGTTACTCATTGTATTTACCTGGTTAATTTTTTTAAAAAGGGCAAAAAGAGAAACACAACAAAACAGATATCCATCCCAAGTTAATTAAACCAGAACCTTTGTGGTGGATATTGCCTGGCCATGGTTCTCTTTTTCTTCTTTTCTCTCTTTCTTTCTCTCTTTCTTCCTTTCTTTCTCTCTTTCTTCCTTTCTTTCTTTCTTTCTTTTTCTTCCTTTCTTCTTTTAAATCCTCTTGTTATTCTAATCTATAGCCAGGGTTAAAAACCTCTATTCTGGACCCAGGCCAATTAACACCTCCAATGAAATCTCCTCCAGCATCTTCAGGCATCAGTTCTCTGTCTACGCTCCCTGAGCACTTTCCCCCCTGCTCTTCCAGCACTAATCACACTTACTCTCCCGACACAAGATGAACATCACCTCTAGTTTGGAAATGTGTCTTATATCTTAAATCTCACTCTTCTCCCAGCGCCTAGACAGTATCTCACACATTATGGTACAACAAGATAAAAGGATGAATAAATGGGTGGGTGGATTGACCCAAAGTTGAAGTTCTATTAATCATTAAGATTTGATAATCTTTTGTTTTTTTCCTAGGATTGCCAGCCAAAAAAAAAAAAAAAAAAGAGAGCTGCTGTTTGTTTCCCTGGGATCGTATGGAAAGAAAAACATCAGGACCTTCCAGAGATCAGGACCTGCCAAATGAAAAGCAACGTGCTTCATGAAAATCCTGCCAACCTCTGAAGCCTCCTCTCTCTTAGATCCACAATGCTTCTTTTCCTCCTTAAACTCCTATGATGTTTCCATTTTTTATTCCCTAATGAGGAGAGTCAGCAGTGAAATATGCCAGGACTGCTTTCTCCCACAGCCAATGCCAATCCCTTGCTAACAAAACAAAATTGAATTAAAAAGAGAGTGTTGGTTAAAAAGATTTAAAGTAATTGCGAAAGTTCTTTGTATGATGAATACGTTCTGCCAGTTCCATTACCACAAGTCTGTATCATGCCATGCCGTTGTGCTCTTGTTTACGTTCTTGCATCTTGTTCTGTCATTCTTGGATACATGCATGCATTCATTCTGCAAATACTTGCCGAACACCTACCGCAAGCACAGAACTCTGCTTTTTTAAGTCTTAGCTCTCTGATTTAACTCTATGTCTCCAAGGAGAAAAGTGTATTGGATTTGCAACCAAAAACCATTAGGTTAAATCAGGTGAAATTGTCTCTATTTAGTCATATTTTACCAAAAACAAAACAAAACCCCAAATTCAGTGATTTCATATGATCCAACTTAATACCTAGCCTTATGAGTTGCATAAGGTTAAGTCTACCCACATAAGGAGCTAATTAAAGGAGCTGGCTATACAATTTTATTCATTAGATAGCATGGCACTTAAGACCTGAGAGCTTTGAAAAGGTCCGAGAACCCTAAAAGAAGAAGAAGGAGAAGGAAGGAGAAAAGAAGGGCTCAAGGTACAAGGGGAAAAAGACAAAATCAGAATTAATACATTTTTAATTAAATGTCAACAACATTATCATGTCAATTCGCTCATTGTTTTTTATTAATAAAATTTTCACACCTTTATAAATAAATTTAAGTTAGTTTTCCTCACTTCACAGAAATTCTCAAGAATGTACATGATTGCTGAGAAATCACAATACAAATAATTTCAAAAGCAAAATTTAAAAACTAATTTTCAAGGATTTTTTTTTTCCAGCAAAGAAAAATGTTGTTGGATATGAGATGTATTTTAATGTAAGGTAGGACACAGAGATAGTTCTCTAAAAATAAAAGTGTCAGGCCCTTTAGGGTATAAAATAGCATTGGTACTCAAGAAAATACCTATTTCCTGCCCCCCAGAAACCTGAGTGAATCAGAAAGAATTAGGATGTTAAATACATACAAATACTGAACTCTGGTGTGTTCTTAGACAATCCACTGTTGAGAGAGTTTCTGATGTAGAGCATCTGGATTAAGGTAGAGTTACCATAGTAACTACTGAGAATTCCTTGCATCCTTGTGAATTACAAATTGTCAAACAAGAAAAGAGCTGAGCCTCGACCAGACTCCTGAGGGTCAGCTTAATGATTTATCAGAGTCCCTTTCCTGGAAATGGGGGAAAGATTGTAGGTTCACTGTTGACAGTGAGACTCTCCAACTTCCTCCAAAGGTGGCAAATCTGGTAGAGCATTTCCAGCAGGGTGCACCACTGAGACACCAGAAACTGCCCGGCAGGAATCAGCATAGAGGAAGAATCACCAGAAATTGGGGGAGATGAGGACCTTCCGGAGGCTAAGGCTTACATGGCTCATCCTGGATTGAGGTTTCCTGAGAAGGGAAGTCCTAGCTTGGTCTGGCCAGACTCACTGCAGTATAACCCACACATGCTCTCTGAGATGGCACACCACAAATTCAAAGAGCAAGGGATGTGTGAGGGAAACAGTCCTCTAATGCTCAGGCCGTACATTCAGATCATTATACTGAGCTCCAGCCATTATCAAAGGACCTGGGAAAGCAGGATGGGCATTCGTGTTTCCTTGGTCCTAATAAGAAAAAAAGCTTCAGAGAATTGCTACATTTTTACGCTTTTACCTTTTTATACTTAAAACTCAGGTTGCTTATTCATTCTACTGATGACATTGGTAGACATATGCCTGCTCCCTGCCAACACATACCAGCTTTACACCATGGTCTCCCCAAGGCCTTTTGAGTGTGTATTTGATTGTAAACATAGCAGAACACTGCATCCAAAAACCCCACAAGAGCAGGTCCTGAGTTAGTGTCCCAATATTTATGAAAAACAACCCAAAATGGTGAATAGAGACTAGGCTCAGCTTACATTTATTTTCAAAGAAGATAAAACTTCTCTCTCTCTCTCTCTTCCACACACTCACACACACAGACACACACACACACACATATAAATAATTTGTAGGACAACCATCTATCTTTCTGCCCACCAACCCTCTCCCAGCCCCTCCACCACCACCTCATGTTCATTACCCCCTACTATACTAAGAACAGTGAAATGGTTCAAGAGAATGGAATGGCTTTTTAACAGTAGACAGATTACTAAACTCCTAAACCCCAAGATATGCCCGGGGTTAGTAATATATCCTTCATAGAATTGTTAGGTTGATTCATTGAGATAAAGCATAAATAACCTTGGCACCTAATAGCAATAAATTGTAGCTGTTGCTATGGTATCATGCAAGGCTACTGATATAAATCTTTTCAAATTTCACTCTAATGTTTGTGACATTAGACAGCCAAGAGGATTAAACCTGAAAATGGAGGATAACTGTATATGGCAGAGTGGCTTAGTACCCTCCTCTAAATAATTAGTGAGTTCACTGACTTATTTTAAGAGGAGGTGTTTTTGGAGATTGGTTCAAGGTGGCTGAGTAGAAGGACATGCTCTCACTCTCTCTTGTGAGAGCCCAGAGTCACAACTAACTGCTGAACAATCATCAACAGGAAGACACTGGAACTCACCAAAAAAGATACCCCACATCCAAAGACAAGGGAGAAGCAGCAATGAGATGGTAGGAGGGGCACAATCACAATAAAATAAAATCCCATAACCGCTGGGTGGGTGACTCACAAACTGGAGAACAATTATGCCATAGAAGTCACCTGGAGTGAAGGTTCTGAGCTCCACGTCAGGCTACCCAACCTGCGGGTCTGGCAACGGGAGGAGGAATTCCCAGAGAATCAGACTTTGAAGGCTAGTGGGATTTGATGGCAGGATTTCGACAAGACTTGGGGAAACAGAGACTCCGCTCTTGGAGGGTACACACAAAGTAATGTGCACATCAGGATTCAGGGGGAAGGAGCAGTGACACCACAGGAGACTGAACCAGACCTACCTGCTACTGTTGGAGGGTCTCCTGCAGAGGCAGGGGGTGGCTGTGGCTCACCACAGGGACAAGGACACTGGCAGCAGAAGTTCTGGGAAGTACTCCTTGGCACGAGCCCTCCCAGAGTCCACCATTAGCCCTACCAAAGAACCTCTAGGCCCCAGTGCTGGGTCGCCTCAGGCCAAACAACCAACAGGGAGGGAACTCAGCCCTACCCATCAGCAGACTAGCAGATTAAAGTTTTACTCAGCTCTGCCCACCAGAGCAACACCCAGCTCTACCCACCACCAGTCCCTCCCATCAGGAAGCTTGCACAAGCCTCTTACATAGCCTCATCCACCAGAGAGCAGATAGCAGAAGCAAGAAGAACTACAATCCTGCAGCCTGTAGAAAGAAAACCATATCCACAGGAAGACAGACAAAATAAAAAGGCAGAGGACTATGTACCAGATGAAGGAACAAGATAAAACCTCAGAAAAACAACTAAATGAAGTGGAGGTAGGCAACCTTCCAGAAAAAGAATTCAGAATAATGATAGTGAAGATGATCCAGGACCTTGGAAAAAGAATGGGAGTAAAGATCAAGAAAATGCAAGAAATGTTTAACAAAGACCTAGAATTAAAGAACAAACACCTAGAAGAATTAAAAAACAAACAGAGATGAACAATACAATAATTGAAATGAAAACTACACTAGAAGGAATCAGAATAGCAGAATAACTGAGGCAGAAGAACGGATAAGTGACCTGGAAGACAGAATGGTGGAATTCACTGCCGCAGACCAGAATAAAGAAAAAAGAATGAAAAGAAATGAAGACAGCCTAAGAGACCTCTGGGACAACATTCAACGCACCAACATGCACATTATAGTGGTCCCAGAAGAAGAAAAAGAGAGAGAAAGGACCAAGAAAATATTTGAAGAGATTATAGTCGAAAATTTCCCTAACACAGGAAAGGGAATAGCCACCCAAGTCCAAGAAGCACAGAGAGTCCCAGGCAGGATAAACCCAAGGAGAAACACACTGAGATGCATAGTAATCAAATTGACAAAAATTAAAGAGAAAGAAAAATTATTGAAAGCAACAAGGGAAAAACGACAAATAACATAAAAGGGAGCTCCCATAAGGTTAACAGCTGATTTCTCAGCAGAAACTCTATAAGCCAGAAGGGTGTGGCATGACATATTTAAAGTGATGAAAGGGAAGAAACTACAACCAAGATTACTCTACCTGGCAAGGATCTCATTCAGATTTGATGGAGAAATCAAAAGCTTTTCAGACAAGCAAAAGCTAAGAGAATTCAGCACCTCCAAACCAGCTCTACAACAAATGTTAAAGGAACTTCTCTAAGTGGGAAACGCAAAAGAAAAGGACCTACAAAAACAAACCCATAACAATTAAGAAAATGGTAATAGGAACATACATATCAATAATTACCTTAAATGTGAATGGATTAAATGCTCCAACCAAAAGACACAGGCTCATTGAATGGATACAAAAACAAAACCTGTATACATGCTGTCTACAAGAGACCCACTTCAGACCTAGGGACACATACAGACTGAAAGTGAGGGGATGAAAAAAGATATTTCATGCAAATGGAAATCAAAAGAAAACTGGAGTATCAATACTCATATCAGATAAAATAGACTTTAAAATAAGGAATGTTACAAGAGACAAGGAAGGACATTACATAATGATCAAGGGATCAACCCAAGAAGAAGATATAACAATTATAAATATATATGCACCCAACATAGGAGCACCTCAATACATAAGGCAAATGCTAACAGCTATAAAAGAGGAAATTGACAGTAACACAATAATAGTGGGGGACTTTAACACCTCACTTACACCAATGGACAGATCATCCAGACAGAAAATTAATAAGGAAACAAAAACTTTAAATGACACAATAGACCAGATAGATTTAATTGATATTTATAGGACATTCCATCCGAAAACAGCAAATTACACTTTCTTCTCAAGTGCGCACGGAACATTTTCCAGGATAGATCACATCTTAGGTCACAAATCAAACCTTGGTAAATTTAAGGAAATTGAAATCATATCAAGCATCTTTTCCAACCACAATGCTATGAGATTAGAAATAAATTATAAGGAAAAAAACGTAAAAAACAGAAACACAGGGAGGCTAAACAATACTTTACTAAATAACCAAGAGATCACTGAAGAAATCAAAGAGGAAATCAAAAAATACCTAGAGACAAATGACAATGAAAACACAATGATCCAAAACCCATGGGATGCAGCAAAAGCACTTCTAATAGAGAAGTTTATAGCAATACAATCCTACCTCAAGAAACAAGAAAAATCTTGAATAAACAATCTAAACTTACACCTAAAGGAACTAGAGAAAGAAGAACAAACAAAACCCAAAGTTAGTAGAAGGAAAGAAATCATAAAGATCAGAGCAGAAATAAATGAAATAGAAACAAAGAAAACAATAGCAAAGACCAATAAAACTAAAGGTTGGTTCTTTGAGAAGATAAACAAAATTGATGAACCATTAGCCAGACTCATCAAGAAAAAGAGGGAGAGGACTCAAATCAATAAAATTAGAAATGAAAAAGGAGAAGTTGCAATGGACACCGCAGAAATACAAAGCATCATGAGAGACTACTACAAGCAACTCTATGCCAATAAAATGGACAACCTGGAAGAAACAGACAAATTCTTAGAAAGGTATAACCTTCCAAGACTGAAACAGAAAGAAATAGAAAATATGAATAGACAAATCACAAGTAATGAAATTGAAACTGTGATTAAAAATCTTCCAACAAACAGAAGTCCAGGACCAGGTGGCTTCACAGGTGAATTCTATCCAACATTTAGGGAAGAGCTAGCACCCATCCTTCTCAAACTCTTCCAAAAAACTGCAGAGGAAGGGGACACTCCCGAACTCATTCTATGAAGCCACCATCATCCTGATACCAAAATCAGACAAAGATACAACAAAAAAGAAAACTACCGACCAATATCACTGATGAATATAGATGCAAAAATCCTCAACAAAATACTAGCAAAGAGAATCCAACAACACATTAAAAGGATCATACACCATGATCAAGTGGGATTTTTCCCAGGGATGAAAGGATTCTTCAATATACAGAAATCAATAAATGTGATACACCATATTAACAAATTGATATACCATATTGATCATCTCAATAGATGCAGAAAAAGCTTTTGACAAAATTCAACACCTATTTATGATAAAAACTCTCCAGAAAGTGGGCATAGAGGGAACCTACCTCAACATAATAAAGACCATATATGACAAACCCACAGCGTTTACATCATTCTCAGTGGTGAAAAACTGAAAACATTTCCTCTAAGATCAGGAAGAAGACAAGGATGTCCACTCTTGCCACTATTATTCAACATAGTTTTGGAAGTCTTAGCTGTGGCAATCAGAGAAGAAAAAGAAATAAAAGGAATACAAATTGGAAAAGAAGAAGTAAAACTGTCACTGTTTGCAGATGACATGACAGTATACATAGGTAATCCTGAAGATGCCGCCAGAAAACTACTAGAGCCAATCAATGAATTTGGTAATGTTGCAGGATACAAAATTAATGCACAGAAATCTCTTGTATTCCTGTACACTAACAATGAAAGATCAGAAAGAGAAATTAAGGAAACAGTGCCATTCACCACTGCAACAAAAAGAATGAAATACCTAGGAATAAACCTACTTAAGGAGGTAAAAGACCTGTACCCAGAAAACTATAAGACTGATGAAAGAAATAAAAGATTACACAAACAGATGAAGAGATATACCATGTTCTTGGATTGGAAGAATCAATATTGTGAAAATGACTATACTACCCAAAGCAATCTACCTTGCACAGTGCAACCCTCTTGCACTGTTGGGGGAATGGAAATTGATACAGCCATTATGGAGAACAGTATGGAGGTTCCTTTAAAAACTAAAAATAGAATTACCATATGACCCAGTAATCCCACTACTGGGCATATACCCAGAGAAAACCATAATTCAAAAAGACACGTGCATCCCAATGTTCATTGCAGCATTGTTTACAATAGCCAGGTCATGGAAAGAACCTAAATGCCCATTGACAGAAGAATGGATAAAGAAGATGTGGCACATATATGCAATGGAATAATACTCAGTCATAAAATGGAATGAAATTGGGTCATTTGTAGAGATGTGGATGGACCTAGAGACTGTCATACAGAGTGAAGTAAGTCAGAAAGAGAAAAACAAATATCATATGTTAATGCATATATGAGGAATCCAGAAAAATGGTACAGCTGAACCAGTTTGCAAGGCAGAAACAGAGACACTGATGTAGAGAACAAACATATGGACACCAACGGGGGAAAGCGGGGGGTGGGGAGGGAGGTGGTGGTGGGATGAATTGGGATATTGGGATTGACGCATATACACTAATATATATAAAATAGATAACTAATAAGAACCTGCTGTATAAAAAATAAATAAATAAAATTAAAAAAAAAAAACTTAACAGCAAAAAGAAAACACAAAAAAATTAACCTGGTTAGATTTACAAACTGTTAAGTTCTGAATATGCTTTCTGTTCTTGTAACCACTTACCTGAATATAATTTTACCCTGATGATACTTAAAAAAAATAAAATAAAATAAAATGGAGAAGGTGTTTTTTCTGTGGCAAAATACATATTACATAAAGTTTACCATTTGGCCACTATTAAGTGTACAGTTTAGTGGCTTTTAAGCACATTCACATTATGCAGCAATCACCACTCTCCACCTCCAGAAGTTTTTCATCATCCCAAACTGAAACTCCGTTTGCCGTTTCATTACAATACGCATTGTATTGTACACATTAAACTGTAACTCTCCATTCCCTACTGCCCCAGCCATGGTAGCCACTGTTCCACTTTCTATCTCTATGAATTTGACTATTTCAGGTACCTCAGATAAATGAACTCACAAAACATTTGTCCTTTTGTATCTGATTTATTTCATTTAGTGTAATATCTTTTGTGTTTGAGGGTTTTAGTTTGTTTTTTTATAATAACCATCCTAATGGGTATGAAGTGGTATCTCATTGTGAGTTTGAAGTACACTTCCCTAATTATTAATGATGTTGGGCATCTTTTCATGTGGTTATTGGCTTTAGTATATTTTCTTTGAAGAAATGTATGTCCAAGTCCTTTGCCTATTTGTTAATCAGGTTTTTTGTTGTTGTTGAGTTGTAGGAGTTCTCTATATATTCTGGAAATTAATCCCTTATCAGATATTTGATTTGCAAGAAGTTTTTAATGTTGAAGTCTAATTCATCTACTTTTCCTTTTGTTGCCTGTGCTTTTGGTGTCATACTCAAAAAATCACTGGATCCAATGTCAATGTCATGCAGCTTTTCCCCTATGTTTTCTTCTAAGAGTGTTATAGTTTTATGAGCTCTTATGTTTAGGTCTTTGATCCATTTTGAGTTAATTTTTGTATATGGTATAAGGTAAGGTTCCAACTTCATTCTTTTGCAATGTGAACATCCCAGTATCATTTGTTTTTTTTGTTTTGTTTTGTTTTGTTTTGTTTAACAAAGATCCATGATAGATTTTTTTTTTTTTAACTTTTGGGTTTATTTATTTATTTATTTATGGCTGTGTTGGGTCTTCGTTTCTGTGCGAGGACTTTCTCTAGTTGTGGCAAGTGGGGGCCACTCTTCATCGCGGTGCGCGGGCCTCTCATTATCGCGGCCTCTCTTGTTGCGGAGCACAGGCTCCAGACGCGCAGGCTCAGTAATTGTGGCTCACGGGCCTAGTTGCTCCGCGGCATGTGGGATCTTCCTAGACCAGGGCTCGAACCCGTGTCCCCTGCATTGGCAGGCAGATTCTCAACCACTGCGCCACCAGGGAAGCCCCCCAGTATCATTTGTTGATCGGTGATTTTTTAACCGTGTGTTAGCCTACTAAAGTCAGTCTACCTGGAAAGGACAAGAGAAAAGAGGGTCAGGGTGACATTGAGTCATTTCACAAATTGTGTTCTATTACATTTGTTTTCATAGTTACATTATAGATACCCCAAGTCTGCCATATAGCATTATTAAATAGTAGTATTTAGTTCCAAAAGGTACTACAGAATTGAAAATAGAAATATTCCTATTCTTCTGACCAAAAAGAAAATTGTCACTAGGTTACACTCAGGTATGACCAATTTTGTATTAAGTCATAAATAATTTTGTGTTTAGGAAGGCTTCCAGTCTGACAAATCTTCATTTGAGCAATAGGGTACCAAAAAGACTAAGGTTGAAAGAAACTAACACAACATGTAAAGCAACTATATACACCAATAAAAATTTAAAAAAACAAAAAAGAAAGACAGTTTGAGTAATTTTTCAAATGGAGAGAAGGAGAGAATAGGGTGATCCTAAAGTGAAAAAAAAAAAAGAAAGAAACTCAAGGAAAAAGAGTATAAACTGGAGATGCTTTTAAATTGACTAATTTAAACAAATTTGAAATATATTCTGAATGCAAAAAAAGGTGTAAGGCTTCATCAGTATTTATCTTGTACTGAAATGGAAATATTTCTATTTTAAAATTAAACACACAACAGACTAGGAAAATGAGTATATTCACACCTGCACTTAATTGACAGTGGGACAGCATAAGAATTCCAGGAATGGGGGAGTGATCCATTTCCCCTTTGTCATCTTCTCTGAGTCTGTAAATTCCCAAAGCGCTTCAGTTCATTTTCCAACCTTTCTGGCCTAACCTTCCTGTTTGGAAGGAAACTGGGAATAAATGAATGAATGCAGAAGGACAAAAAGAAAAATAGATCTATTTTTCATGTAGGACCTTTTCTTTCTTTTATTCATTAAAGAGCAATTGTTGTTAACAAATCTTCAAGTGCAACAATCAGTCCAATGAGGGTGTGTATTTTGATGGTGTCAGTTAAATCTTTTGTTGGAGATCCAGTGAGATAAAAGGATTACAAGACTCAACAGACTCCCACAGAGCTCTAGGAGTTCCCCAAATCCCAAGAGAGGGTAAGATACAAATTATATCCCAAATAAGAAAGTAGTAAGTAAATTAATATATAACATAGGATTCTTCTAGAAGCTTTGTTCTTTGTTTCTTTGCTCTCCAAGTTAATTGGTTTGATAAAAGACTCCTTAAGTAAAGTTTAGATTATTTCTCCATTGTCCTATTTCAGCAGGTTTTTTTTTAGAGTTTAGTAAACATTTGCCTGGGATTGGGTTTAAATTGTAGAGACAATTGTTCCCTGCCCTTCTTGAGTTTAAATACATTTTACTCATCTTGTAAGCAGATAGGGTAGGGGGTCCCTAGAGAAAAAGAACCAGGCATGGCTTTCTTGACATAAGAGAAGCCATTTTTGGCCTAAGCCATTTAGTGCTCTAAGCCTGGCCACAAAGTCCTTTAACAGGTCTCAGTAATTAATGATCTTAAAGGAACAAATAAACGACTGTTATCAGGCAAGAAAAATAACAATAGCTAAGCTAATATAACAGTTGTAAAGACTCCTAGTTCTATTTCAAGGGTAAAGATTAGCCTGAAGCCCTCAACCACCAGATCAGCTGGAATCTAAGAGATGATGATGTTGACCTTTGCTGAGCCTCCTGACTTCAGTCAACTAAAGCTTGGATTCCGTTGACCGCCCAAGCCCCTTCATGAATATGCATATATCCTTACCTTAAAACTCCCCCAGTTTTGCTGTTCGGGGAGGTGCTTCTTTGGGAAAGATCCCTGGTGTTCTGCTTACGGGCTGCAAGTAATCAATCCTTCCTTCTCCTGGGCTTTGGCTTGGTTGTGTCTTTTAGCTCAACACCCACCAAGGGGCAAACCCAGTTTTGGGGTAACAATCCTATTGAAATATAATAGGAATTCTCCTTCTACTGAAAGGTGAATTGATTTTTCACTGAAGTTGATTAATACTTTTTTTCTTCCTAGTTCATTGATGTTCTGAAAGGGTTAAGGCCTCCTTTCATCAAAAATAGAAAGTACAAGAGTGAAAAAAATCCATTTTGTTTTCAAAACAAAAAGTGAAAGAGAAATAAGCCAAATCAAGGAACTAGCCGTTTCCTCCCGCACAACTTTTTAAAGCGTGCCTTTTCTTATCCTGCTTTTTTCCTGCTCCTTTCCATTTGGCTATTCCATATCTCTCCACACAAGGAAACTAGAATTTCCTTGAATTTCTATGAATCTATTTTGTGAGTCTGAGTTGTTCTTTCCTGGCAAGGTTCAAATGCGTGTCGATAAAAGGCAAGTTTACAAAATAATGAAGTTTTAGCTGACCAGTTTCCTAGTCTGGAAACATAAGGGGTCACTTAACATTCCTGTGCTTTCACTTCATCATCAAAAAGCACCAATGTAGTGACCATCTCCCAGTGTTTGACAATATTTTAGCCAAGAGTTCTCCTACAGCTTCCCATAAAGGATGGGCTTCAAGGGAGGCTGTACACACGCAGAATTAGTGTGCAAACCATATACTGCTGTCATCAGATTCTGAAAGGAACCCGTGAGTCACAAAAAAAGCTTTAAAAAAATAAAAGCTACTCTAGGATATTAGGGTGACAGAAGGAAGTATGAAAATTAATTCGTACTGTAGGAGTTTCGGATCTGGTTAGGGAGCCAAACTTAATGCGACCGATACAATGGGAGAACTATAAAAAGGAAACATATCAAAGAGCTTCATTTCGTGGTGCAGTCTGCAGGAGTCCAGAAAAAGGGAGAGATGAGTGAGCCAGCGGCACAGAAGGCTTCCTGGAAGAGGTGAGACTCAACATCCTCCTGTTCTCCTATCTCAGGGGTCTTGCCCAGGCCTGTGATTGTTGGGCACGTAAAGCAGATGATCATCTGTTTCTTTTCTAAAATGTTAGCCATTCAGGTTATAAAGCTGAAACTGTGTAAGAGTTTATAAGTCTTTCTAACCCTCTGTGCTAACAACTTCAACCATACTCCTTTCAAAACCTGATAGATACAACAGTGACAACGTTTTTAAATAAGGCTCGATAAGTAGTGTTACTTACATTGTCATTAGTGTTCTCGCCCTCCATCTTGTAAATTGACTTTAAAAAAAACGAAGCTGGATTCACCAGTCCCCCCCAAACCCCACCATGTCTCTGGGCCTCACAGTCTCCATCTAGCTGTCACTTTGTACCAGGGAGACAGCCTCATTTTACCATTGCCTGAACAAAAACAGTTCTCTAGAATGCAAATTTATGAAAAGAGATTTGAAGAATTATAACCATTTTTGTGTTCTCTAAGCTACTTCTCCCTTCCACTAGCAGGAATAACTGCAGCACCCATACCACAAAAAAATAACTTTATCTTCTTCAGATGGTATCATTATATTGTTTGTGTGTCAGCTTTCTTGCATTTCCTGTTTCCTCTTCCTGCTCAAGGATTTACATACTTCATTGAGTTCACAGGAAATGTGCTCACATAAGTGATACTTGAAACATGTTTTTTTAAGTAAAATGATTATGCTCCGAAAACTAAAAATAAACACTTATTGGTGAGTTATGAGTTATGGATGAGAGCTACAGCTAGCCTGTTTTTTCTTAGCCAAGATACTTCTCTTAAATATATTTTTGAGAGACTGCTGAATTTATGTCAGTAACAACTAAAAATCACCTTAATCTGCAATTAGAAATAAACACAAAATGAAATGGAACTCAAATGAATAAATTGAAACTCAACATTCTCTTAACCAGAGACTTGTACAGTTAGCTACATTGTTAATGGAAATTGCTCGATTTCCGTTTATCTTGTAAGTTTTGTCCCAATTACCCGCCCAGAGAGAAAATCATAGAATGACCAAGAATAAGTAATTATTATGGAGCGCATGGTGAAAATATGTTGATAAACTTGGTAGTAAACAGTGTCAGAGCATCAGTATTATTTCTACAGTACTATCAAGTTATTGCCTGCTAATCTATCACCTTCCTCGTACGAGTTGCTTGCTCCTCCTTTTAGAGCCTGGGCTTGCCTGCATTTTGAAACCTCCTGGGGAACTTTAAAAAACACTGATGCCTGGGTCTCAAAGTAGAGATTTTTATTTAATGGTCTGGGGTTAAGCCCGGAAACTTGGATTTTTAAAAGCTTCCCAGGTGATTTTAACGTGCTGCCAGATGAAAACCCTCTGCTTTAGACCCTAAATTGTACTGTTCCAACAGATAGTGGATGAGAGGCTTTTCAGTTAAGCTAGAGAATGTCTCCATTTTAAGGTCTTCTGGCAATGGCTTATGTCTAAAAGAATGCCTGGTTCTCATACCTGCCTTGCTTTGATCTTCCTCCTCCGTTAATTCATTGAGTATTTATTATGTGCCAGAGACAGTGCAATTTCTGACTACCCTCCTAGTTCCTGACTATCCTCAAGCCCTACCCCTCTGTAAAATACCTACAGTTTCAAGGCAATCTCAAATTCCTTTCTACCCTTGGGACCTGACCCTTGCCCTGCCTTTCTGCCTTGTCCTGACAATGATTCTATCCATATTTCTAACCACATCTTGATTTTGAAAAACATTTTCATTTTAAGAAATAAATAATAGGGAATATTCATTTAATAAAGAATTTTTATTGTCACGGTAGTAATTAATATTAAGTCAGGATCAAATGAAAAAATTTGGTGTCTCTCTACTAGGTTAATGTGGCAGTACATACAAGATCTAGAAATTTGCAACCCAAAATTAAGGAGTCAGTTGCCTTTCCTTTGCAATAGGACATGAAGATGATTTTCTACTCTTAAAATTACTTTATTATCAGTATATATATATAAACTATATATTAAAAATAAAGGAGGTAAAAATCCATGTACCAGAATGAGTTCAAACAAGCACTAGAGAAGATTGGTGGGAACTCTGACTAGTTGGGATCAAATATTATGCCCTTAACTCAAGAATATCTAGTTCACCAGTGTGAGAGATTGAGGCATCTGATGCTAACAAATATTACCCCAAAATTAATGCATGAACCTAGACTGACAGGTACTTTATATTTTTAATGAAATGAGTAACATCCTATGATAAGCTTAAAATATGTCCACCATTCAAATATTGGTGAGATAGATTTAAATGCATTTGGAATTGATGATTAAAATTATCATGATCTTTTTGTTCTTTATAAGATTATAGTTCTGTTTTAAACGTGTCATATACTCAAAATTAAAAAGTCAAAAAATCAGCAAAGTACAAAATAAGGATTATTTGTAATAATACCTCCACCAAAGTGAACCACTGTTAACATGTTAATGTGGGTCCTTGGCAGATAAATAGATAGATACATAGATAGGTCCACAAACACACATTTTATATAAAATGGGTTAATAACATACACAGAGTTTACAATTCAGGCACTTTTAAAAAAATTCTGTGTCAGTATTTGACTTCAAAGCTTCACCTGTAGCTGTTTTCATATTATTAAAGCATAATAACTGGATAAACCTGGCCAGTTATACAAATGCTCCGAAGGCTGAGATAACATGCAAATAAACCTTATATATCAATGTGTGAAAACTGGACAGACCACATGGTTCAAAAAAGGAAGTACACCCTGCATAGCTAACTTGCACATTCACTGTCCGAGTTACAGCATCTTCGGGGTCACTGTGTGCCAGGCACGTCAACTCTTCAATAAAAATGGTAAGTAATAGATTTTATGACTCTCCTTGGTCTCCTAGCAAACATCTAATCTTTTCTACATAGAGCGGAGAGGTGTGGGAGTGCTTCACAGGCAGGTCCTCCAAGCCTTTGGAATTTTTGCTTATCTCATCATAGTTCCATTTGCTTATAAAGCTGCTAAGGCTTTATTATACCAGCTGAGGGACTGTGGCTGCAAGAGTTCCCTTTTCTGATTCTAGCCTTCAGAATAGAGGAAGAGCTATGCCTTAAAGAAAGAAAAGCTGTGTTCTTTGTCTTGCCTCTTAAGATGGTTGGGTGCTATAACCAGAAGTGCAGTCGTTTCCTTTTATGAGCACTTTGGAACCCTGAAGAGAACTCCAGTGATATACGTTGGGCAATATTGCTGAGGACGAGTGCCATTTTGACAACACCTGAATTTTACAAGAAGAGCTCTTTTGTTTAGAAAAATGCATTTTATTATTTTAATTAAGAGAAGCAAAGTCCAAGTAGTCCAAATCTTAGGGACAGGTTGTGTTCCAAAGTTAATTGAAAGTCATTATGTGGAGTGCACTTAAAATCATGAGTTGGTTCCCAGCGTACCACAAAAAGTAGCTTAACCCATAAAGTAGCTGAACTACAGCATTAGTATTCTGCTAGTTTCCTATTATTTCGCTGAATAATTGGCTGTGTTCTTATACATGTGGTGTTCTCAGGTTCACAGAGTCTAGAAGAGAGTCAACTTTCTATCCCACACACCCCTCCCAGACTCCTCAGCCCCTAGAAGATAGAGATTGGTTATCCCTTCTCTGGGTCAGACTTGCAGAGTCATGGGGAGAGGAATACCACAGAGAGGAAATGGTAGCACGTGGACTCTCCTTGCAGCCCCATCTGTAGAAGAGGGCGGTCACCTATCAAGATGGGATTTACAAGTCCCTCTAGTGTTTCCAAACTCGGTCTTCAGATCCAGGATTCTTAGAAAAGATCTTGACCTTAATTACGATATCCTCTTCAAAAATAAACGAGGGCACTGTGGTTGACAGGGTTATTTGCATTTTCTTAGGGAAAAGTAGATGATAATAGAAGAAAAAAAAGAGAGAGGTTTAATTGGATAGTGTGTGTTTGTTGTTACACATAATGCTTTCTTAAGAGATCACAGTCTTATTACAAAAGTAACGCATATTATTAAAGAAAATTTCTTAGAAATATAGATATGAAGAAATGACACAATACTTATTTTCTATAGTTCTATCACTTAGGGGGCAATCATTGTTAAATTAATGCCGATCCCTTTAGAATTTTGTCACTTAAAACTGTATCTTATAAATATAATTTTCTATAAGTACTATCATACTTTATTTCCTTACTTGCTTTTTAATTTAAAATATCTTGAATAATATCTGAGTTATGATAGCATTTTTAATAATGAATCATTTTTAATGACTGCATTGTAGTCCATAATTTATTTTAGTTCCATATAGCTGGACATTGAGATTGTTTCTTATTTTACTTTTCTTTCTTTATGGTAATACAGACAAGACTGTCATAAGCATTCTTTTATATACATTGCCTGATAATTTTCCATTGTCAGAACTACTAGAAGAATAGGTAGGTGAAAGAACATATATTTAAACTTTGAACACAGTTACCCTCTTGTTAAACAATATATTTTAAGTTTACCTACTATATAATGGCATGGCAAATGAATTTCCCAGTGGCGGTTATGGTATATACATGCCTATCTTTGCAGCATATCAAGGGTATACTTAAAGAAGAAGTAGATTTCCTTTAATATCTCTCTCCCTAACATTGCCTCTGACATTCTATGACAAGTTACAGAAAGGCACATAGCATATTACAAGAAGGAAAAAACTTTCTACTTTTTCTCCTTGGAAGACATCATAGATCAGTCAAAAGGCCACATTCCTGGCTTCTTTTTTGGGGGGAGGGGGGCTGCATCGGGTCTTCGTTGTGGCGCACGGGCTCTTTGTTGCGGCCCGCAGGCTTCCCTCTAGTTGTGGCGCACGGGCTCCGTGGTTTGCGACAGCTCTCTAGTTGAGGTGCAAGGGCTCAGCTCTCTAGTTGAGGTGCAAGGGCTCAGTAGTTGTGTCACGTGGGCTTAGTTGCTGCACGGCATGTGGGATCTTATTTCCCTGATGAGGGATCGAACCCGTGTCCCCTGCGTTGCAGGACGGATTCTTTACCACTGAACCACCAGAGAAGTCCCTATTCCTGGCTTCTTATGCTTTGCTTACTAGTTGTATGTGTTTTTTCATCAGTCACCTGAGCTCTGAGTTTGTTTCCTTGTCCAACAGTGATGAAGATGACAGTAACTATCTCGCAGGGTTGTTTTAAGGAGTGAATAAGATTGTGATTACAAAGCACCTGTTAAAGTGCAGGCACCAGCCAGGCACTGAATGAATGTTGGTTTCTCTCTTTCCAGCCCCAAATAAATGATTTCCTAAGGAGGCATAAAGACTTCAATGAACACAGGAGGAGAATACAATGGCAGTTAGCATTTGTGAGCCTTGACATACGCCATCTCATTAAATCCCTATAACAATCCTTACAAATAGTTACCGCTGCCGTCCCTATTTCCTAGCTGAGAAAACTGAGTCTTGGGAAGGGTGATTCCCTTACTCACAGCCACACAGCTACTGAATTTCCAGATTCCACAGCACTGGAATTTGAGCACAGTTCTGTCTGCTCTCAGAGCCTGAGCTTTTTCTGCATTATGCTGCATCCAAGAAAAAGTAGGTACAGAGGAAGACAGCAAGGTGGTCCTAGAAAAGCCCGGGACTGGTTTTTAGGAGTGTCAGGGGCCTTTCCTCAGGCTGGTGACCACCTCTGTTTGATCTGGGAGTCACTGGTTGTAACTTCTTCTGCTATTACCATTATGAATTATATCCTATTTTCAGAATGCTCACTTTATTGAAATCTTGCAGAGCCACTGGGATAAGAGACTAAAGGGGTTCCTGGCTTTGTGGTTCTCCACCCCAGGGTTTAGAAATGGGGATTCAATGATCAAATGCCTCACCTTCCCTGCAAGCTCACCCTCTGTGTTACTGGTGTGACTAACTCCGCCTCCTCCAGGCTGAGTGCAGGAAGGGAGCCTCAGAAAGTGGAACCACGTCATGGCCCAAGTGGTTATTGGGAAATTCACCTGTTGTCACCCTCTTCGTATAACTTATTGGCAGAGGAGCTGTAGAAACTTGTGGGAATTAGGTGGAAAAGTACGTGGGGTTTTGTGAGGACAAGGACATCAGCTATTAAGAATGATGGATTTTAGCTACACGGTGGCAAGGAGTGCTGGCCTCCAGGCCCAGCCTCCCCATAACCCGCAGTGGGATCTTGGCTCCGTCTTTCCAGCTCTCTCAAGCTGCTCAGTTAAGGTAGAGGGTGGGCTAGGTGTTCCATAATGTTCTTTACGATTCCACATTTCAGTAGCAGAAGGAAGCGACAGTAAGATTCTACTTCTCAAACAGACGGTCCTGTGGAAATTGACTTAATCTGCAACCTTAGACAAATTATGTCACTTAACAGCCTTAAATGGAAATAACAGAATGATACCTGTCCACATGACAAGTGTGTTTAGGTACCTTTCAAGTTGTAGATTCTCTGAAAAAGAGGGAGGGGCAGATATCGAATCATGCACAAATTTTTGTACATTCACAGTTAGTGAGGGGAAAAAGCTTTTATCAATAAACCTTAGAAGGTTTTAAGAAATGAAGTAAAAATTGGTTTGGGGGTCTTATTAGTTTGTTTTGCTCCTCTCAGTCAGCTTGCAGTTCACGTGTGAGCAATTAACAAAAGAAATGTGTTGTCACTCTTTATTCAGTGAGGGTTTATTGAGGCCCTGTCCCACTCTGGGCTCTGCTGGACAAGAATGCAGGGTGAAGAAGACAGGTGGGGTCCTGGCTTCCTGGAGCTCACACTGAGCGCAGTGGGTCCAACTTTAGCAAGTGTCTGAATCACCTGGAGGGTTGGGGAAGGAGCCTGGGAATTGGCATTTCTTTTTTTTTTTTTTTTAATAAATTCATTTATTTATTTTTGGCTGCTTTGGGTCTTCGTTGCTGTGTGCGGGCTCCTCATTATGGTGGCTTCTCTTGTTGCGGAGCACGGGCTTCAGTAGTTGTGGCACACAGGCTTAGTTGCTCCGCCGCATGTGGGATCTTCCCGGACCAGGGCTCGAACCGGTGTCCCCTGCATTGGCAGGCGGATTCCTAACCACTGTGCCACCAGGGAAGCCCGGAATTGGCATTTCTAATAAGTTTCCAAGTGACGCCGATGCTGCTACTCCAGGGACCACGCTTGGAGACCCGCTGCTCCCTGGAAGACGGAAAGTTAATTCAAGTAAACAAATAAGTAAAATAGCAGGCAGTGCGTTCTGAAGGAGATAAATAAGGAGCTGAGATAGAACATATGAAGGAAACATCCTCTTTAGATAGTGGTCTGGTCTTTGATGCCGTGATACTTAAGCTAAAGCACTGATTCTCAACCCTCCTTGCACATTAGAATCGCGTGAGTAGCTTATAAATCATACCCATTCTCAAGGCCCCAGCCAAGACCAGTCAAATCGAACCCTTAAGGTGGGAAGTGGGGTCCGGTGCAGGTTGAGAATTGCGGCACCGAAGAGTGAGAATAAGCTGGGCACAGGGAAGGTGGCAGTAAAGACCATTTCAAGCACAGGAAATGGCAGGTACAAAAGACAAGAGGCAGGGGAGAGCTTGCATCTGCAAGAAGACAGGGTGGCAGGAGGAAAGGCAAGAGAAGAGGAGAGGGATAAAGAGGTGGTTTCTAGAAACAGGCAGCAGTCACATATTGCAGGGTCTCGAGGGCCATGACAAGGAATTTGATCTCATTTTGTTCACCCGGGCACCCGTTGGAGGCTCCCAAGCAAAGGAGTGAGTGTCATTATCCGATCCACATTTTGAGAGGAGGGCTACTTCTGAAGTGGCGTGCATCCTTCTCAGGCAGCCTTGACCATGGTGTGGGGCTTCACTACTGACTTTCTCTCCCTCATCCTTTAAAATTGTGACCCCAAATTTAAACACAGCCAAGTGTTTAATTTGTGAAGGATTTCTGAGGGGGATGGGTTTGGGGCCCCGCAAATAATTTGAGGGGCTGCAGTGGAGGCCCACTTGAGAGCTGGTGTTCCAGGGAAATCAGAAAATAAAATCTGAACTAGAAGAATCCCTCTGGGAGCTGGGGTTCCAAGCCACTTCTTTCATGGACAGCGGTGATTCTTGTCCTTATCATGTAAGCTGGAGGGGGTCAGTCACAGTCCTGAACGACACACTACTGTCCCCAAATAGAAATCCACTCACCTCCACACACTCCCTTCACGTACACCCCTACTCTCTACTCTCGATCTATTTATATCCTCTGCTTCTGCAAAATGGGCTGCCTCCCCTTTGCTGCAAGACCTGTACCACTGTGTTAAAAAAAAAAAACTCCTCTGTTATGACAAGTGAGTTTTTATTTTAAGTCCCACGTTTTTCTTTTTCTTAAAAAAAAAATCTTTATTGGAGTATAATTGCTTTACAATGGTGTGTTAGTTTCTGCTTTATAACAAAGTGAATCAGCAACACATATACATATATCCCCATATCCCCTCCCTCTTACGTCTCCCTCCCACCCTCCCTATCCCACCCCTCTAGGTGGTCACAAAGCACAGAGCTGATCTCCCTGTGCTATGTGGCTGCTTCCCACCAGCCAACTATTTTACATTCGATAGTGTATATATGTCAGTGCTACTCTCACTTCACCCCAGCTTCACCTCCCACCCCATGTCATCAAGTCCATTCTCTATGTCTACCTCTTTATTCCTGCCCTGCAACTAGGTTCATCAGTACCATCTTTTTTTTTTCTAGATTCCATATATATGTGTTAGCATACGGTATTTGTTTTTCTCTTTCTGACTTACTTCACTCTGTATGACAGACTCTAGGCCCATCCACCTCACTACAAATAACTCAATTTTGTTTCTTTTTATGGCTGAGTAATATTCCATTGTATACATGTGTCACATCTTCTTTATCCATTCATCTGTCGATGGACAAGCGAGTTTTAAGCCAAGAGCGAGAGGTTCAAATTCTAGATCTCGTTCATTCACAGGTCAATGCACGTAGGAGGAAATGAGAGGCACTTGTTTAGAGCACGTATGAGCAGCCGCTAAATGTGCAATACACTTGCTCTTGAAGTGAATGGGTGTGGGGCTCCAGTTCTGGATTTAGTAACTTCAATATCACTTCCCTAATTCTTGGAGGTGAATTCCATCTGCCCCTTCTTTCCCATGCGCTTCTCTTTTTCAAATACTATGGTATGTTAAGAAACAAATAACATAACAAATGCTCACATACTCACCGCCCAGAGTCCACACATATTACCATTTTTTCATATTATTGTCATTTTGCCATCTTTTCAAAACTAAAAAAGACAAAGTTGAAGCCCTCTTTTTGCCCTTCCCAGTTCCATACCCCTCTTTCCACGAGCAGAGGAACACCTGCTCTGATAGTGTTGTCTCACCTTCCCCGCCATGTTTTTATATTTTTATTTCATCTGCCTGTATCCATAAGATACTATATAATATTGTTTTGCCCAGTTTATTTTTATGATTTCTGCATTTGCATTCTTTCACTCGACATTGGTATGTTTTCAATATGCATCCATTTGGACCCATGCAGCTCTGGTTCAACCTATTGAATTTCTGTGTAATTATATTGCAATATTCATCTATTCTCCAACGTTGAATTCGTTGTCATTATTTTCCATTTTGCACAGTACTAGAATAAATGTTCTTTTGCATAGAGGGTCTGGGCACCTTTAAATTTACTGAATGTTAGCAAATTGTTCTCTAAAATCATTGTAACAATTTATCTCTCCCCAACCTTGTATGAGAGTTGCCATTTCTCTGCATCATCCCTAAAACTTGGTTTTGTCAAGTTTATTGATAGAGTTTTGAGAACTTATTATATGCAAAATTCTCCTTCATTTAAAAAAATTTTTTAACTGAACTATACTTGATTTACAATACTGTGTTAGTTTCAGGTGTACAACAAAGTGATTTAGTTATATGTGTATATAACTAAATCTTTTCCATTATAGGTTATTTCAAGATATTGAATATAGTTCCCTGTGCTATACAGTAAATCCTTGTTGTTTATATATTTTATATACAGTGGTGTGTATTTGTTAATCCCAAACTCCTAATTTGTCCCTTCCCCTCCTTTCCCCTTTGGTAAACCATAAGTTTGTTTTCTATGTCTGTGAGCCTGTTTCTGTAAGTTGATTTGTATTATTTTTTTAGATTCCACATATAAGTGATATCATAAAAACTTGTCTTTATCTGACTTACTTCACTTAGTATGATAATTTCTAGGTCCATCCATGTTGCTGCAAATGGCATTATTTCATTCTTTTTTATTACTGGGTAATATTCTATTAGATATAGATATAGATACAGATATATCACATCTTCTTTATCCATTCATCTGTAGATGGACATTTAGACTGCTTCCATGTCTTGGCTATTGTAAATAGTGCTGCTAAGAACATCGGTGTGTATGTATCTTCTGAATTAGAGTTTTTGTCTTTTCTGGATATTTGCCCTGGAGTGGGATGGCTGGATGATATGGTAACTCTATTTTTAGTTTTTTAAGAAAATTCCATGCTATTCGCATTTCTCTAATAATTAGCGATATTGAGCATCTTTTCATGTGCTTGTTGGCCATCTATGTCTTCTTTGGAGAAATGTCTATTTAGGTCTTCTGCCTGTTTTTGATTGGGTTGTTTGTTTTTTTGATATTGAGTTGTATGAGCTGTCTGTATATTTTGGAAATTAAGCCCTTGTCGGCATAGCAAAACTCTACTTCATTTTGGTTTCAATTTTCCTGATTACTACTAAGATGGAATGTGTTTTCATAAGCTTATTGACTGTGCAGGTAACTCTTCTGTAAATTCACCTCATGTGCTTTGTTCATTTTCTTACAGATTATCTTTTCACGTTGATTCTTAGGAATTCCTTATATATTCTAGGCATTAATTCTATGTCAGTTAGTACATTGCTATTTTTATGCTCTGAATCTATGGCTTCTTTTTTACTTTATTTTTAGTGTCTCTTTTTTATACAGAAGTTTTAAATCTTAATGCTGTCAAATTTTACAATAAGTCTATCATTTCTGCTTTGATGTCGTTTTTAAAAAAGTTATTCCCTACTCTCAAATGTTAAAGCTGTTTTCCTAACCTTTTCTCTAAATATTTTAAAGATTTGATTTTCATATTTAGGTCTTTAATAATAAGGACTTTATTTATACTTGTGATGTGAGGTAGGCATGTAATATATTCCCAATGGATAACCAATTGTCAAGTACCATTTATTTTAGTCTGTTTTTTTCCCCTACTTCTTTCTGTTGCCTCCTTTGTCATACGTCCATTTCCCACATATGTGTGACTCTGCTTCTAAGCTCTTAACTCTGTCATACTGGTCCATATACTTCATAAAACTCCATGTTTATCACTGTTTCTTACATCTTACTCTTGTGCTCTAGGTTCATATATCTTCTTACCCAAGTACACATGCTCTTAACCTATTTTCTAACAATTTCTACAACTATTTAGTATTTCTGTTAATATTCTCCCAACACAACAAGAACCTAAATAAAATGTAATTACCCATTTAACATAACCTTCCAACCCTATATCTAGTTCTTAACACTTTTGCTTGGAAGATATGTACTTCACTTTTACTCATATTTAATCAGCCAAAATAAGTTGCATAGTCATGCCTCAGCTAAACAGGACAGAGATGTAGGGATGTATAATTTTTATGCATTCAGGGTAATAGCAGAGATGGATACCCATTTGGAAGAAGAGTAATATTATATACCACAATGTATATTGAGTTTTGTATAACTGAAGACATTTTCATTTTGACTTCACTCTTAAATGATAGTTTAGCCATATATAAATATTCTAAATTGATAGTTACTTTTCCTCAGCACTTTACAGACTTACCCCACTGGCTTCTGCCTTCTAGTGTTGCGGAATTGTATGCTATCAAGTCTAATTGTCTTACCTTGTAGGTGAAATTCTGTCATTCCTTTCAAGATGTCTCTTTGTCTTTATGTTTTGCAGCTTTACTATGCTTCGTAGGCATGTGAACTGATTTTTATTTATCCTGCTTGGTACTCAGAGTAGCAATTTAAAGCAGGGATCTACAACATTTCTGTGAAGAGCCAGATAGTAAATATTTTAGGCTTTGTAGGTTTTGTGGTCTCTGTTACAACTATTCAGCTCTGTCTTTGTAGATGAAAGCAGCTGTAGAGATGGCATAAACAAATGTCTGCAGCTGTGTTCCAATAAAACTTTATTTATAAACACAGGTGGCAGGCTGGATTTGGCCCATGGGCTGTAGTTGCCAACCCCTGATGTAAAGTCTAATGATTTTCTTCAATTCTAAAAAATTCTCAGCTATTATTTCTTCAAAAACTATTACTCTACAATTTCCTCCTTCCTAGTTTGTTTCTTTAGAGTCCCTGTTAGGTAAAAGCTAGATAGACTCAATCTATCCTACGTGATTTTAACTTCTCTTCCTTATTTGTTTATCTCTGTTCCTCTGTGATGAATGCTAAATCAGTTTATCAACTTTTTCTTCCAGTTCACTAAGTTTTTCTTCATCTGTGTCTAGGATGACCAATTGTCTCAGTTTGCCCAGCACTTTCCCAGTTTTAGCACTAATGCCTCATGCCCTAGATACTTCTCAGTCCCAGACAGACCAGGATAGTTGCTCACCCTATCTGTGTCCAATCCATATTTTATCCCATATATTGAATTTATGTTTCAATGGTTAAGTTTTTATCTCCAGTTTTTAAAATTGGTTGTTTTTGATAATCACCTGATTTTGCCTAATGTCTGCCCATTTTTGTTTCAAATATTCTTATGCTCTCCTATATGTATTATTCATTTTTTTTTCTTTTTTTTCTTGATGTATCCTAAATTTTTAAGGTCACTTTCAGATTGTTCTATTATTTTAATTTAATTTGAGGTAAACCCATCTTTCAATTGTTGATGTCATTGTGTTTTTATTTCCTATTAATAGTCTTCTTTCTGTAGTTTGGAATTGTGTGGTAGACCCATTTGAGAAGGTTTTTTGATTGATTGCTTAGTTTTCGCTTTCTATCTGCCATCTCTAATATTGTGCTTACCTCTACTACTTCTTTCTGAGGTTCCTCCAGCCCAGAACCAGGTCTATATTGACAGCTGATACAGGCCCACAATAATTTTGCACATTTAGTATATTCATTACTAAGTCAACTGGCATCTTGGCCCAGATCCTGGTTCTAGCCCAGCATTTCTCAACTTCAGCACTTTTCTGCATTGTAGGATGTTTTGCAGAATCTCTGGTCCCAACCCACTAGACCCAGTAGCGCCCTTGTCCCCCTCATTGTGACAACACAAAGCATTTCCAGATATTACAAAATGTGCTCCCCCCCTCCCCTTGCCATGTTCTCATCCTCAGTTGAGAACTGCTGGTCTATCCCCAGGCAATTCTTAGCACTGATCATTTGGTCTCCTTTCATGGTGCTAAGGATGGGAAAAAAGCATATCTGTCCTTGCCCTTGGTTTCAAAGAGTGACTATAGCTCAGGTTCTCAGGTTACCTATAGGAGCTGAATTAATAAATACTTCTGTACCCTAAACCAACAGCCTGACTTGCCAGCCCTCTAGTCTTCCAGTCTCACTCACTGTTTTATGTTTCTTTTCTGTTTCTGACATAGAAAGGTGCATTTCTTTTTGAGTGTAGCTATCGTTAAATTTTCTCATTTCGTATTCTATCATTGACAGGTGATTAGGTCAGTGAGAGAGTCACAAATTTTAGTTTACTGAAGAAGTTAATTCCTCTTCTATCTTTTCCCTCACTTCCCTTTAGCTTCATATTTTTCCTTTTTCTTTTCTTCTCTCATCCTCAGTCAGTGTTATTGGGTAAATCAACAAAGTAGAGGAAATATGTCAGCATCAGGG
This sequence comes from Balaenoptera borealis, assembly GCF_965194805.1. Taxonomy (NCBI): domain Eukaryota; kingdom Metazoa; phylum Chordata; class Mammalia; order Artiodactyla; family Balaenopteridae; genus Balaenoptera; species Balaenoptera borealis. Next base: position 34,493,323 of record NC_138867.1, on the reverse strand, counting down.
CTGATGAGATACTAGAATTAGTCCAGTTTCCTCCAGGTCTCTATTACCCACCTTTATCCCTATCCCAGCTTATTAAGACAGTAGTTTTCAAAGTGTGGTCACTAAACCAGCAGCATCAACATCATTGAACTGAGAACTTAATGGAAATCCTTGGGCTCCACCCAAGACTGAGTAAGTTCCGGGAGTCGGACCCAGCCGCTTGTGTATTAACGTGCTCTCCGGGTGATTCTGATGCATGCTCAAGTTTGAGATCCCCTGTACGACTTAGCTAGAAGTTTGGATCAGTGGCACTCAATCTGGCAGCACATTGGAATCGGCTGTTTAACTTTAAAATACACTGTTGCATAAGCCCCACCCCAGAGATACTGATTCAGGCTGGCCTGGGTGGGGCTCAGGTACTTTTTTTTCCTTAAGTTCCCTAAATGATTCAAACATCCAAAGTTTGCTTTAGTTATTTATTTACTGCTTAACCCATTTTGATGATCACTTAAGCCAAGCCTTACCCAGTGTTTCGGGAACTCTAAGTGGAAACTGGTAAACTTCTAGTGAACAGAGTTTAAAGTGAGTCTGGAGTTGGACTTCCTTATTTGAATCTCAGTGCTGCCCATTTTCAGCTATGTGACTTTGATCAATTTACCCTCTCTGTGCCTTGGTTTCCCTATGTGTAAAAAACGAATAACTATACCTACTACCTACTAAGGTTGTTATGAGGCTTATTTAGGTTTACAAATGAACGTCTTCAGAATAATGCCTGTTGCATAGCAAAAGCTTTACAAAATTTTTCTAAAATATTTATTTATTTTATAAGTAAAATATGCAAAGAACTTGCAAAACAAACCAGTCAAAATAAGTGTTTTGAGAATGGGAATTTTAAAAGCATTTAAAGAATTTTTCTCTTTTTTTTCATATTGGGACCTTTTGCTTTATATGACTCACTTTTTCCTCAAAGTGCTATATGCTCTTTTAAATATTAACTCATTAAAAAATAACTTTTTTAATTAAAATGTTCAGAATTTTACTATATGCCTTTTAAAACCAGCCAGTGGGATTGTAAAACCACAGCTCAGAATCACTGGTCTGTAGTCAGATTTGAGCTACAAAAACTGATAAGCCAACAATAAATTCAATCCTTATGTAAATTCTGGTAGAAATCAAAAGAAGTGGAGTTGAAATAAACATCTGCTGAATTTGATCTATGACAGACATTAAGTTGAAAGAATTCATGTGAAATCTTGTAAAAACCCTTTAATAGATAGACATTTAGGAGGTTTAACTTACATTAATACATTTTGATTTGTCCATGTATGGGCATAGTCCAAAAGAACTACTGGAGATTTTATTCATTATAACTTTGGAAGAAAAGGAGTTCAGTTTACTTTATCACAAGACAACATTCACCCAAAAGAAACTAATTTTATCACATGTACCCACAACTGCATGAGACAGCATTTCAGGCCTGGGTGGAATTTTTTTTTAGTAGCAGAACTAGCTATACCAACACAGTAAGGCTGAGATACACACTGTTTAAATTAGTTTCTTGGTGGGGGGGAGGGGGGGGCGGGGGAGAAGGGGGGTTGGGGGAGGGGGGAGTTTCCAAACTATCTCTTGTTAATTATCAAGCATACAAAGAAAAGACTGTGAGGGTGGAATTGTTGTAACTTCTGATTTCTAAGCAATGTCCACCTGTAGCTACTGCACATGTGAAAAGTATCAATAGATGGTTTCAGTTCTCAATAGATGCAAAAGTTAGCCAACCTGAGCAAACACTGATTGAATTTGATAAGCAGGGCCAGGAGAGAGGGAGGAAGTTCCAGAAAGTAGGCCAAATAACCACGTCTGGGTGGCTAATGGGCATGAAAAACCAGACATAGTTTCTATACATCTTGACCCTTCTACATCCCATTTTTCTCACCGTTCTTCCCCACTTCCACACGGTAACGCCTTCTATTGAATTTGTAAGCCACACAGACCAAGAAAAAAAAATAAAATATATGCAGGCACATTTCAGAGAAATGATGCTACATCTACCCTTTGATCAGTGAGAAAACTGGTTTCCCTCTTCTTTGGGTTCATTACAGACAGGTAGTCAATCCACCAGAGGTGGGGGAATATTGCCTTCTTGGGCAAGCAACGTGCAAAAACTAGACATATATCACATCATTGCATTTATAATATCTGTGCTACTGTTTGCACCATTAAGGTCTGTGTTTAACTGAGAGGCTATAAGTACTGCATCCATAAATACTTTTAATTAAAGAAAGATTCTACTTAACAGTGTACTCTTTCAGTTATTCTAACAAATACGTGCCTTTAAGTGGTGTCCTAGACCCGCAGAGGAGACAAAAAGGGAGCTGTGGTTAAAATGCCGGGCCCTTGGAACCATAGGCTGAGGCTGGAAGCCTTGCCCAGTGTTAATTCTGTTTTCTCAACTCCCTGGGTCATTCTGCTGCTCCTTGTCGCCTCCCCACACGGAGGCGGGTCAGTCTTCGTTATCAGATCCACTGGATTATCTTACAGGAGACACCCACTTTTTATACTACCTGTTTAGTTCCTGGAAAGGTTGGAGTTGCTGACCCCAGAGCAGATAGTTTCCCTTTCTGGCTTTGATATCCTATGAGTTGAATACATTACATAGGTCTGGATATATAGAAACAGGGTAAAGTTTGGCAAACTGCCTTCTGGGTTGGCAGCTGATTTGGGCCGTGTTTGGATTGGAAGCTGTGTCTAGATATGGGAAATGAGATCAGATTTCATTGCATAACAGCCGGCTGGAAGGTTCTGGACTAGTGTATGTGTGCAGAGGGAATTGGTGGGTGGATAAAATTTAGTATCAAACATGGTATGATGTCTGCAACTCACTTTGAAATGCATCAAAAAACAAAGATGAATGGATAAATGAATAGATATAAAGCAAAAGCAAGAATAGCAAAATGCAAACAATTGTAGAATCTGGGGAGGGGGGGATGTATTTTGGCATTCACTTTCAATTCCAATTTCAACTTTAGATATGCTTGCAATTTTTCATAATAAAAAGTTTAAGGTCAAAAAACTTTCATAATAAAAAGTTTAAGGTCAAAAAACTGGGTAAATGGAGCTGGGTATTTTAGTACAATACTCCATTTTTTATATTCTTAATCAGTGCATTTATTTATACAGTTTCCATTTATCCACTGAGATATCAGCAAAAAATGTTTTTTCCTCTAAAAGTATGTAGCTTTATTGTTTTCCCCTCTTATAAAAGTGAGATGCATGATGATGATGAATACTTTCCAAAAATATAGGAAAATGTAGAGAAAGTAAAAATTTCACTCTCTGAAAAAAAAACGCAGTTAACATTTTAGTAATTATTTTTCTAGACATATCATTACAGAGAGTTTAAGATCTTCCATATGTGCCTCTTGTAGCTATACTTGTGCTACTTCTCCACTTTCTGCTCTGCCCAACCAGCTCTGACCCTTCCTTTAATTCATGACTCCCATTTTCTTCCTTTGAGCAACCTTCCACCTTTCACTCTTACCCCACTCTTAATCCCCCCTGACTTGCCATGCCTTCAGCATTTCTCTTGTCAATTCCTTGAAATTCTCATCAAGCACCTCTAATATTCAAATGCATTTTCTCCCCAGTTATTTTGCATCCTACCATGCTATCTTGCATACCTTAAGCTGCCAATACATGTTTGCTGTCAGACTCATAATTTTACATGAGCCTAATCTGATTAAAGCAACTATCTTCCTGATTTAATTAGTAACTACATAGTTTAAAACAAAATTCTCACTTGAGACAGAAATGAGGATATCTGTGCCAATCCATTTCTGCTAAATCATGGGAAACACAGAGATTATAACACATAGAATTCTTATTTCAGAAAATGTAAGCCAACCTCTCAGCTCACGCAGTTTTATCTTAGAATTTGTCGTTGACATTTCCCAAGGGTTCATAATGAGTAATTGGTATAGTCTCTGCAGAGAAGGGAAGGTTCAGACTCCCTAGATGGGTATTGGCAGTTTTTATGGAAATTTTTATTTCATGGATTTGATTCCATGAGCAAAAAGAAATATTCTTTACTCATATTTGAGAATTATCTTTAATAAATCTACTTCAAGGAGTTTCTATGAGTTCACTTTTTTGCACTGTAAATTTTTAAGTGGTTCCCTGATTTTATAGAAGCATCTTACTTATTCCTATGAAAAACTTTCAGGGAATCTCAAATAATAGATTAATAGGCTGAATAATCTTGGCAATAAAAGTGTACATTTCTTTAGGACTAGAAAAACGGATTGTTTCTATCTTCCTCCTTCTAGTATAGCACTGTCCCGAGCTATATCAAGGTTTGAATCACTTTTCAAATTTTGTACTAAGGAAATAAGAAATATAGTAACAATAGCTAACATCTTACTAAGTGCTTCCTATATGCCAGACACTGTGTTGTGTTTTAAAAATATCAGGTCATTAAATTCTTACAACTCTGGGAGATATACTACTTTTACTCCATTTTATGGATCTGGAAACCAAAGGAAGCTAAACCATTCGCAACCAGCAAGTAAGTGGTAGAACTAAAATCCAAACCCAGACTGGCTCCGGGGCCTCTGCCTAAACCATTTCACCTGGCTGACTCTCTAGGCTACAAAGAAATGGCATTAGAATAGCCTAGAGGTAGGGCATGATGGGAACTTACTGTTTTGTTTCATAAAGTTAGAATGAGTCTATCCTTCTCTAGGTGGCTGTTAGTAGGTTAGTATCAGATTACTAGTTAACTGTACTAAATTGTTGCTATGAGCCTTTTTCTTAAGACATATGCTTTGACGTTTTCTAAAAAAATCAGAATGAATTTATGTTGGTTGACTTCTGTTTCCTTGCCTCTTCTCCTGTGCGCAATGGATTTTTTTTTTCTTTTTGTGTCTGTTAGGCAAAATAAAGGAAATTTGAAAAGAGAAATAATCCAGTCATAACTATTTTCCTCATATCATATGACATTCATTCTTTATCTACAAGTAAATATATGTATTTTTTTACATAATTGTCATAGCATTTTTTCACTTAAGGGTAATTCATGAACATTCTTCCATGTTGTTACATGTTGCTCATAGTTCTTTTAATGACTGCAACACATTCCATGATGTTAAGATATCATAATTTACTTAGATATTTTGGTTACGGCCAGGATTTTTCCAATTAGAAAAATTGCAATAAACATTTTCATGCATATAACTGATAGTTGTTTTCTGAATTTGGATGATTTTCTTAAAGTCCTAAAGGTAATCAAAAAATAAATAAATAAATTTGTTAGTACTGTATGGGTATATACACTGACAGAATAGGATTTTAATTTTTTCAGGTTAATTACTTAATAAATAAGACAATATTAAAGAACCATTTTAAATAAATTTTCTTCAATTACTATTGAACACTTTCAGTTACATTAGGTTAATATTTCCCCTCACACAGGATTTATGGGTGTACGAGGGGTGAGGGGCTATCTATTGACATTTAATGATATTCTCATGTTTAAATTCTTAATTTAGAATACATTAAATTTTGATCCCATTGGTGCAAATTATTTATACATTTTGCTTTCCATTTATTTTATTGCTGTTGTCCATTGTTGCATGACAGGTTTTTCTCCTTTATGAGTTGGTCTTCTCTGCTGTAAATTCGTTAGAAGTCAACACGTTTTTGTGTAAATACTGTAATCCATACTCTGCTGATTTTCCTTTTAATTTTACAGTCTATTTGCAATTTATTTTGACTTACAGAAGTAATTCAATGTGAAGTTAAAATAATATCTATTTGCATATTCTGTTTCCCTATTTTTGTTATTTTTAGATTATCATATATTATGGCTCTCTTCTGAGCCACCTGTGTCTTATTTTTGTAGTGTCATACTGTTTCAATTATTATTGTATAATATATTCCGATATCTAATAGGGCTAATCTCCCTCATCCCTTCCATCATTACTCCTCTTTTTTCACAATATTCATGTTGATGTTTTCAACCATGTATTTTTCTAAGTAAAGTTTATAATTTTTAAGTTCTTCAAAAATTACAGTTGTGATTCTAATCATCACTCTTTCAGTATCAAAAGAAAAAATTTAAAAAACTAGTATACAGTATCCAGCTTTCCTTTTCAGTATAGCTCTGTATAAAGTTCAGTTTACTTTTCACACTTCGCACTTCAGAGATGTTCTCGCCTACTCAAGTAGCCCCACATAGTCTTAGGATGATTTTTCAGGTCAGGGCAGAGTCTGGCCAAAGAGTAGAGAGCAACCCGTACAGAGAATAAAGTTATCCTTCAGTAAAACTCTAGTGCTAGTTAAAACTGTATTCCAGGGAATTCCCTCACAGTCCAGTGGCTAGGGCTCAGTGCTTCCACTGCAGGGGGCACGGGTTCCATCCCTGGTCAAGGAACTAAGATCCCACAAGCTGCGTGGTGAGGCCAAAAAAAAAAAAGAGAGAACAAAGAACTGTATTCCAGTCTAACCTAGTGAGCCAACTGGTCACTGGTGATGAAGAAGGTCCTTCTTTTATTTTTGTTGTTATTGTTATTATTGTTGTGTTATTGTCATTCAACTTCACTTTTCCCTTGCTGTGGTTTAGAGAGTTAAAAGTCATTTAAAGTGTTCAGAAATGCATGTTCCTTAGATCTTCATGCTCTACTAAAGCAATTCCTTCAGGAACAAATACCAATTCTTATTCTCTCATGAAATATTCTTGAAAACCACAAGCATGTTTTTGTCAGTTTTTCCATATTTTAAGACAAAATTTTAAACAGCAAATCATGCAAAGTTTGAGTGAGTTATATTCATCCACTAGGCATGTAAAATATTTTCCTAATATAAACCTCTTCGAGGTGGCTATAAATCATCATTTGAAACTCCTCCATTGAAGGGATGACTAATCCTTTGACCATTAAATTGTGAAATGGAGCACTCCCAAATCACATGATTCTATCTTAAAGCTGTTATTATTTAGTTTTTTTTTTATTAAGGTGGATTCAAGATAAAACATTTATATATATCAAGCGTGGTTCTTACATAAAACTCAAGGGTTCCTTGTCTTAAGAAGTCCATTTTTGTTCTCACATACCCTAAAATCAGAAAACAGATCATTTTAAGAGGTTATCTAGCTGCTTTCTGACACTCAAAGCATGAAGCTCTCCCAAGAGGTTTGCACAGAGATCACCTCATGAAAGACCAGGTAAGATCTCACCTGCCCTTCCAGCCACAAAGAGAGTGATTGCTGGACCATGTTAATGTACAAGGGCAGATTCAAAGGACCCTAACCTTCTCCTTGCTTTTAAGCAATCCTAATGCTTAAAACACACACACACACACACACACACACACAAAACCAAGAATATGAAAAGTCATAGCTATCATTCCACTAATATATCTTATTTCTTTTCATGAAATCTATTCTGGAAAACATTCTAAAAATGACTCCTAATTGCCAAACATGATGGAATCCTCTTAATCTTCTCAATAGCACTTGAAAATCTTCCCTTGGTTTCTTTTTTTTTTTTTAATTTTATTTATTTATTTATTTATTTATTTATTTATTTATTTATTTATTTATGGCTGCATTGGGTCTTCGTTTCTGTGCGAGGGCTTTCTCTAGTTGCGGCAAGCGGGGGCCACTCTTCATCACGATGCACGGGCCTCTCACTATCGCGGCCTCTCTTGTTGCGGAGCACAGGCTCCAGACGCGCAGGCTCAGTAATTGTGGTTCACGGGCCCAGCTTCTCCGCGGCATGTGGGATCTTCCCAGACCAGGGCTCGAACCTGTGTCCCCTGCATTGGCAGGCAGACTCCCAACCACTGCGCCACCAGGGAAGCCCTTCCCTTGATTTCCGCAATGCCATCCTTCCCTGGTTTTCCTCCCTGTGCCTGTAACAATTCCTTCTTGTTACCAAATGTCTTCCATTTTGGTAACACTCAAAGCACCATCATTTGCCTCCCTCTCCCTCTGCCCGCCCTCTCTGGGTATTTTCTGTCACTCTCAAGGCTTCAGCTACTACCCTCTGCTAATGACTCACATGTGTGGCATCTCAAATGCCACTTGACCCAAACTGAAGTCATCATCCCTTTCCAAATCCGTTCTTCCTGTATTGTGTAACTTGGTGCAGCCAAGATGGTACAGCCAGTGCCTACCCAGCCACCTGAGCCTTGTAGTTCTATGTCGTTTAATATCTCTCCATTGCCACCAGTGCCCCACCACCTAACTTAAAAGCGCATACACATTCCCTTCTCTCCAGCCGTATTCAATAGGCTGCATTCAGAATTCAGGCCCTTATCCTCTTTGACTGGACTATTAACAATCTTGCATCTCACACTCCTTAAATCCATCCTTATTCTGCTACTAGAATGGTCTTTCTAAAGCACACATCTAATTATGCAACTTTCTGGCTTCAAACCCTTCAGGGGGTTCCTAATAGCCTAGTGCAGGGGTCAGCAAACTGTGGTCTGTGGGCCGAATACAGCCCATTGTCAGTTTTTACAAATAAAATGTTATTGGAACACAGTCACACTTGTTCATTTATATATTGTCTGTGGTTGATCTCATGCTACAACAGTAGAGTTGTATAGTTTCAGCAAATATCATGTGGTTCCAAGAGCCAAAAATATTTACAATCTGGCCCTTTACAGAAAATTTTGCTAATGCCTAGCCCATTGGGTAAAGTCTGAACTCTGTGGTATGACATGTGAGACCTCCATCCTTTGGCTGCAACCTCTACCCACAGGCTTAGCTCTTGCCACACACCCCTTAAAACTGACCCTCTAGCAGTGCTTGTCTGCTTGCAGTTTCCCAGCCCTGAACAGTAGAAATTTCTGCGGTGATGGAGATGTTGTGTGCCTGCGCTGTCCAGTGCAATAGCCACTAGCCACGTGTGCCTGTTGAGCGCTTAAAATGTGGCTAGGGAAACCAAAGAACTAAATGTTAAATTGTATTTTGCTGTAATCAACATAAGTTTAAGCAAAGCCACATGTGACTAGCGGCTACTACATTGGACAGTGTTATTCTAGACTGTGTCTCCAACCATATCTTTGTTCACTCTAACAGGAATATTTAAGATACTTAGAATACCCTGTCCATCTGGGAGACACATTTCAACAGTGAACTTAAGGTTCACCTCTTTTAAGGAGGCTTTTCTGACTCCTAAACCCTGGTCTCTTCACAAAGAACTGGGTATTTGTTCTGTGCCCTCACTGAGGCATCATATGACCAGGAAAACTTTTTTTTTGACTCTGATCTATCTCCCCCAACCAGAAGAGCAGTCCCCGAATGCAGATCCTCGCCCAACTTGTCTCTGTCTGCTTAAAAAGCCCCTAATCCAGTGGCCAGTTTGTGCCAGAAGCTTAATTAATATCGGTCAAATAGATAAATTCCACATTCAAACTTCTTTCTCAACATGTCAGTCTCTTTTCTTCACTTATAGTTCTTTGACAGATGAAGAATAGCTGCTTGTGCAAGTGCTAAAATATCCTAGTAACCCCTCTCCCCCTCTCCCCCTCCCCCCTCCGCCCCCACCATGAGATGTTGACTTCTGTCTGGGAAAAATAACTGATAACAATCCCCTCAGCAACCTGATTTTGTTCACACATTTCAAAGTTCACTTTCATAATAGCATCGTTCAGACTTAGAGTCAGAAAGGCCACATTCTTCTAAAAGTAGTAATGAGGAATCCATGACCGTTCCGCCAACCTACTTGTTTGACCTCTATGACATGTGTTCATTCGGCCGTTTTTGAGAGCACACTGGTTACTTGTGGCTTATGTGACCCCATAGCTACTATAGTTAATGTGTTTTTTATTTAGTCGTAGCAACTTTTAACATTATCTAAACTAAGGATGACAGGAAACTCTAGAGTTTGAGTTTTCTACCGACATGAGCCCTGTGTGTTGAGTTGTGCACGTGACCCAACGACAACAATCAACGGTCCGGAAGAGCCAAAAAATGTCAATACCAGTTCTGAGGATGTTGGAGAATGTAGCCCAGTCAGCTTTCAAAGTCAGCCAAGAATCTATAACTACACATGTTTTCAGCGTTCAGAGTATCAAAGCAAAGCTTCCACACACTTCCTTTTTGAGGTTCCAACTTAAATACTGACAATTTTAGGAACTCCTTTCTGCCTGTGTAGAATTAAGAATGCTTTAAGATAAATTACTTCAAAATGCTTTACGCTTTCTCAACGCTGACATGTTTTCAATTGTTGAGGTTTAAAATCAGATAATTTTAATCCATTTCAAGTGGTTTTTAAGGCTCTAATATCGTATTTATACTCTAGTATTTTATCCCTGTAGGATCAGGAACGTAGAGAAAAAGGATAAAATGATGAATGATGAGGGTGCAGTTTGTCTATCAGATCACTTCTGTTTTCATCCTCCTACCAAGTAGTCGGTATTGCCCATACACACTCCTGGAGATCATCTGTCTCATGGATTAGCACAGTGGTTGTGAACAGCCTCCAGAGCCAGACAGTCTGTGTACAAATCCAAGTTCTACTCTTTGCTTCCTGCTTCCCCTTGGGCAAACTGCTTCACTTTCAGGGGCCCAGTTTCCCTCTCTGTAAAATGGGGGCAATGATAACCTCCACCCTGTGGGTGCCAGCGCATACCAAATGAGCCAATACTGCAGGAGCCTACCACAGAATAGGCACTCGTGGAATGTTTGATATTTTATTTGTCTTACTTAAAATGCTTCAAACCTCAAATGCAAATGCTTTCACAACCTTGGTTTAAAATTAGAAAGCTTTTGATTCCCTTCAAAGTGGTTTTGAGGGGTTCAAAATTCTTATTTAAAAAATCAATAGTGTACTTTCTAAACAATGCTCAGAAACAGCTGGGATTTCTTGGGGGATATGGAAGAAAGAACCAAGTATTATCAGTGAACTTGAATAGGAGGCTTTGAGTTTTAGAAAATGGATTATTGCAGAATGTTTCCACCTGACTCCTGACCCACCCAGAGAGTGGCCACAGCGTAGGGACTCCCTTAAATAAGAATACTTTTCCCGGGCTTCTGTGGTGGCACGGTGGTTGAGAACCTGCCTGCTAATGCAGGGGACACGGGTTCGAGCCCTGGTCTGGGGGGATCCCACATGCCGTGGAGCAACTAGGCCCGTGAGCCACAATTGCTGAGCCTGCGCGTCTGGAGCCTGTGCTCCGCAACGGGAGAGGTCGCGATAGCGAGAGGCCCGCGCACCGCGTTGAAGAGTGGCCCCCGCTTGCCACAACTGGAGAAAGCCCTCGCACAGAAGCGGAGACCCAACACAGCCATAAATAAATAAATTAATTAATTAATTAAAAAAAAAAAAGAATACTTTTTCCCCTATTACACAGGAGCTACCAAAAAGGTTTGCTTTGACTTCTTCTAAGTTGCTAGACCAAATTCCCAAAACCTCAGAAGAGGGAAAACAGGCTCTCTGAAAAAATACAGGAAAGTACACCCAGAGCTTAGTAAAGGAAATGTTGCCAATGGATCAAACTGTCAAATATATATAAGTACAAACTTTACTAAAAGCACAGTATGATCTTGGCATATACTAGATGCCCAACAAATGTTTGGCAAATGAAGTTTGCTAAAATTAGCCATGAAGATGTTTATTTCCCCCATGTAATATATTAAAAGATGGTGAAATGTCACAGTTGACACATAAAGAAAAATGCCTATAAGTATACTTCTAGGGTAAGAAATATCCAATATAAATGACACTTTATAAAAGTGATATTTCTATTTTTTTATTTGGGGAGATTTTTCTTTTTAAATCATAGTTCTTACCATTTGGGTTACTAACCTGGAGACATGAACTCAGTTTATCGAGCTGAGCTAAAACTATAAATATTTATCCTTTTTACAACTAAAAATCTTGGAATAAGGACTTAAGGCAAATAGAATATTGGACTCCCTTTGTAAATACAAACTAAAGATTTTATCATGTGTCAAAATTATGTGGGGATCAATTTTTCTTGCATATGCTATGTAATGATGGAAAATAGTATCAGTTGTGCAGGGCCAAATAAAGATATGCAAAATAGAAAATCTTCTAAATATTTCAAAAACTAATATCTGGGAACTATAATCCATTAGACAGGAAAGTGACCATTTTTGAAAGGCATCTTTTTGGGGAGTATTTAAACTTTAAGACTTCCGTTGAGTGTGTAGCATTGTTGTGTATTCACACGATTCTTTGTCGGTACTATTGTCATCATTATTCCCATTTTCAGATGAGGAAATTGAGACACAGAGGAGTAACTTGGCCAAGCTCCCACAGCTAATGCTGAAACCCAGGCCGTCTTGCTCCAAGGTCCAGGCCCTAAAGCTCTGTGTTATTCTGCCTTGAATGGGATGATGCTGTCTCCATCTTGCTCCTTGTCACATGACTGTCATATGACCATCTTTTCCCTTCAGTTCATATGGATCTATAGCACCTTTTTTTTTTTTAAGATTTTTTTTTTGATGTGGACCATTTTTAAAGTCTTTATTGAATTTGTTACAATATTGCTTCTGTTTCATGTTTTGGTTTTTGGGCTTCAAGGCATGTGGGATCTTAGCTCCCAGACCAAGGATCGAACCCGCACCCCCTGCGTTGGAAAGCGAAGTCTTAACCACTGGACCACCAGGAAAGTCCCTATAGCTGGATAATATTCCCATATCTCAATTTACTACATGTTGTCTAAACTTTTCCCTATCTGTGGACTTTCAATTTTTATTTTTTCACTACTAAAGTCACTTTCAACTCTCAGAACAATTGCCTGTGTGACATAAGAGAGGAACCGTGTGAAAAGAGTGTGTGGACAGTATAACTTGGAGCTCTCCTGGGAGGAAATGATATCTTGTGTGATAGGAGTTCAGAAGGGTTAGGATATTGATGTGGAAAAATTACCTAATCATTTGTAGTTATCATTATGATAAAAATGAAATTGGCAAGCAATAGACCCAAGCTGATTTGTAATCATACAATTATGTTTATTGTGTAATATATGCCCATGCATTTATTGGTTATCATACAAGGGAAAAGATAATTCTTACACTTGGGCTTTAAAAATTACAATTTCAGGGAATTCCCTGGAGGTCCAATGGTCAGGACTCTGTGCTTTCACTGCCAATGGCCCGGGTTCAATCCCTGGTCGGGGAACTAAGATCCCACAAGTCATGCAGCACAGCCAAAAGAAAAGAAAAGAAAAGAAAAAGAAAAAGAAATAAATAAAAATGACAGTTTCATGATTTAGGAGACACAGTGATGAACTTGTAGAACACTTCTGAGGTTAGGGTCTTTCTTAGCCCCAGGAGTCCCTTTCCATTTGCCTCTAAGCTTCATCCTCTAATTTAGGGTTTTCTCATTTTTATCCTCTGGGCCACCTGTTCACCCCAAACAGAGGTACACTGCTTTACTTCTTCTCTCTATATTAGGCATGGACAAAACAAAACAGAGGGGAAAAAAATCTTTTTCTTTATCCTTTGGCACACAGAGTTGCTGTGAAATTTCTTCTTTTTTTTTTTTTTTTAGGTCTGTATTATTTATTTTTGCTCACTAGTCTTTTTTTATTATTAATTTTTATTGGAGTACAGTTGCTTTACAATGTTGTATTAGTTTCTACTGTACAGCAAAGTGAATCAGCTATATGTATATGTATATCCCCTCTTTTTTTGGATTTCCTTCCCATTTAGGTCAGCACAGAGCATTGAGTAGAGTTCCCTGAGCTATACAGTAGGTTTTCATTAGTTATCTATTTTATACATAGTATCAATAGTGTATATATGTAAATCCCAATCTCCCAATTCATCCCACCCCCTCACTATCCCCCTTGGTATCCATATGTTTGTTCTCTACGTCTGCGTCTCTATTTCTAAAGAAGAAATTAGAATTAAACGAAATGGCCACCTCCAAGTCTTACATGCAGTCTTCTTTGAAGAAGGATCCTCTAGTAGCTACTAACTCTGCTTGCCAAGCTGTACAAAAGCCTGTCCCTCTTCATCCTGCTAGGACATCCCAATACAGGAAGCCTCTTCTCTCAGGTGTCCCTAAATGCGACTCCCTGCTCTGCCGTCTCTTGTCTAAGGGGCTGTTGGGTCATGTGAGACCACAGTGAATTCTCAGCTAGAACTCATTCAAAAATTCACAGGACTAACCATCTAACTAACCGTCATCTTATTCTTGCTTCTTTCTCAGAGAAACCTGATAAATTATGTTCTCCATCTCCTCTACCTCACTCTCCCAAAGACACACACACATCCACACAAATATTGACAAATAATTACTAACAACTTGTTCAGTGCAGAGATTTATAGTTATTATGACATATGTCTCATTTTGAGTTGGGAAAATATCCCTGTACAAAATGAAAGCACCCCCTCCCCCAATTCATGCACACACATACACTTTTTAAAAATGAATTTTTAAGAAATTAACTCTGGATTCCAGCATTTGACAGCTTTAAGAAAATTGTTGAAATAGACTGAAAAGAAAAACTCCGGGGCAACCTAGGAGACTTGGGATTATTTGAACCAGACAGGGGAAAGAAAAACCAACTGTGAAGTGATTTAACAGTTTCTGGATTATGAAACAACATGTAAGAGTTCTGAAGGATCTCAGCAGCATACCCTCAGGATGACTGAAAAAGTGAGGGGTGGAGGGGTGGAAGGGTGGCTTACAGCCAAAAGGGAACATAATGCAAAATTCTTGGCCTGATAAAACTTCCTTTTGGGCTTTAATGTAAATTTACAGGAGAATTGTACTTTAAATAACAAATTCTCTGAACATGGTTATAAATAGGTGCCCTCCAGTAATTAAATGTAGCAGGAACAAATCAGATGAGCCAAAATGATAAGGCTCTTTTCCAAAGCACCTGCTTTTCAAATAAGGTAGGTTTCTCACTGGGAAGTTTTCCTCATCGTATGCCCCACTGTGAATGGCGCCCCCTAGGGTTGTACAGAACACAATCCACTCAACCATACCTGTTCCTTTGCCTGCACAGAGCCACCCCTAGAAATGAGAGAAAAAAGGAAATAAGGTGGAACCCCTCCCCAACTCCCAAGCTGGACCTCATTTCCCTTCCTTTTTACCACCTCTCTATCACTCCAGGTTTTGAGGAACAAGAGTAAAGGGGAAGTGGAAGAGAAGGAGGTGGAAATAAATGGGAAATTGGCAGGAATACACTGAGCTGCGAACACGTAGCTCCAAAGCCCAGGAGTGGAACTCAAGCTCATGTCCCCTTCTACTTTGCCCATATCCCCGAATCAAGTCTGGGACACTCTGGGGTGGTGACACTTCCTTGAGAGTAGCTCCAGTTATGCCCAAGCCTCCATAAACAAGCTGGGTTGACCAACAAGGCACATTGGCATGTGCAGAAATCTTCAGCGTTATCTAACACACAGCAAGCCAGTTTTTACGTGTTAGAGGGCAAGTGGTTTGAAAGCCTACCTGTTGGAGGCAAGAAGTAAACAAAACTTAAAGCTCCATTCTGATAACCTTTCACCTTTCCTATGGGCTTAGTAAAACCTTCTCAACTGTGTTACTTCATTTTTGTTTGTTTAATTATCCTCGAGAAGCCGCTAGACACACTTTCTGCTGATTTGATGGGGCCTGTTGAAGAAATTATGCACAGATACTTAGAGGGCTTGAGAGCTCCTTTTTCTCTCCCTGCATCCTGGTAAGAGTTCCGTGTCTGACTGGAGAGACTGCATTGTCTCATCCTGCTTTCTCCTCACATGATAGCTGCTCCTTATTGCCCCTTCCTCAGGAGGCAGGTAGATGGTCCCATATTAGTGATGCAAACAAATGGATCTTGGCTTAATTAAAAATTGTGATCTTTGTCAAGTTAAGAGTGACTTATTTAAGAGAGACCCAAAGAAAGAAATTAAAAGTTTACCTAGCAAAGGGTAAAGTGTTCTCTCTTTCTTCTCAGGCTTCCTTAAAACCTACACCCACAGTAATTTTATATACATATATAGTGTGTGTATGAGTGTGTGTGTTTATATATACACACAGAATATATATATGGAAAAACCCGAACGAACCTTTTGGCCAACCCAGTATATATTACAGTTCAGTGGCATCAAGTGCATTTGCATCGTTGGGTACACTTTATTTTTATCTTCTTAGATTAGGGTCAACGAATCATTCTGAATCTTGATTATATCAGCCAATGTTTTAGCTAGTTCTCCCATATTTGTATGATTTGTAAATATCAGAATGCTTCCATATCTTTATCTATAATGAAGATTAAAATAATTAATAGAACAGACCTTAAGACAAAGGAGATAGAGCAGGCTGATAGCAAACCATTAACTCACACCCTATGAGTAGTGCTTTAACCAAATGTAGTTGACTGTATTCCATTATCAGTTAAGTGGCATCAAGTACAATTGCAAATAATCTCTATCTCTACGATATGTCTCATCTTTGTTCTAATCCTGTTTTCCCAACGACCTATTCACACAACTATTTCACAAGCAGAGCCCCTGAAATACCCAAAACAAAATTCTCTAAACTAGTTTCCTTCCCTACCTATGCCATTTCCATCCACACCTCCCCATCTTGTCTTGAAGAATGAAAGTGTTGTGGTAACTATAATTCTTTCTTCCCTTCTTTCCTTATATCCAGACTGGCATTAAGCACTTTAGTTCAGAATTTTTCATGTCCTGCACAGGAAATGACATATGAGATTGGCTGGGTAAACAAAAAAAGCTACTTGTGTCTGGAATTTATTGCCTGATGGTGGGTAAGGGGACCCCCACAGCCCCCAGGGCCTTTGCGGATCAGTATCTCAACGGATCTGTAACACCTGGGCACACAGCTGGGAAGTTCAAATTTAGTCCATTCTTTCTTAAAATACCTCATATTTGCCCTTTTATTTCCATTTCTGCAGCTACCATCTTAGTCAAGGTCATTATCTCATACTCGGATTATTGTAACATCCACCTAACTGCTTTCCTTGCCTTTTCCCAAGTTTATCTTTGGTGGTGCCACTGACGAATCTACTTACCCACTGCTTTTGGCATGAGTCTACAATTGTCTCCCATTACCAATGACAGTAAAACCTAAATTCTTTTGTCAAGATTTCAAGGAAAAGAAATTATTTAGGCCCATCTTACCTGTTAAACTTATCTCCTACTACTTCTTCCAACAATCTCTATTCAAGTTAAATTCACTTATTCACTGCCTATCACCAACAGAATCACATTTCTTATATTTGTTCTGCTTCCAGAAGATCCTGGTGGTAGTCGTTAGTAGCCATAACTACTTGGGTGGTCTTGTAGTCTTGAGCACCTACTAGGTGTTAGGCCCTGTGCCAACCTTCACAGCAATCTTTACTGTTAGCTAATGTTATTCCGATTTTATAGATAAGAAAGTTGAAACCCAGGTTAAGTAACTTGGCCAAAAAGAAAAACTGATTTAAGTAATGAAGAGCTAAGACTTCAAATCTCAGCGTAACTTCAAACAACACACTCTTTCTACTGCCTTTGTCCAGTGTAAGCTTAGTTTACTCTGAACTCAAAACATTTCTTTCCAAACTTCTCATTTGGCAATTAAAAATTTGCTATCATATGATAATCCTTTGATCATTCTTTCTTATTCTCTGATTCTTGCATTGTTATGTAGTCATCTGCATTTTTGTCTTCATCTGTCCAACTGTGCTGAGAACCTATGACTGCAAAACCTGGATCCCCTATAAGTCTTAGGTGTTGCTATGTCTCTATGGATACGATATCTCAATTTCTGAATTTTTGCCAAAGCATTATAGTTCCTTTGGCCCACGTGTGCTACATCACACTATCCCCAAGAAATTGAATTTACATTAATGGCCTTTATTTTCTGCCTTTGCCTTTACTCTTTTGCCATTATTTAATAGCTTAATTTTTCAGTTCATAGATTATTATAATATCAAAAAGCCCCAATGCCTTCTTTAGCCTATGATAGTCCAGGCTGTCTGGCAGATTTTCCAAGAAAATTGGTCACTGTAAATGAGAGATCTAGTCCCATAAATCTTCTAGTGATTATTTCCAAATCTGTTCTTTTTTTTTTTTAAAACAATTTTAAATGTTTATTCACCTGATAACAGACTTTGAAATACACAAAACAGGAAGCTGGAGGGAAATCTTGAAATCATTTATCTAGTCCAAATGCTTTCTTTCTTCTTCTTTTCTTCCTTCCTATTTCCCTCCCTCCCTCTCTCGCTTCCTTTCTTCTCTCCTTCCCTCCTCTTTTTTTATTTCATCCTCCTCTTTCTTCTTCTCCTTCTCCTCCTCCTTCTTTCACCAATGAAGAAACTGAGGCCAGAGGTGAAGTACACATCCAGTCAGAAGCAGAGGGGGGTCTACGACCCAGGCCCAGCCCTCTAACTTCTTATCTAGGACCCTTCCCTCCTCACTGCACTTTACTGAGCTTGAACAAACATTGTCTTGATACATTAACAACTCTTAAAGTGAAGGTTCCAAATCTGTTCTTAATTTCAGAGCAAAGTAAATAGTGAGTTAATCTTCTCATTAACCCAGATTTGGGCCTTAATAACAATATGACTAATATAATTTAATGTAAAAGTATCTTTTAAAACCCCGTTACCTCTGCCCAAATTGATCTCTTCATTGCGCTCAAGCAACCAACATGTCAGGGTGGGAGTCTTATTACCAAAATCAGGGTGATGAGGAAGAAGAAGATCAAGAGGAGGGCCTTGAAGCACGTGGAGATTATAAATATTCAGGAAGAGATAGATAGTTTGATTTTTTTGATTGATGCTTCCAAGGCCATGTTTGAAACTCAGGATGAAGATGAGTTGACTTCTTTTGACATGAGCATCCAGTGTATCCGGAGTGTATACACCAATAAGATCATAAGCAGTGATCGAGATCTCTTGGCAGTGGTGTTCTATGGTACCAACAAGGACAAAAATTCAGTGAATTTCAAAAATATTTACATCTTGCAGGAATTGGATAATCCAGGTGCTAAACGAGTGCTAGAGCTTGACCACTTTAAGGGGCAGGAGGAGAAGAAACATTTCCAAGACCTAGTTGGCCATGGATCTGACTACTCCCTAAGTGAAGTACTGTGGGTCTGTGCCAACCTCTTTAGCGATGTCCAGTTCAAGATGAGCCATAAGAGGGTCATGTTTTTCACCAATGAAGATGACCCCCACAACTGGCAACGACAGTGCCAAAGCCAGCCGGGCCAGGACCAAAGCTGGGGATCTCCATGACACAGGTATCTTCCTTGACTTGTTGCACCTAAAGAAACATGGGGGCTTTGACATATCCTTGTTCTACAGAGATATTATCAGCATAGCAAAGGATGAGGACATAGGGGTTCACTTTGAGGAGTCGAGCAAGATCAAAGACCTGTTGAGGAAGGTTCACGCCAAGCAGACCAGGAAGCACGTGCTCTACAGATTGAAGCTTAAGCTCAACGAAGATGTAGCGCTTACTGTTGGCAATTATAATATGGTCCAGAAGGCTCTCAAACCTTCTCCAGTGAGGCTTTATCGGGAAACAAATGAACCAGTGAAAACCAAGACCCGGACATTTAATGTAAATACAGGCAGTTTGCTTTTGCCTAGCGACACCAAGAGGTCCCAGACCTATGGGAGTCGTCAGATTGTATTAGAGAAAGAGGAAACAGAAGAGCTTAAATGGTTTGATGAACCAGGTTTGATTCTCATCGGTTTCAAGACCTTGATAATGCTGAAGAAGCACCATTACCTGAGGCCCTCCCTGTTCGTGTACCCCGAGGAGTCCCTGATAAATGAGAGCTCAACGTTATTCAGTGCTCTGCTCACCAAGCGTCTGGAGAAGGAGGTCATGGCAGTGTGCAGATACACACCCTGCCAGAATATCCCCCCTTGTTTTGTGGCCTTGATGCCACAGGAAGAGGAGCTGGATGACCAGAAAATTCAGGTGACTCCCCCAGGCTTCCAGCTCATCTTCTTGCCCTATGCTGATGACAAACGGAAGGTGCCCTTTACTGAAAAAGTCATGGCAAACCCAGAGCAAGTAGACAAGATGAAGGCTATTGTTCAGAAGCTCCGCTTCAAGTACAGAAGTGACAGCTTTGAGAACCCAGTGCTGCAGCAGCACTTTAGGAACATGGAGGCCTTGGCTTTGGATTTGATGGAGGCTGAACAAGCCATGGACCTGACACTGCCCAAGGTTGAAGAAATGGACAAAAGACTGGGCTCCCTGGTGGATGAGTTTAAGGAACTTGTCTACCCACCAGATTACAATCCTGAGGAAAAAGTTCCCAAGCGAAAACAAGATGATGAAAGTTCTAGAAGCAAAAGGCCCAAGGTGGAGTTATCTGAAGAGGAGCTGAGGGCCCACGTCAGCAAGGGCACAGTGGCTAAGCTCACTGTGCCCACACGGAAGGAAGCCTGCAGGGTGTACGGACTGAAGAGCGGGACGAAGAAGCAGGAGCTGCTGGAATGCTCTCACCAAGCACTTCCAGAAGGCCTGACCAGAGACCATACAGCCAGTTACCCTTCCACATTGTAGCCAGGCTGCCTGGTTTTGTTTTTATCAAGTTAAAACATGTTTCTCCTGAGCCAGGAAGAGTCGGTCTGACAGAAGCCAAGGACTTTGTTTATGAGACTTTCTGTTGCCATGGAGACAGCATTGCCATCTCACTGTGCTGTGCCTTACTCTACTGTCTGAATAAAGAGCCCTAACTTTGTACTATTAAAACAAAACAAAACAAAACAACCCCTTACCTGCCTAGAATTCATGTTGCTAAGAGGTTTAGAAAACAAAGGTAGAGTGTGTGGCCCTGGTACTCTAGAATGAGGCTGTCCAATAATGTAGCCACTAGCCACATGTGGCTATTTAAATTTTTTTTTAATATTTATTTATTTATTTAATTTTTGGCTGTGTTGGGTCTTAGTTGCGGCATGCAGGATCTTCCGTTGCAGCATGTGAGTTTAGTAGTTGCTGTGCACGGGCTTAGTTGCCCTGCAGCATGTGGGATCTTAGTTCCTCAACCAGAGATTGAATCGCGTCCTCTGCATTGGAAGGCAGATTCTTAAATCTGCCTAAATTTAAGGGACCACCAGGGAAGTCCCTAAATTTTAATTAATTAAAAGTAAATAGATCAAGTGGGGTTTATCCCAGAAATGCAAGGATTCTTCAATATAGGCAAATCAATCAATGTGATACACCATATTAACAAATTGAAGGAGAAAATCCATATGATCATCTCAATAGATGCAGAAAAAGCTTTTGACAAAATTCAACAGCCATTTATGATAAAAACCTTCCAGAAAGTAGGCATAGAGGGAACTTACCTCAACATAATAAAGGCCATATATGACAAACCCACAGCCAACATCGTTCTCAATGGTGAACAACTGAAACCATTTCCACTAAGATCAGGAACAACACAAGGTTGCCCACTCTCACCACTATTATTCAACGTAGTTTTGGAAGTTTTAGCCACAGCAATCAGAGAAGAAAAAGAAATAAAAAGCATCCAAATCGGAAAAGAAGAAGTAAAGCTGTCACTGTTTGCAGATGACATGATACTATACATAGAGAATCCTAAAGATGCTACCAGGAAACTACTAGAGCTAATCAATGAATTTGGTAAAGTAGCAGGATACAAAATTAATGCACAGAAATCTACTGCATTCCTGTACACTAACGATGAAAAATCTGAAAGTGAAATTAAGGAAACACTCCCATTTACCACTGCAACAAAAAGAATAAAATAACTAGGAATAAACCTAGCTAAGGAGACAAAAGACCTGTATGCAGAAAACTATAAGACACTGATGAAAGAAATTAAAGATGATACAAACAGATGGAGAGATATACCATGTTCTTGGATTGGAAGAATCAACATTGTGAAAATGACTATACTACCCAAAGAAATCTACAGATTCAATGTAATGCCTATCAAACTATCAATGGCATTTTTCAAAGAACTAGAACAAAAAATTTCACAATTTGTGTGGAAACACAAAAGACCCTGAATATCCAAAGCAATCTTGAGAAAGAAAAACAGAACTGGAGGAATCAGGCTCCCAGACTTCAGGCTATACTACAAAGCTACAGTAATCAAGACAGTATGGTACTGGCACAAAAACAGAAATATAGATAAATGGAACAGGATAGAAAGCCCAGAGATAAACCCATGCACATATGGTCACCTTATTTTTGATAAAGGAGGCAAGAATATACAATGGAGAAAAGACAGCCTCTTCAATAAGTGGTGCTGGGAAAACTGGACAGGTACATGTAAAAGAATGAAATTAGAACACTCCCTAACACCATACACAAAAATAAACTCAAAATGGATTAAAGACCTAAATGTAAGCCCAGACACTATAAAACTCTTAGGGGAAAACATAGGCAGAACACTCTATGACATAAATCACAGCAAGATCCTTTTTGACCCACCTCCTAGAGAAATGGAAATAAAAGTAAAAATAAAAAAATGGGACCTAATGAAACTTAAAAGCCTTTGCACAGCAAAGGAAACCATAAACAAGACGAAAAGACAACCCTCCGAATGGGAGAAATTATTTGCAAACGAATCAACGGACAAAGGACTAATCTCCAAAAATATACAAGCAGCTCATGCAGCTCAATATCAAAAAATCAAACAACCCAATCCAAAAATGGGCAGAAGACCTAAATACACATTTCTCCAAAGGAGATATACAGATTGCCAACAAACACATGAAAGAATGCTCAATATCACTAATCATTAGAGAAATGTAAATCAAAACTACAATGAGGTATCACCTCACACCAGTCAGAATGGCCATCATCAAAAAGTCTACAAACAGTAAATGCTGGAGAGGGTGTGGAGAAAAGGGAACCCTCTTGCACTGTTGGTGGGATTGTAAATTGATACAGCCACTATGGAGAACAGTATGGAGGTTCCTTAAAAAACTAAAAATAGAACTACCATACAACCCAGCAATCCCACTACTGGGCATATACCCTGAAAAAACCATAATTCAAAAAGAGTCATGTACCACAGTGTTCATTGCAGCTCTATTTACAATAGCTAAGACATGGAAGCAACCTAAGTGTCCATCGACAGATGAATGAATAAAGAAGATGTGGCACATATATACAATGAAATACTACTCAGCCATAAAAAGAAATGAAATTGAGTTATTTGTAGTGAGGTGGATGGACCTAGAGTCTGTCATACAGAGTGAAGTAAGTCAGAAAGAGAAAAACAAATACTGTATGGTAACATATATATATATGGAATCTAAAGAAAAAAATTAAATAATTATGAAGAACCTAGGGGCAGGACAGGAATAAAGACGCAGATGTAGAGAATGGACTTGAGGACACGGGGAGTGGGAAGGGTAAGCTGGGATGAAGTGAGAGAGTGTCATGGACATATATATACTACCAAATGTAAAATAGATAGCTAGTGGGAAGCAGTCATATAACACAGGGAGATCAGCCCGTTGCTTTGTGACCACCTAGAGGGGTGGGATATGGAGGGTGGGAGGGAGATGCAAGAGGGAGGGGATATGGGGATATATGTATACATGTAGCTGATTCACTTTGCTATAAAGCAGAAACTAACACACCATTGTAAAGCAATTATACTCCAGTAAAGATGTTTAAAAAAATTAAATTAAATTAAATTTTTAAAAAAGTAAATAAAATTTAAAAGTCAATTCCTCAGTTGCAGTAGCCACATTTCAAGTGCTCAGTAGTGGAAAATGGTTAATGGCTACACATAGGACAGTACAGATATAGAACATTTCTACATTACAAAAAATCCTATTGGACAGCACTCCTCTAAGTTTTGCTGAAAAATATGTATGTTTGATGTAATTCATAGCAGCTGATGATATATTAGCTACAAGTTCTGGTAAATGAGTAGCTAAGTTAGGGTTTTGTTCACGTTTTATTCACTCAGTGTAACACCTGGTGCTTAATAAGTGCTCAGAAATGTTTAACAAGTTGTGTAGGATAAAGATGGCAGCTCCTATACAGATACTAGATACTCAGTTGTCTGACATCACAATTTTTTTTTAAAAAAGGAAATATTTAAGCAGCATATAGAGAAGCAAGCTATTCTATACACAAGTAATCTACATTTCATGAATTCTGCCAAATTCTAAATGTAAATTTGTGGCAAATTGTTGACACCCCCTCTGCCCCTGCTTGGACAGCTGTGAATGACATCTGCATCAAATCAGCCAGGAGTTATTTATTTTCGAAATGTGCAGTGACCCGCTTCTAAGCCCAAAGGGTAAAAATGTCACCTTTGTTCATTTCTCAAGAAAAATATTTTTAAGATCCAGCACTGACTGGGAAAGGAAAAGCTGTTCCTTAGGGTGTTATCCATAATTCCCTCTTCATTTCAAGCTTTCTGACAGTCATCACTTCTTGCCTCCATTCCTAGTTGTAATACAAACAGGAAAGTAATTCCATTGCTTCACGAGCCAATTGACCTCTTTTCTTCCATGGAATTTAAATTGATTATTGCATTTTTGTTTAAGAACTGTATGGTTTTGTGATTACTTGTTCATATTTCAAAGATTGTGAGCTTCGGCACAATAGGGCTGTTTGATTCAGTTTTATAATCCCATTACCTAGGACATGGCCCCATAGGAGATAACAAATAAGTT